>NC_092797.1:26487526-26805098 GCF_918797505.1 Bemisia tabaci
GGTTCATAATATCCCTTGCCATCCTATCTTTCTCCTCTGAAATTGAAATAGAAACTTTTTTGATACCTCCTAAGCCTTTATACTTAATGGTGAATAGGACAGAATAATTAAATGTAAATATCATCAAGTAGTCCAAGTAATCTGAAAACAGTGGTCCTTGTGTCTTAAATATTAGTTTGTTGATCATTCATCATTCAATTAAGTCCAGTTTCCTTCTCTCCTCCTCCCTCTTTTTTTCATTTTTCATTCAAATCTAATTGTCTTTGCAACAGCCCTTGCTCTTTTTAGCTCTAGCTGTGGAAAATTATTTTCGTTATTTGGCAAAGACTTTCGTCTCTGAAATTTTGCCCCAAAATGATAAGTACCATTTTAAGACTAATTGAATCCAGCATAAAAAACAAAGAGCTCTAAAAAGTATGAAGTATGTTTCGCTGTAAATTGTGTTGACCTCAGCAAACGAAACTGCTTGCCGCGAGTTTCTCTGCGAAAGATTGTATCCCATGATAGAAGGAAAACAGCTAATGACAGAGGACTGACTTTCCACTGATTGGTTCATCCAGCTGGTACATCAGATACCTCAATGTTTTCCTCTATCATGTACCTATACCAGTTCGATCTCAGGAAAGGCAATCAGTGTTTTAAAGAAGGCAAAGTTGCTCAACTTATTCAAGGAGACCATCAGAGTAATTGTTGGAAGTAGAGTTTCAAGTTACTATTGTCTGTCTCAGTTTTTTCAGCCATATTTTTATCATAAAATTGAAAACAATATGAGAATTCCCCATTTTTTTCCTGCTGTTTTCCCCAGCATTGAGACATAACCTCCTAGGAATTATGCAGGATATACTCACCAAAAATATTTTCTTTTTTTCATTGAGGTCAAGAACACCTTCAGTGTGCTTGTGTGTTGATTTGAAAATTGAAGAAAAAGAGGTGAAAGACTGGATCTTTGAGTTTCTTAATTTTTTTTTCAGTTTTTTTGGTTTGATTTTCTTGTGGCGAAATGAAGAAGTCAAAAGTATGTTTCCTTATATTTTACTATTAGTTTAACTTCCTGTATCTTGCTGTTGTTATGAGCTTTACTTGTTATATGACTGTATTGTTAACATCATTTTGTTATTTTAATTCACACCTCTCTTAAAAAGTAAGTATTCTCAAGTCCCATTGTTGGTCCGATTTTAGCTGGCTCTAATGATATAAGTGTACACTTAATAATGTAAGTACACTTTTTGTACTGATAATTTTACGACTCGAAAATATTTACTCGAGAAGAGATTTACCTAATTCGAAATCAGCATCATATTAGAGATAGCAGGTACAGAAAGTATCTTATTAACACTATATAGTAATAAACATCAGGTCAGGTGCTCTGAGACTAGTAATATTAAGAGTTCATCTTTGAATAGCATATCAAAAGTATGACTGAGCTAAACCTTGACCTTTTTTTATTTTATTTTTTATCCAAGGTATCAGCACAGTTTCTGTACCACCTTTTAAATTTATTTTTAAACCGCTTAAATATGAAGGTTTGCCGTTCACTGAAACATAGTTTTGTTTTGTGTTTTTCACACTGTCAATTTTTTTCTTCTTTCTTCAAGTTTCAGCATGTAATTACTATGTTTGAACTTAATTCCCCTCAATTGAGTACTGAAAGAACTTTCTTAATTTTTTGCTTTAAGGGTATTAAAAGATGTTCTGATCAAGAAGAGTCAAAGCCGTTCTCCTCTAAAAGAACAATGGTTGGTGCAGCAATTGAATTGATCAAATATAAATATTTTGGTGCAAATAAGCTCCGGGCTAGGATTTTGTTGGCTATGGTTGGCTGTAAGTTTGGGAATCTAACTTCAAAATGTGAATTATAGGTAAGCAAATTATACTCTAATCTTATGCTATATGCAAAATGAGTTTTTTTTTTTTTTTTTTTTTTTTTTTTTTTTCACAGCAGCTAGAGGTACCATTAGTTCCTCAACAGTGAAGACCATTACTCAACAATCAAATAACAAATTCAACTTCCTTGCCTCAACTTGCAACCAACCGCAAACCTGCCAACAATATTCGGCCCCTGTACTCTTAAGACGGTAGTCAGTTTTATTTTGTAGTCAGTGGAGAGTCTTCAGCTTGTCCTTGTTTTGGTGACTCTACTTGTATTTCTTGTTAAGTTTATTTTTGTCAAAAGAAAATCGTGAATTTTGCACTTGGGCTCTATTCCCGGTTATTGGTATTTTTCACCGAGAAAAATTGCGCGGTACAAACAAAACAATCAAAATTTTCTTTATATTAACAACTAAGTTTTACAGTTTTTTAATTCTCTTCTTATGTTGCCACAGATAGTAGTGGATATTCGTTAAGTGCGGTTTTCTTGTCAAGATCTTGCTCTATCTCAAACACCTTGCAATTTTATTCTCAATTAGTGTAAAATATGGTAACATCCAATACTTAAGTGTCCAAATGATTACAAAGCTCATATTTTGAACCATCTGTCTCTCTAGTCGCAAATTTACGTCAGATGAACAATCTAGCAGCAGGATTTTTGAAAACATTCTCAGTGTAAATGTTAGTTTTTATCTTTTGCTTCTCCTAGAATACCTGTTAACTCCTTGTTAGTCCCATATTTATTTTTTTTATTTTTTTTTTTTCCTACAAAAGGAAGAAACAATATTTGTATCCACGCATGTTTCAGTTTAATTGGCTAAACGTTCAAGTTGTAAATTCCTGAAACTGTTTTTCTCCAGTTTTTTCTCTCTAATTGGCAGTGAATTCTCTTATAAATCCTCATGAAATGTGTACTATGTGCTCATTTTTTTTTTTTTTTTTTTTAAATTGGTCCTCAGAGAAGCCATGAATTTATTATTCCTGCTATCTCAAGAACAAAATGTTACTTAAGAATCGAAAATTTGGCTAGATCTATCATTTTTTTGGGTATTGAAGACATTGTTCACTCTATCTACTCTAGTATTGTGCCATGCAAGGACTCAAAGTACAGAGCTGATCGCTATCTAATTGGTGATTAAAAAAGTCTAATGGCCCTGAAGTGTTCAGTCAGGATTTATTTCCCTATGTCTAAAAAATGATAGCTTTACTCTTGAATTTTTTTCAACTTCAAATAGTTATTGTTTTAGTCAGAAAGAAATCCCCTCAATTCTTCTAAATTTGTTCATCTTTTTCAATTCTGTTTGAAAAAATATTTCATTTTGTGATTCTGTTTGGTTGGAAAAAACAATAATTGAATTTTACTCAGACGTGCCTTTTTTTAAAAAGTTTTTTGTTCCAAGGACTAAACTTTCTATCATCAACGTAATTTTTCAGATTTTAATTTTGTAAAATTAATGAAGAAAAGATGATAAAACCATTGCATCGATTTTTGACAACCTTAAGAAAAATTACCTTATTTTAGTCAATAAATTGTATGCCATGCAGATTTTTGCAGCTTGATAGTTGCTAAGAAAGTTTTCTCCTTTTGTTTTTTGTTTTTTGTTTTTTTTTGGTGTGTGTCGACTAACCATTTTAATTAATTAGATACCTGTAGTATCACTGTGATTGAGTGTAAATTTTAATTTAATAATGTCACTTAGTAATATCATTGTAGATCAAACCATTAGCTGCTTTTCACGTAGTGGTTTTGAACCTAAATAATATCCAGTAAAGTGTGGGTAGATAGTGGTCAGGGGTATGCCAAAAACAAATTTCATCCCAGCGTATGGACAATACATTCAGAAACAACTTTAAGAGCTAGTCGAATTTTGGTTTGTTTTTTTTTCCTTTCTTTCCTCTACCTCTGACTGAATTGGTCAAATTCTGTTTTTTTAAATTTCCACTAACTTCATCAATGAAGGGTTGCAATAATCTTCGATTGTAAATTGAAATATCTTTTCAAGATTTTCTCGTATGCATTATTTTACACTCACATTGTTGTAATTCTATGACACAAACATCTTCTAATCCATCTACCTAATCCATATTATTATTTCTCCTTCTGAAAATGTTCAAGAGAATGCAGCCTTTTTTAAATTTCTCCATCTCTAGGTCAGCCACGTCTGTATGTTTTTGCACCACAAGTACAACAATTCCTTCAAAATTCCTGAAATGCTCAATCATAATCATACCTACATTTCAGTCTTAACTGATGTGGTGTGTCTAGATAATGCTTTCCTTAGCTTTTCTGAGGTAGCTTCACTTTTTTGCCAGAGTTTTCACTTCCAACCCATACAGTAGAAAGAAAGGAATTTGGCAATCCCAGTAAGCCAGTCAAGGAAAAATGTGTACCATTTAAGAGTGGTTAATACATCCTCCGTCATTTATGTTGCATATTCCATTGTACCTATTACTCTCGGCTGAAAAATGAGGCTATTGAATGCTTTCATCTTCCTCTGTTTCAATCAATTTTCTTATAATCTATTTTTAGTTCAGAATTGGTATCATAAATTTTCTCCAGCACTTGGCATTTAAAGAATCGTGAAAAGCCAAGTGTAGTCATAGTGAATTACAATTTTTTCCAAATGTTGTTGTTAGTCAAACTCATTAGTTTAGTTAAATTAAAGTAACAAATGTTACTAGATCTAATATGCGCCTAGAAAAATAATCAAAGCATCTTGTCTCTGATGCTAAGGGTTTTTTCTTCTTTTTTTTCTCTCATACTTAGTCCATGAAATTTCAGGCAACTTCCTGCTGTTAAGAACCATTGTTAGTACCTCCCTTGGCTCTCAAGAAATTTTTATTTGTCGTTCTCTTATGTTTCTATCCTTTAACATTTATTTTATGAATACCTATTCTCTACTCAAGGTGCATAAATATTTCATGTATTGCATTAGGCATTATTATCTTAAAGATAGTTCGGTGTGAACTTGTAATTGTAATTAATTACCATGAAGTTTGTTTATTTCATGATATTTCTCAAATTCTGAACCAAAACCCTTGTAAAAAGCATTTTCCAGAACTCTTGAACCATCAATAGTTTTGGTGTAGAACCATGTTTTAAAACAAATTCTACTAGTATTTTCTAATCTAAACCACTGGTTTTTTCTCAGACAGGGTTTCTTAGCCTCATTTTGTTAACTTATTCAATTTTTAGTAGAAGAAATAATTCTTTGCATCAACAAGATTGGTGCAATAATTTATTGTTGCTCTAATGAGGTTAAATTTTTCGTCAAGGAACTTCCATTTTCGGCTTTTTTCAGAAACATTGTATGTGTATTTCCCAATGCATATAGTTGCACTCATTTATGAGCCAGAAATAGTAATTCCTTAGCGCAACATGAAGTTCAATTCTTGTCATAGAGCAGAACACTTAGGTTTCATTCTTGCATCAAAATCTTGTCCATAATGCAGGCATTCGCTGGGAAAAACCCCCACTTATTTTACTGATTCAAAGTTGATTTAACTAGAATAAAATATTTTAGAACAAAGGAGGGTGCTTGCATGCCTGTATAATACAGATGCAATAAGATGGTGTTTAAAAGCTGTACATATTACATCTGTGAAGTGTTCAAAATATGGCCGCAAGAAATTATGAAGAGGAATTTTCCAAGTCTCTTGAAAATTGTCCTACTCATTTCGATAGAACTTGGTCACATTAAAGTTTAAGAACATGACATGCTTCTGGACTTTAAATAACTTAATATACCACCGAATTCGTACTGAAAGCAAGACAGGTTTTACTCAACAAAACGTTTTACTTTCATAACCTTCTTATGATTATTTTATAGACAACAAGCAATAATAGTACAATGAAGATGCTATTATCTACAAGAACACATCTTTGAAAACGGTTTTTCAGAATTGCTGATTTTACTTTATTATTGTAAGGAAATATTACTATGAATTTTAGTACACACTTTTCAAAAAAGGTTCTTTGGCGGGCTAAGAAAATTACACAAAATCTTTCCGTAAGTGATGCTCGGTTACCTTTTGAAATAGCGAAGTATGACAGAACATCTGCAACCCTGAAAACCGAGATACACGTTTTTGCAGTTTCACTGTCAAGCAGGATCAGATTATCCTAGTTCACTCATAATTTAGAATCTCTTAGGCCTTTTACTTCCATTTTTGGTCTTAGGAACCGGAGAAAAAGGAAACCTCTGAAAGTGGCTCGGAATAGATTTATAATATAGGTGTATTGGGTTTTTGATAGTCTGACCCCTTCTCTTAATAAATATCCTTCTTTGAGCATACAGAAATTTGAACAGTCGACAGCTCATTTTCAGCCATGCCAGCACCTACTATGTTTGTTCTAGATCACCGTAGGTTTATCCAAGGAACCAAACAAAATATGCAGAAGCTTATCTTATGTTCCAAAAAAATTATGTCTAGACTTATTTCACAGCCTCAAGGGCTAATCTGATCCATTGTTACATCACTGAAATTGAAGTATAAA
The DNA here is from genome assembly GCF_918797505.1 of Bemisia tabaci. Classification (NCBI taxonomy): domain Eukaryota; kingdom Metazoa; phylum Arthropoda; class Insecta; order Hemiptera; family Aleyrodidae; genus Bemisia; species Bemisia tabaci. The sequence goes on from NC_092797.1 coordinate 26,493,894, forward strand.
CATGAGCTCCTGACTTGAAATGGTTCTTTTCTCAGCTATTAGCTACTTACTCACTAAGCCGTTGAGAGGTGGAGCTGATGAGAATTAACACAAGATTTTAATCACCAATAAACTTTGAAAATTTACAAATTATTTTGCATTTTCTGAGGAGTATTTTAACATGTTTATATTGTTTTTCTTTTCTTAATTTTCACTTGAACTACCAGGAGATCTGAAAATTTAGACAGTTTGCAGCAAAATTTCTTATATTTCATAGAAGTTCAGTTAATTGATTTGTTAAATTTCTAAAATCATAATCATCCTTCTTTTTTTTCGATTAGAGACCATCATTGTCAAGCCATGTCATTCTACTACTATCTTCTGTGAGTCAATTTAAGTGCTAGTTTCTTTAGAGTTTAATATGTCGGTTAGCTTCCTCTTAATTTTGATACAGCTTGTTTCAAGAGGTTAATGTTTGATGAGAGGGTGCGAAATTAGTCTGCTCCGTTCAGGTACTTTTTTTTTCTTTTTTTAAAAGCTGTAATTATCTCATGCCTTAGCTTTAACCGCTGCAGTCATTTGCCATGTTTAATAGCGTACGGGGAAAGTTAGAAGTAGCCATGGAAAATTTAGTAGATCCTTCAAATTTTTTGTTCCGTCAGAAAGATGTAGATTTTTCCTTTCATTATTCTGTTTTATGTAAATATACACATTTTATATTTTTAAGAATTGGTTTCTTCTTTGTATTTCATTCTTCGTCTTGTTCAGTTCTGGGAATCTTATGAACATTTCCAGACTACAATTGCAACGTTTCCACCAAAAAACATGTACAGCAGAGTTTTACATTCAAATGTAATTTCAAAACCGTAGCCCTCACCCACTACTACTTGCCAAGAAGGACCACATTTTTTATCCATCATCTCCTTGATCATTTTAGCTGCTGCCTAAAAAACAAACAAATAATTTTCTATGAAGAAGACACTAAAGACTCTTATCTAGGAATTCTGATGTATTATTCTCATAAGATTCTATGAATGAGTCAGTTGAGCTTGTTATGGAGTCTAGTTTTGCCTCTAGATGAGAAGTATGGCCAGACAGCATTGTCTGATCAATTTTAACTGAGATATCGCTTTTTGGTAATCATGTCGGAAAATGTAATAATACTTGTGAAAATGTGTTCATGCACATCAAGATTTCCAAGAACTTTTTTCTATGAATTTTTGGCTTCTGCTTCTTTTAAGTCTTACACTTTATTTCCTTTTTTTCTGCACTTAAAAAATAGCTAATCGAATTTATCCATTCATGATCGATAAAGTGAAGGTGATACCTTGGTATTACTAGAAGCAGTAGAACACCATAATTTTCCGAAGGCGATATCTCATAGTTATTACTGGACATAAAAATTTGGCCTTTGGCATATTGTTTATCAACCTATGAGATTCAATCGTGAAAACTTGACTTGCCTTGATCACTTTCTCAGCCAAAGATTCCGCAAAATAAAGTAAAAATTATTAGAGACCCTTTCTGAGCTACCTAAAACCTAATCTTTTTAAAATGCCAAATCATTCTAAAATAGTAGCTTTGCCACATTGAAAACACCTTTAAATCTTCTTAAAAGCCTACACCCTCAAGGCGTATCCTATGGCTCAAGAACATTCAAAGATCCAGGAATAACTTCAAGAGTCAAATCATCCATTCGTTCAAATTGTGCAAAGTTATAATTACGGGCTTCTTTGATAAAAGAGCGCATGAGACTTCCAATGCTGCTAAAATTGTGCAAATATTTATTTAATTGGACGTATTTCTATCAAACGGAACTATGTGCTTTAAGACATGAGCCCTGAGGCTCATAAGAATATGTGCATAACAGGGCTCACGTCATAATGCACGTCGTTCCGTTTGATAGAAATACGTCCAATTACAAGTAGCCCATCCAGTAGCTCTGCCATGAATTTTCCCCGAATCTGCTCCGAATTTTTCCTCACTATAGTGTGGAAGTAAGTCGACTGTGAATGAATTTCATTATTGCTGCAAATGCTATAAAAACCTGTACAATCTTAGCAGCATGCGATGTTGCTGAGTAACCTCATACGCCTTTTTATCAAGGGAAGAAGTGGGACTTGGTCTTCACTAGCTAGTTGCATTGTTAAGTTTCAATCAGTTACCTGAATTAGCAAAAATAAGATTCACCCACCTCATTGTTGGCATTGAATTTTTCACACGCTGTCACACACATTTCTATTGCCTCAGACTTCATCTCATCACTCATGTCAGACTTCTAGAATGTCAGATGAATATTCAATTCAAAATAATAGTCAGGATAACTTCATACATAAAATAGCACATCTAAGCTTTTTACTTCTACCAAAAATCCATCGCCAAGCTCATAGCATGAAGTTTTGTAGTGTATTATTTTCGATTCTGTCATGCCAATTCAATGAGAGTATTTTTTTATTTGAACCTTTTCTCTTGAAAATAAATCTATTTAATCGGTTGATCAAAATCGGAAAACAATCGTGGAACCTCACATTTATGTCTCGAGAGTCGAGGCCAACTTATTAAAAACAACAAATCATTAAATTTTGTTGTACATCTTTTTTCATTCTTGGTTCTTCTACGAAATCTTCTAAACATTCTCCCCCTGAAATTAGATTTTAGAAGGCGAACTATCAGGTATTCGTATCCTACTCTTTTCCATACCTACATATTGAAACTCTAATTTTAGCTCGTCAATTCAAATGTGGAAGACAAAGTTTAACGCCTATTTTTACGTTCGAAATATTTTTTCTCGACTTAGTATTTTTGCTATAAGGAGGAAATTTACTTTTACTTGAATTTATTCAGAACTAGGTGCTTCCAACTCATTTTTTTTTTTCTGTAAAACTCGGTTCATCTAACAGGAATTGATACTCACAACAACCAAAGGATATGTATGGATCACTTTTTTATTTTCATCCTCCTTCTTCCCCTCTCCAGCATCTCCCATAGTGACTGTATATTGCTACTTGGCTATGAGTAATATTTTCCACACACACACACACAAGAAAAACAAAAACATGAAAATTCCAATTACAGCAATGGAAGCTTTAAGTAGTTTTTCTTTTCCATCTTATGCTGTAGTACTGGTCTGTATGCGCCTGGTTTCATCAAGTGACTGCATGCCATCAATCTCTCTCAAAATCCTGCATCAACAGATGCCAAGTCAATAAAAAAATTGTATGTACTTGTACTTCTTTGTATTCATAGCACAGGCTAAATAGGAAAAAAGAAGAATATTTGATTCATGTTAGATGCACCAATTTTGAGGAATCAAATACCACCCAGCACAGTTTAAATTGAAAAAATACCAGTGTGAAATAGCCCTGACATTGATCCCTTAGCGACAGAAGTTGTTGATTTCAAAGCCATGATGTAAGTAGGTATACTATAGGTAACATACCTACCATGGGTGGGGAGGATTCTATCCGTTGAGGAAGTTTCAGTAATGAGACCTGAATCTGATTTTATATTACGGATTGATTTTTTTTCAAGGATCCAAACTAACTCTCAAAGTAGTCTGCCCATGCATCCTTCCTAGATCGCAAATATGAGTTTAACTATCTCACCCCCCCCTCCCCCCCCCCCCCCCTTCGCAAGAAAAAAGATCACGTCAAGATTTGAAATTCCCGCTTACAATGCATCATTGCTAATAGAAAAAAATATCGCATAAAATCAATAGTATTCTAGAGGGAGTTAATACCTAAATCATTCAAAAAATAATTCATAAATTATGCAGAAGTCTAAACGAGATTCTTCCCTTCGTATTTTTCTTTTCCTTCTTTTCTTTATCGTTAAATTTGAAAACCTCCCTCAATGGCAGGTTAGCACCCCTGTATAAAAAATTAATAGATCGTATTCGATACATCAAACGGGTGAGATTGTATCGATATCGATTGGTTCAAAACATAAATATAGCCTCAAAAGTAAATTCAGAAATCTGAGAGAACGGATCTTTTGAAACAGATTTTTTATTCTTTTGAGTACCAAATGCCAATGCAAAGTGAAATTGTCAGGAAATTTCTCATTTTCAGCTTTTCCAATTAAAATCCTTACAGTTTGGTTTGAGGTTATGTTCTATTGTTTTGAACCAAACGATACATCGAACCGTTATCGAATACGGTCTATGAACGTTCAAATTCAACAAATTGCTACATTTTCCCAATTATTCCTCTTTTCGAACAGAAGGAATCTTAACCGCAAATTCTGAACCAGACGCTTTGATTGGTCAAGAGCGGTTCATTCCATTTATACCGAGTTGAACCAAAATAAGCGGGAATTTCAAATAATTCCGGATATCCTGTTTACCTAATAATTTCCTTTTCCGGTAAAGCGGTGTTGTCAGTTTTATTTATCAATTCTCAGAAAAGCGACAACACTGTTTACCGGAAACGGAAACGATTTGGTAGACAGGATATCCGGAATTATTTGAAATTCCCGCTTGTTTTGGTTCAACTCGGAATAATCGGAATGAACCGCTCTGGACCAATCAAAGCGTCTGGTTCAGAATTTGCGGTTAAGATTCCTTTTGTTCGAATAGAGGAATAATTGGAAAAATAGGTTGTACTGTGATTAAAAAGTAAACAAAACACAGTTCTAACTTCTAACCTCAAAGTGAATCACGCGGTCCTTGCAAGTTGAAAGTTTGAAAATTTGAAACAAGGTTGAAACCTCTCGTAGCTCCGGATTTATTACTTTTTTCAATTTTCTTTAAAAAAGTAAATATCTTACTACTCTTGGGTATCTTCAATAACTCAAACCAGCTCGATCCCGGCCAACCACTGCATGAATTGAAGCAAAATGTGTAATGTGACCAAGAAGAACTTTACAGAGTGCTTATCGAACATCAAGGATGAATTGAAAACTGCCACCTTTGTCGCAATTGATTCAGAGTTTAGTGGGTTATTATCAGACGCCGAGTTCAAGAGTAGGTAAGTGTCAACTAAGCTGTGACCCATTAAAGGCATCTCAGCTTTATTGTAACACAGCGCTGTTGTTTTGGTTCAGCGCAGGGATGGTGTCCCAGCGGGACAAATTCCTGACAAACTGAAACAAGCGTCTAGCTGTGATCACATTACCGAGCATCGAAGCTTGCATCAGACCAGTAGAGGTAACTTCCTATAAGTCATCTCTATCAATGCTAAAATCATTGCGATTCAGTTCAACCTAGGAACTGCTCAATGAATAAAAATTCTACAAATTTCTGGTTTGTGTAGGCATCTGAATTTCCGTCAGGCCACGCTACAAGCTGAAGCAGCACAAGCCTTTATTAGCAGATAAGATCCTCCTCCACCTCATGGCATAATGATCTGCATAACAGGTCTTCCCTCCCCCTCCGCGCTCCTTCCTGATTTTTTTGCCATCAGTAAGGGAAGCACAATGAAAATTTAATCACACTGAAAATGTTTTTTCATGACGTCAAGATCTACAAGATTTTTTTTTTTCGGATGAGGAGAAAAATTAGCTACAGTGCCCCCATCATGAGGGTCGCCAAAGCTCCGCATGAAAGGGGCACACCAAATACCAGGACGGCAACGGCCATCAGCTGGTGAAGAGCCGCCGAAGCGACCCCTAACCGACCCGACTGCTGTGAGATGGACAAAACCCGGTTATGTAGGGGTGGAGCACGCCGCCATGTTCCGTGCCCACTAAACGACCCCTTCAGGCCACACCCCGTGCAAGTGTGGCCCATCGGACGCTCTATCCTCCCGTCAGGTGTCCTTAAGGCACTCTTCGAACGGCAGTCCCCAGCCCCGGTAAAGCCGGCGCCTCTCAGGCCCCCCACTTGGGGGAGGGTCCCCCCATCCTCGGGACTGATCTGACGAAGCCATCATTTTACCCAGAGTCAAGGGCGTAGGAGGAGAGCTTAGGCGCAGCTTGTGGCAACCCCACAGCAGGGCTCTGGAGCCGAGGACTGGAGGGCAGGGAGGGCAGACCAGCTACGTCTCGCTCAGTCCTCAAGGCACCAGATCTTATGCGGCCCCAGAAGGGGGCAGCCTACACATAACTCAGCTACGCAGGTGCGTCGAACCCGATATCCCCAATTGGATAGCCTGCGGTAATCTACAAGATTTGCCGGTATATTTTGTATCATCAAACAGCGTTTTTCAAACTTGGTGATTTTCTCCTTTCATAGGACCCTTCTTAAATTTTCACATGTTTTTCCTTCGTACTCACTTGATAAATTTTTACTCTGTCACTTAAAAATCATAATTGTTCTAATTACCTACGCATGAATTTTTTCAAAGTAAATAGCTTCGCATCTTTCATTGAAATTCTCAAGGTGATTTTTCGTTGTGTTTTCCTTAAAAACAATTAAAATAATTTTGAAGGAAGGAGATGCCTCTCAGGTATATATGTTATGACAAGGGGGTAGATATGAAATCATTCATTAAACTTGCTCAACGTAAGTTCTGTATGAGAATTGATCAAAATGAATTTCATGTTTTTATTTTTGTCTCAGTCTATTTGACTCGGGTGATGATCGGTACTTGAAACTTAAATCATGCCTTCAGCAAGTTATCATGATGGAAGTTGGTCTCTCAATATTCAAGTATGATCGAGATACACATGCGTTCAAAGCTTCGGTGTACAATTTCTATGTTTTTCCACAACCATTCGGATCCATTGATGCACGGTTTCTCTTTCAAGCCTCCTCGGTGCAGTTTTTGTGTCTACACGGATTTGATTTCAATAAGGTAAGTAATCAAACACTTCCAACAACAATTCACAACTCTTAAATGAGAAGTATCTAAACTTGAAACAAGTCACCCTTTCTGCTTCAAAGCTGATCTTGTTTGGATAGATTCTAATAAATTATCATTAACTTTAGGGCATATTTCTCCTTTCTTGAGAGAATATCACAAGCAACAAATTGTCAATTTTACAGGAGAGACATAAGTAAAACTTATTTCTAACGGCTAAAAAAGTTATTTTGGTTTGAGTTTTGGCACCAGGGTATGGAATAAGTTCCAGAAGAAAATCATATCCGCAAAGAAAATTGGCAAATGTAATATTGTGCTCTGAGAGGATTTTGTGAGCTATTGTATCGGATGTAATAGGTATTATGCGTGTTTCTTTTCCTCAGTTTTAATTCTTGCATTTTCTATTTGAACCTTAGTTGGAAGTTAAGCATAAGTGAATAAATTGAAGAAGGCTTCATAATTCTTCTCATTGTTGTAAAACTTGGCGCTTGTGATACTTTTCTTCATACGAGGCTCATGTAATAAGCATATTTTATACTACAACATTTTTCAAAGGATTTAAGTAATGATTATAATTTAAAAAAATCTATTATCTTTGCATGTAAGAGTATCCAAAGAATTTAGAACTGTGAATAACTCAGTTTCATTGAAAATAGCATTTTCATTACTTTTCCCAGAAGAGGATGAAATTCAGAATTTTTTAAAACTTTCGCTCTCCCCACCTTCAAGTACGTTTTGTTCTGTCCGAAAATCTCTCTTTTCCTCTAAAATTTGACTGAAATGATGTTCCTGTTCTTTAGTTTCGTTTAAAAGTCTTCTCTGAGTGTTTTTCCACTGAATTTGCTGTATGCATTTTAAGCTTTTACCAGCCCTCTCAACATGGTGATTTCAAACTGGCTGAGATTTCTAGAGTTTACTCGAAAGATGATTATCAAGAAAATCTCATGATTTCATGAAATAGTTCGAGAATTCTTAATTTAATGGTATTTGGTGGAATTGAAACATCAAATCCATTTAAACCTTCCCAAACCATTCAATACTTCTTGAAAAATCCTTGATAAATAGGTCACTGCCAACTATAGAGTGGCTTAACAAATAAATTATATAAATGAGAGGATTGCATGCCTTTGTACTCTCAAAAATGTGTTTACTGCAGTACCAAAAAAGTGTTTGAATTTTACAGGTGATGTTCGAAGGTATTCCATATTTAAATGTAAAGCAAGAAATTCAAATTCGAGAAGAAATCCAGAAAGGTTCGTTGTTCCGTCATCTAGAAAGGAATATTTCAATGGAAACTGAGAGAATTCTGCAAAATGAATGCAGCAAAGTTGCTGAATGGGCCTCCACCTCTATTGTTGGAGACGATTTACTCCTTAAAGTCTATTGGCTGGGAGAAGAACCAAAACTTATGAATTTTATACTTCATCAGGAAATTCGAAGAAGATTTCATAACTTATGGACATACACTGCTCCTGAAGAACAGGTATTTAATTTTACTTTTTTTACACTACTCCTGAAAGACTCCTGAATAATAATTTAAAGGGGAGGGAGGGGTATTCAGTCATTAACTTTGCTTGGAAAAACTATTAGAGGCTAACGACAACAAAAAGCACCAGAGACACTGAAGTGTATTAAACGTTAGGGTCTGTTCTTAAAGTTCAGGGCAAGTTAAGTTTGATGTGTATGAATGATGTATGACTCATGTACATTGTTTTTATTATTTATACTGGTTTTGAAGTGTAAACTTTTTTACCCTACTGAGAAGTGAACCAAAGAAAACTTCTCACATCATGCTATCATTACAAGCAGTGGTCAAATGATTTTGTTTTCTTTTTTCTTTCCAGGTCCGTGTCGTTAGAATCACTGAGAGCCAGCACAAGGATTTGGTCAAGAAAGGTGTTTCGAAAGACCTAGAAGATTCTGTGATAGATGCACTCGTAGGTTTTTCAAAAATTGTGAAGCTCCTAATGGAATTTAAAAAGCCCATTGTGGGTCACAATTTACTTTTGGATTTGTTAATCCTGCATAACCAGTTTTACCTACCTTTACCAAGTAAGGTTATCACATTCTTAAACTTAGTTATGTTCTATTCCTCTGTAGGCACCTTTAAAAAAAGTTACCTAATGCTGTCTCAGAAGTTTCAAGATGTCAGAGAAAAGCAGCTTTTCTTTGGACACAAATAGCAGTTTTTCATCTCATCTGTTTCATCTGGTCATTTCATGCGTTAAATAAAGTAATTAATCTACTAACATAATAGTAACTTTACTCTGTGTTACAATATCGTCCTTCAAGTTCCATAGCAGTGATGACAATATTTTTCCTGACGTCACACATATGAATATACTTACTATTAATCAGCCGTCGTAATTTAAGAAAAAAAAAATAATGTGACAAACCTGTGGCACAATATAGATCAAAAGCCTCAATTAATAGAAAGCTTCAAAATCGTGTGACTCTCAAACACAAAGGTTGGTTTTGGTTGATGTCAAAGAAAGAAAAAAAAAACTAAAAAAATTGAGGAAGTTGAAAAGATTTGACTAAGGAACTGCTGAAGATTTTCAGGAATTCTACGGAAAACTAGTTTAGAATGTGGACAAAATTTTGCAGGCTCAAAGGTCAATTTAGTGAATTTGCTACAAGCATGTGCGGAAGAAACTACTCATTTAAAAATTTTGAATTGGACTTCAAGATCATGAAGAAATAGTCTTATTCCTCCAAAACATCTAATCATTAATTACAAATAAACTTCTTCAAAATTGAACTGCTTTAGCTCCAAATTTCAGTAGATTACCTTTTATCATGCAATTGCCTTGAATATTGACTGAAGCATGGTGAATTCTACTAACGCTGCATGCCCCTTTAACAACAGAGGACACCAACAGCCTCACTCATAAATGTTCTCTCTTTGTTAGAGAGGGAATGCAAGTGGACATACCCCTTTTTTAAAAGAGTTTGAAAGCTTTTTTTGAGCTTCCCTATTTTTGAAAAACGTGCACAACGCTCCAGCTTTTCCTCATGTTGAAAAGGAGAATAATTCTGTTTTGTAGTCCGTCCCTAAGGGCTGATTTCAATTCGAATTATGTGTTGGTTGGTTAGTGAAGTAAACGGCTGGATGGGTGTTTTGTAGCTTGCGTGTTTGTTTGTTTTTAAATATCCTTACACCAGTTTAAGTCGGTCTCTGCCTGGTTTGTTGGTTTCTTACAAAACCTTGCGTTTTCATTTTTTTCTTAAGTGTGGTAGTTCTGTGGGGCAGAATGAACACAATTTTTCTTCCATAATCCGCTTTTGATATTCATTTTTTCTTGTTTTCAGAAACGTACAAAGAATTCAAAGCCAGTATACGTTTGTTGTTTCCTCAAGTTTATGATACAAAATTTTTGAGCTTCGAGCTGAAACGGCTGTTGAAAAAAGAAGGTAAAAAGAAGTTTTTTCAATTTGTAATTTTAGTATTTTTTCCGTTTCACAATTTTTCCTCTTTACAATTTTTTCAACCAAATACCAGATGAGCAGTGACAATATTTCCAATAAAATGGACGTGGTACTCAAACTTTCATTTTTGTTATCCTCTCAGGTGCCAAAAAAAATTGAATTTTTCAAAATTCTGGACAAATAGACTTTAACACAATCTCAAGGTGTGCAGACTGTTCCAAAATTAACCTTTTCATCACAAAGAACACAGCTTCTGCAAAACCATATAATTTCCCCAGTATTTCCGGTATGGACCACTAGACAATGTACAAAGTTAAGCACTCTGATACATTTTTCCTGACCGAAATTTCACATAGAACACAATTTGCGCAGTGAAAATTACTGAAATGATCTCTTAACTAAGATTTTTAATGTTTCTTGACATGTAAATTCAAACCTTCCGCTCATGGAAAAAATAGTCTACGTGAGTCAAATCGCATACTAAACTTTACCATTACAATCTCTGCGGTATGAAAATCTGGAAAGCTCAGTCGTTACGCTTTGGCTCAGCTATAGCAAATTGTTTACACTTTGAACGATAAAGGATGGGGAAGGAACAATGATCGATTGAGAAGCCTGCCGTAACTGTTGTAGTTCGCAATTGGACTCTTGTAGAGTATTGCGCTTCTTGTGACCGGGCAATTCAAAGTTCCCACAAACAATGTAAAATAGAAACGTTAATACCTTAATTAGGAGTTCATCCCAGTAATTTTCGATACAAGAATTGTGTTCTACAAGAAATTCTAATTAAGGAACATGTATCAGAATACTTAAATTCGTACCATGTCTAGTGGTCCATTACTGAATAACCTCCACTCAGAAGTATTCATAATTGTGGCTTCATATCTGAAGAAGATGAACTACAACTCCAGCCCATGTCCCGGCAGGGTTCACCACAGTTTGTTTGATAGGCATCCATTTTCCATCGTGAGGTATGCGGGCGCAGAAACTAGCCTGAGTATGAGAGGGTAAAAATTTCATAAGTCTTATTTTGACCCGGAGAACTCACTCTTCCAGCCTGGCAGTTGAAACTTGGATCTCACTAGATAGTTACCTTGAGGTTTAATGAGGGAACTATGTCATACCTAGAGACACTGGTTTTTTTTTTTAAATAAGATAAGATATTGCTCATTACTGGTTTGTTGCAGATGCATGGACTGTAAACACTTTGCAAGAGCTGTATAATTATTTCAAGAAAGGGAAAGGCACCTGTATGGTCATATACTCACCATCCATTAACTTCACTGATGACATTGATGGTAAGTACATTTCTGGTTTTTTTCAGGAGGAGAAGATTCCGGCCTTAAACAATGACCATGAGAAACAAACAAATTATGATTTTATTCGTGTCCTTTTAGCAGACATAAAAACTACTATTGTTCTCATCACTGTATTTACCTTGCTCCTGTGGCTTTCAATGTTGGCGACTAAATCAATTTGACTCCTGCAACTATATTTATCTGTTTCATTCACAGCTCATTATGTGTACTGATTTTAACTCCTTCGATGAACCTCCGTAAACTTGGACTCTACTGTCATCTCAAATACTATCTCAAAAATTTCTTCTTCCAGAGAGCTCTATAAAATACCATGAGGCTGGTTGGGATTCTTTTGTGACAGGGTACTGTTTTGTCAAAATCGCAAACATGTTTGCTGTTTATAAGGAGAACAAATTTTTTCAAGCCTCACGAATGTTGACCTGCACTGAAATATTTAACGCAATCAAACACATGCGAGGAAGAGTAAATTTAATTCGAGCGAACATTTCCAACTTGGTAAGTTCTGGGTCCTTTAATATCTGTCAGTATTTTTTAGTTTATAGATTTTCTTGTACTTGGCTGAGCAGACAGAGGTGAGAGGAAACTTCACAGGAAGTCCCTCATTACGGAGATATCTATGATTATTTCACAGTAAATCTTTCAGGTTGGAATTTTTTAAAGCTTGTGATTAAAAATAGGTTCCACCTACAGATGCTTACTTCAAGCACGGTATCAAAAGTATTGAAACCTGGACTATAATGCTAATAAGTGCTAAAGGCTTTAAAGAATATGGTGTGTTTGTCTCTGAACGTCCTGTTTCACTTCAAAATCAGCAGTTTTTAAACTATGTTCCATGTGCCCATAAGAGTCTGTAAAACAGGAATCGGAGCAATATCAAAGAAAGAAAAAGAGCAATAATAGTAGAAGTAGTAGTAGTATTAGTAGTAGTAGTAGTAGTATTAGTAGTAGTAGTAGTAGTAACAGTAGTAGTAGTAGTAGTAGTAAGTAGTAGTAGTAGTAGTAGTAGTAGTAGTAATAGTGGAGACAAAAAGAAGGAATAAAAAACAGACGTAATTGGAAGGAAGTGCAGCCTTAGAAATTCAGGCCAGCAATATTTTGCAATAATAGTAGAAGTAGTAGTAGTATTAGTAGTAGTAGTAGTAGTAGTAACAGTAGTAGTAGTAGTAGTAGTAGTAGTAGTAGTAGTAGTAGTAGTAGTAGTAGTAAAAGTAGTAGTAGTAGTAGTAGTAGTAATAGTGGAGACAAAAAGAAGGAATAAAAAACAGACGTAATTGGAAGGAAGTACAGCCTTAGAAATTCAGGCCAGCAATATTTTGAATGATGTAACCATGGTTCTGTTTTTAAAAATTCTCTTTCAAAAGAAGAAAGATTGTGTCAGATTTTACATTTGCCTTTCTTACTGTACACTTTTCCTCAACTATCATAATTATTTCTTTACGCATCTCGCTATATTACTTTGGGTAGGTACTTATGCAAAATTTTCAAAAAACGTAAGGCAAAAGTACCACAAGTGAATACATGAACCTCCCAAGAGATCCGTTGGCACAAAGGAAAGGGAGTCAATGTTCAGTTACATCCCATGTTTTTGTAAGTTACTTCTCGTTTGTTTCAGGTTACATTTTACTCACAAAGATGAACTCACTCAGAGTGCTAAGATTTTTTTTGTTCTTTCCTCACTCTAAATTTCCTTATTATTGTCTCTTTTCCCAGAATCTGGAGGGTGATGATCCACTTTCAACCAGACCCGAACTTCTATATGTGGCTTCTAGAAATTTTTCTTGTCCTATCGATTTAAACAAGGTAATAAAATGTATAGCAGTGAAATATTATCACATTGTACTCAAAGCTGCTGTTCCACTTCCTTTTTTGCCTTCTCTTTTATAACCCCAATAAATGCAGAAAAACTAAAAAAAAAAATTGTACCTATTGTACACCGGTTAGAATGTAAACAAAGTTTGCAAAAATAATGGATTGTTTTAAAAGAGATAATCTCTTCCTTTTTTCAAATAACTCTTTACATTGTGGTGGTGAAAGTAATGAGTTTTTTGTCCCTTACATTCTCAGTATCCCACACTTTCTACTAAACATCAAACTTTGTATGTGTCAACTATTTAGAGCTTTACCTTTAGTTAAATGACCCTTATCATAATTAATTCATATTTTTTAATGCGCTCTGCCTGAAATTCAATTAAAATTCAATGGAGAATCAGATTAGTACAAACAAAACAAAACAACAACAAAACAAAATTCTGTGTAAGTGTATGAGTTATTTAAAACTTGGCGGGGCGTATAAAACCTCCAGATAAATGAACAGCTCAAAAATCACCAGTTAATTGCTCTTGATAGCTGTTACTAGTTTGGTAAATTACGTCTTTACTAACAGAGATGGATCTATATTTATTTTCCAGGTTACAGAGTTATTTGCAAGGTATGGTTCTGTTGATGTGAAACCGTATTCAAGTGGGTCAGCATTGGTTGCTGTATCAACGCATGGATGGTAATTATCAATTAGTCTCAACAATATTTCTTGAAGCACCAAATCTCTAAGTGCTGTCAAAGAGTTAGTTGAAAAAAGATTATTTCACCCCTTGTTTAATAATTTTAATGGTTGGGTTCGTTGCTCGGCAGCGTGCGACCCTCGCAGGCCAAGAGCGTGTGCCCTTACAATTATATTCTCTATTAGAGTTTCTCTCCTGTATCTTTTTACCATTTTCCTTTTTGTACTTCATGCAGCCTAGCCTAATAATCCTTGTAGAGTGAATCCCTCCTGCTTGTTTTTTAATCTGATTTACATTCCTCAACTCCACCAGAAAGTGGTGGCTGATCCTCGGATCTCTTCAGATCAGCTACCAACAATAGCAAAATTTGACCCGTTTAGTCTTCAAGAATAACTCCAGAATATCTTCCAGAAAAGTCCACGTAGTGCTTATTTGGTCAACAGTTTCTCAAGGTATGACGTTGTAAAGATAGTTTGCCAATAAGGGGTACCCTTGCAAATTTTCAAATAGTTTTTTGAGAAGAAAACAGGGACTTCACGATCAAGCTGTAAAAGCTTGTTTTTAAATCTATTTTTTCAAATTATTGCGTATTTGCTGCTTTAAAATACTTTTTTTCTTATTTTTCAGTGCACAAGATATCCTAAGGGACTTCAAAAACAGCAAGCACCTTAAGGTGTCATCTTTTAATAGGTTTAAGCATTCGCCAATAGCCAAGGCAGCTGTGTGGTAAGTCAAAATTAATTAAATTTAATTAATTAACTTTTGTTGTAATTCTAAAAATTAAACACTCGATTCTCTCTAAAACTCTTTTAGAAAAAATGTTTTTTCTGGTAACAAATTTTGATTTTTCAGATCCTTGTTAAACTGCCCTTAGAAATAATATAAAAATATTTGGTTAACTTGATCAGGGCTCATTATTACATTGATAGCGTATTGTTTCTACTCAATGAAAAAGAGGAACACGTGATTAGGTAATTCGCATTTCAGGTACTATTTAACCCTTTTGCAAGCGACCTTGTCAAATGTTTAATTGTTAATAACAAACAGCTGTGACAACTTTAAAACTTTCGTTGATAAAACTTTAATTCCAAACCGATAAAACACATTAACATTTTAATTGCGGCTTGAGAACATAAACAATTAGGACTTATACAATTATACAAACATTAACAATTAGTGCCCCATTCCTCACCTTTGGGGGTCGTTTTTTTGAAGACAGTTTTATTGGATGTTCTTTATATAATTTTCTCTAATTTTTACTGTTTCAGGACTGGAGTATTAGCCATGACTAGTCTTTGCTCTTGGCTAACATACAAACATGTTTTAAAGAAATGATGGTTCATCCCGATATCAATCTTTCCTAGCCTCTTCAATTTTGCTTTTGAATCTTCTGATTTTCATCACGCAGAGCACAAAATCTATTGTTAAACTTGTTTCTACCATTTTTTATTGCTTGCATTGTTAACATCAATCCATACAAGATTTCTTTGACTTTGGAAGAGTGCAGTTTCAAATCCAGGAGCATTTCAGAAAGATTTTGGCCCCTAGAATGGGCATAACATTTGTCGTGCTTGTGACCACCAGGAAAACATACTGTCAGCTACTCAAGTAGTTTGATCTTTGCTAATTAAAATTTAGCGCATGAGCTCTAATGGCTGTGACGTAAAATTTTCTAATTCTGACAAATTCAGTGTTATTCTTAGGTTACTACATATAAGTTGTCTCTGTCTAAATATTAAGTTGTTAAATGTTGTTGATTACACTTACTGAGATGTTATATTGAAGGTGAAACTGCAGAAACGCACATGTCACTTTGCGAAGTAGCAGATCTCTTGTTACAATTTATTTCTCAGAGGAAAAATACTCGATGTTACCTCTCAAAAACTTCCCAAATTTTTTCTCCCTGGGTGAAGACTATCCTGTGAAAATTTCAAGTAATAGTCTCAGTTAGCTCTACTATGATTAAATAAAACGGGAACGGAGATTTTGAAACACCACCATTTTGATACGCATCTTTGCAGTTTCACATCAATGTGTAGAAAATCATGAAGAAACTCTCATAATTGTAGATTTCTACTGAGTGATGATTAGTGATTGGGAGCCAGAGAATTAGAGGAAGTTTAATAGCTCGCCAAGAATCCCTTAAAATTGTTCGCCGCTCTTTACTCAAAGAGTGATTCTCTATCAACCCTACAAATATTTTGATGATAAGGCTCAGGTTAAGAATAGCTGATGTTGGGTAAGTTCCTGCATGTAATAGTAAGTTTTCATCAATATGTTCTGAAATAATTTTAAGTTTTCCTTTTATCTGTAATAATCTCATTTGTGGAAGTATGTTAAGATTTCAAAACCCTTATATTTCTCTCAGGTTTCAACTTATCTTTCATCTCATTCTCTTTGTAAACCTTGATTGTTGAACCTTATGATCCCAAGAATTCAGAGTTGTTTTCAAGGGTCCAGCCCCCCCCCCCCCCTTCCCTTCATTGAGAGCCTTCTGCTAGAAAGCAGCATCTTTGAATGCCCATTCATTCTTAAACCTTTTTTTTGTGCCTTATCCTCCCGATCATTTGTTCATATTCTTTTATTTCTCATCAATTTCTCATAGTTTCTTATAGAAATTCACTCATCATCCTCAGGAGGAACCAATAAAGACTGAAATCAATTGTATCTTTGATATTGTTTTTTACTTGAAGAATAACGATATACTGCAGACCAAAAAACGAATAAAATTTTCATAGACTGAATTATTGTTTGATAAACTTGTTTATTTCAAGTGAGCTTATTTAAATGAAAGTAGAAGTAGAAAAACTATTTGCTCCTATTGCTAAACATCGGCCATTGTACTTTTTTTTCTAAGAAAACAATTGGTCCCACTGAAACAAACAGAGAACCAAACTAGGACGGGAGTTACAAGAGAGGAGCAGAATTTCAATATGTGTGGAAAGTTCTCTGAAGTGATTTCTCTGCAAGAAGGAAATGTGTCAGTGAAAAAGTACAACCAAACACCAGGAGGTCTCTCCAGGGAAATGCAAGTGCTAGATTTTGATGCTTAAGTACTCCGTGTCTTGTCTACTATCCGACTGTCCTAATAAAAAGCGCCAGCTGGGAGGCTTGCTTTGGGTGATGCATACTTCTGATGAGCAGTGTCATTATATATGTGCTCAAGCAAAAACATGACGGAAGACTCAAGGCCTGGAAAAAACCTGTGACTTAAAGTAAAGCACAAAGTATAAGAAGAATTAAAAAAAGTAGAGAAAGGCCTGTACATCGAGTGGAAGTAATGACCGACTAGCAAGTTTTCTTCCGGTAGAAAATCGAAAGACAAGGAGATCAATTGAGAATTCAAATTTCCTGTTCTTAGTTCAGTTTGTCAGAGCGCAGATCATCAATCCCAAGGAATCCGGATTTCATCGTCCCAAAACCCTCTTCCTCCTCACCGGTTCACCCTTGGTTGTGATCCTGATTTTAAATTTCAAGGTCCTGAGGCATAACATTGAGATGAATCTGTAAAAATTGGGACTTACTGAGAATTTTAGCCAATTTTGACATGAAAAAGTATAAACTCGGCCTATCCATGTCCAAAATACTGACCCCTCCGAGGGGGACAGAAACCCCCCCTCCACAAAATATCAAATTGATGCAGATGCTTGAAAAAAGTATATTTTCTTGGTAGGAAATTGGCTCCAAAAAATCTGAATTTGATAGTACTCTGGCCCCTCAAAGCTTCACCGGTGAGGTATTGGAGGACCTCAAGCTCGCTACATTTGGAAGGTTTAACTCCCGTAATTTTTGAGAGAAACGCCTGGTAGTCAAGAGGGGTCTTGATCACTCGTATGTGTTCGGCAGAACTTCTCTTTCCTTCATTTTCATTGTTTTCTAATAAATTGTGGACCAAAAGCGTTATCCTTTTGAAATTTAACCTCCTTCCTGCATGCGCTATGTAATATATGAACTCTCTTTTAAACCTCTCTAATCTTTAGATTCCTAAATAACCTGTTTCAGTTCATGGCTTTTTATAGAGGAATCTTTGCCTTTTTGGATGATTTAGAGGGGGAAAAAACAGATCCACAAATAGTGTGTCCCCAGAATACATAATTGTTTAGTCCTATTTCCTCATAATAAGTTGGAATTGTATAGATAGACGAAAGCTTTATTGTTTAAAAGATGGTAAGTATAAATGTTGGTAGAATTACCTGAGCCGTAAAATGGGCAACTTTTAGGCAACTTACCTACTTAAATGAAAAAAGCATTCATAGAGACATTCATTCAGTTAAAGTAAATGTTCACCTCCCATGTATTTAATTTTTTGGAAATCATCCATTAAAAACTCGGAGATCATATATCCGTATAAACTAAATGCGTGCAAACCTTGGGCTTAGTACCTAAATGAACCTCTAGTCATGTGTTAGCGAGTAATTCAAACTGTGCTGCGATATAGAAGAAATCATTCTTGAAGAAAGCGCTCCGCGCGTGTTCATTTAGTTTTTTAGATCTTCCGCCAGCTTATTAGTTTTGCCGCTATTCGATCCCGCGCTTTTTGCTATCGTGTTGCCATCCAATCAGGCAATGAATTTTGTGAAGCCCCTCCTTCTTTACCCCTACGCTTTATTTTCGGCATCCTAACCTCAAACAATCTGACTTTCGAGTGTTATTGCAAGTGGTGCAAGCAGGTGCTCAACTTTATCTATTCGTATTTAGATAACATCCTGAAACAGAGATAATATTTGTAAAATTAACTTCATGTTTGGGTTTAAAATACGTTAAGACTTGTGCTCCGTGCATATTGCGTCACTATCGAGCGGTATGCCGCTTGACAGCGTGGGTGAAGGTGTGATCAGACTTCAGTGAATAAAAGCTAGATGATAGCACTTACTATTTTTGTGGAATTAATCGTGAATAAATTAGTCATTTTACCATGATTTTGGACGACGTTTGTGGTCCCAACTCTTCTTTTTGGGTAAGTTCATCTCCTCATCATTCAGACAATCCATCAAGCATGATTGGCATGCTTTTTGGTTTTCTAGGAGTGCATACCAGTGGTAGCGAAAGGCTGAAGGTTATGTACCTCATGTTGCATATTGTCAGTAACGACTCACGACTCACACCGTCCACTCTTTTGACCATCCTAAATTTTGTCCCTTGCTTTCTCTTCAAAAGGAGGGGCTCAATTGATACTTTCAGACCGAAACGCTCCGTTTCCCTTCTGAATATAAATCGTAGGATGGGAGCTCACACTGTGTGCTCCGTGTGAAAATCAGGCATAGGAATTTTATTTCCTCACTCTTCATTCAATGAAAAGCATTGAAGGCTTTGTCAGATGAGGAATATATTATTTATACTGAGTATAACTACACTGCAGACTGCTAAAACTTCCTTGCAGCTCTATAAGCTGAAAACCAATATCATCAGTTTATTTAGCTCTCTTGTCCTTTGTGGCGATTTCTCAGATCCACGACTAATTGAGAAAGAGCTGAGCATCAAGGAAAAGAGACGGTTGTATTCAGTCATAGTAATAAGTTAATACCTCTCGAATCCATGAATAACAGTCAGAATATACCTACTCACAATGGTGATCGTCTCAAAGAACGCATCTCAATCTGTAACATTCCAGGTCTCATGTTGCATGTCCTATCCTCAATAAAAAAAATCAACTAAATCTACCATTTTTCTTCATTCTGCACAGTATATTATGTCAAAATTTCCAATTATCACGCTGCTTGCATTTTCATAATAGTGAAACTATAGTGGAGGTTTAGAAATGTCTCAATTTGAGATACGCTTTGCGACTTTCGTGTCATAACTCTCACCCATATTTACATTTACAAGTTGCTAGTGCTTTTGCTGCAACCAAGGTCTCTCTCGGTGTTGAGTGCAAATACACTAAAGCAATCTTGATGCTTGTGAAGCGACTGCATACAAACACTCAAAATTTGTATTCCTTTTTTATTATTAAAAAAACTTCATATAAATTTAAAGAACCAAATAAATAATTTGTTATCCTCCCTGTCCACCCAGCCCTCAAGTAATCGTCCAGCTTTCTACCTAAAAAATATGATTCATTGTCTTCAGTCTTTTCCATTTAATACTCAATGTTCATAATTTCTTACAGGATCCTGATGTTTCGTGGAACACGCCCGATCCAGATTTCACTCCCTGCTTCCAGAAGACAGCTTTGACGTGGGGACCTTGCTTGTGTTTTTGGATTTTTTCACCAATAGAAATTAGTTACCTAGTCAATAGCAAGGCTCAGAATATTCCATGGTCATGGCTAAACATAGCGAAAATGGTGAGTTAAATGAAGTATATCAACTTTATTTCTATTTCTGTTTGCATGAGATGCTTTCACCCCTGAGGAAAATGTGATAGATGAAGAGCAACCATACTCTCTCTGCAGCAAGTATGCCCCTGCAAGCAGGACCCATCTTCATTCTAGAACCTGCAGGACAATTGTTAAATTTTGCCCTTTTTGATGAGCTATGGTAAAACTAACCCATCACCTTCTGTTATTTCTTTCCCCAGTGGATACTTCCAAGGGTGGAATTTGGAATTTCTTGTAAGAGGGTGCCAAGGAGGGGAGGGCACCTCATCCAGGAAGGTCTGGGGCTCTGGGGGGGGGGGGGGGGGGCACAGAGAGGCACCTTACCAAGTAGTGTCTAAAGGCATTTCTGCAGCTTTAAGGGTGGATCCAGGGTAGCGGAGGCTCCCGGGGAGAATTTTGAAAATTGACATGTCTTTGGAGGAATTTTGAGCTCTTCTCAGTGATAAATCTGTCGAAATAAAATTTCAAATGTGACATGTGTTGGTTTTTTTGCCAAGTCCTGAAATTTTCTGAAGGGGCGGAATAGAATTAGGAGAACGGACGGGGGGTGCAGGCGCTCACAGCTTCTCTCTAGTTCTGCCCACCGACACCTTTATTCAACTCTTATTCAACTGGAATCATCACCCAATCAGCTCCATGTAATTTTTTCACTCACTTTTAACGTTCTTAACTGAATGTGTTTAGAGTGCTCTATAAGTCAGCAAAGGATCAGATTAATGGAGGAGATATGAGGGGCTTGGAGGACAAGGTGCACAAGTGCAGTTTTTGCTATTTTGAGAAATACAAGTATAAAGTCTCGAAATTATAGGAATCCTTGTGGCAAAAAAAAGTTCAAACTGACTTTTTGGCGCTTAAAAATTAGAATTCGGGAGCAAATTTTTCTCAGAATGTGCATCAAGACTAGTTTCACTTGAAATCATTCATATCTAAATTTCTTTCAAAAACTGCACTTATGCACCCAGTCCTCCAAGCCCCTTTTAAGTACAAGGTACTGAAAAAGTTCTTTAAACGCTTCTCTCTGAGGAGTGTAAACTTTAAGCCCTAAGTATCGGTAACAGGAAGTTAAAAAATATACGCCTAAAGCGGAATAGGAAGTATAATTTCAATTGCATCGGAGAAAATCTCACCCACAGTATTAGGGGGCTTTAACTAGTGCACCACATTCTTGGAAATTCTTGGTCGTAAAGGGAGTGATAGGTTATGAAGAAAGATTCAGATGCCTTAATCTATCACAGTTCTGTTGCGGTGGTTGCATTTTAGTGGTTTATTTTAATCACAGTGGTTGTATAATGTTTCACTCCTACAATTTCTTTTAGCTATCGAGTTGATTTATCCTCTTACTTAAATGCCAAACTAAAAATTTTTTTAAAGTTTTATTGTAAGGGATGGGTGGGTGTCAAAAAATTGGAAAAGTCATGTTATGTTATTTATTCTCAAGCGGACTCGAGAGATCACTCATCTATTTTACAAAACAAATCATCTCTCTCCTGTCTTTTATAATGACGCACCCACTGCTCCTGGATACTCATGCAAACAAAAACTAAATAATTCTCTCAGTGAGGTTGTTTTTGAGCATTAACACCCGCTCTCCCCCCTCCCCCCCCCCCAATATTTGCCTAAATATTGTAAACATTTTGTCCCTAAACTGCAGGATTAATTTTTTTTCTCTCTGATCTCCAGGGGAAGGAAATTATCTGAACATAATTCCCGTCCTTGAGGAGAAGAAGTAGAAAAAAAATATCTCGTTCTCGCCTTTCCATTTTTGAGTATACTTACTCGAAATTATCTGTGCAAGTACTCTCAACGCTCTCTTTCCCTCGCCCAACCACCCGCATCCCCGCGCGTTTTGCGTTCGCGAATCTTCAGTACCCAACTTATCACAATATCTGAATCCGCAGCTTTTAACTTTCCTCCCAAGCTTATCGTTTCATTCATTGTGAGTGGAACAAAGGGGGAAATTATGAGCTGCGGCCAATCATTAGTTAATCATCTATTATTAACTTATCACTCCTCGCAAAACTTACTCATAATCTCGATAAAGTTGTGTGTGTGTGTGTGGAACTATGACAATAGGAAAGGCGAGTGACGTAATGTTGACGCAGTGGGTCAATTTGTCGCTCCTGTGACGTAAGGGCGTATCTCTATTTCTAAATGAGCCTCGAAAAGCATGGCGTCATATGGACAACAGGGCTCAAGTGGAAATCGAGATACGCCCTTCCGTCAGAGGAACGACGAATTACGCAACCTCCCGAACTAGAAACCTGAAAGGGTGCTCCTGTGTACCTACTTCACGGCTGCAAGCTTCAGTATCAAGTGTCACAGGGGCCGAATTTCGTTGGTCCTTCCACCTTACTTACTGAAATATACTTAGGACGAGTCTCAACTGCACTTAAGCCCGGCTCAGCGCTTCTGATTGGCCGACAGTGCGGTTTGGACTCAGCGATGGATGTTGCACTTCATGTGAAAGAACCGACAAAATTCGGCCCCAGGGTTTTCCGAACTTCGTCGTTTCGGAATATCGTTTCAACTATCATGATTTAAAAATCGATGTTGTAATTTAAAAAAAGAAAGAAAAGAATAGAAAAGAAAACCCTGTACATAAACTGACAGGCTTCAAAGTTTCTGCTCTTCATATTGACAAAGTGAGGAACCACCAAACCGGACCACAAGGCGTTAGCCGAGATTTTGCAAGAGGAGGCTGAAATTTTCGCCTATGGTGTAAGCGCCCCCCCCCCCCCCCCAATCACTGTACTTTAGATTTTAGTTCAATTCAAGTAGATTCAAAAAAATTTTAGGAAGAAAAATTTTGGTAAATTTCACTATAGGGGTGGTGGTGGGAGAGCCTCCTGGTCTCTGCTCTGCGATTTGTATGTAACTAGTCTTGCTCCCACTTCATCAGTATGCTGATACTGCGGGGGTGACGAGAAACGGTACTGAGGTAGGTTGCATTAAAAAATTGAAGATTGTCAAGAAGGGTTCTTAGTCCCCGAGCTCGATTAGTCAAGCCAAGCTGGAGTGCTGGAGCTGGACTAGTGTTGGGATTTTTTCAAAATAATCGATTAATCGAATCGATTCGATTTTTAAAAAAAATCGATGAATTCGATTAAAATCAACCAAGATAAATCGATTTTTAAAAAAATCGATTTCCCATCGATTTTTTAAAAAAACGATTAGAAATCGGAAATAATAAGCGCGCCGAGAGAAATTTCTTCGTGGAAACTCGGTTTAAATCGGTCTTTCTTCGTTTAAATCGATTTTGCTAATAAAAATCGATTTACACGATTATTCGACTCAGAAAAATCGATTCGATTTTTCCGATTATTTTATTGAAAAAATCGATTTTGTGAAAAAATCGATTAAAAATTCCCAACACTAAGCTGGACTGTCTATCGAGCAGATTTTTTTTCACCACCTTCTCCCTCCATGCACCTATCGAGTTCTCCTTCCTCTCGGTTACGCAATATTTTAAGTGGAGAAGTCGCATTTTGACCCACATTCACACTCGTCGATCGTCGTGATCCTTCACGAAACGGGCAGTGGCGTGGCGTGAATTGCGATACATCGATTGTTAGGCCATTTAAACCTATGGTAAAGAATCGATTATTAAGGCGTTCGCTGCGAACACCCTGTTTATCGATCCTTTTTCACAGGTTTGAATGGCATAAAAATCGATATATCGCAAAGCACGCCACGCCACTGGAAACGGGAGTCTCGCCCTCAGCAGAACGTCGCTTCGGAAAGCACACACACTTGTCGTTAAGTGGATTTGGTTTCTTCGATTCGAAAACGACAATACTGCCGTGCTAAGGGAAAACGCCGTATGAACACTCGAGAGTTGCCAAATTTCCCCAGATAAAACGCATGTTTTTGAGGAGAGTTATTCATATTATTCCTTGAAATTTTCAGTCGTTTTAGATCAGATTGCGAACAAAATTGCCTGAGAATTTTAAAGTAAAATGTGCAAAATGTTCCCAGTAAATTCGGCTCTGGTTAAAGAAAATCTGGCAGCGTCTAAATGCTCATATCGACGGTGAAACTACCAAACCACGTATCTCGTTTGCGGTGTTTAAAAATCTACGCTCGCATTTTATTTTTTTGAAGTCGACCAAATCAGTATCATTCCTTGAAATTTTTACAGAATTTTCTCCGCACAAAGAGGAAAAATCACAGAAATTTTCAAGACTAGACGTTAAGTAGTTTTTCATTTAAAAAATAAAGTATGACAGGAAGTCTGCGACGTCGCAAACCGAGATACGTGGTTTGGTAGTTTCACCGTCGATATGTCGTTTTTCCTCGGCAGGACAGGATAAGACCTCATTCATCGTCCTTTTTTTACCCAGGCCCGATTATATGACTTGTGGTTCAAAATCCTCCAGTTTTTGACTTGTTCTGTAGAGAGCTTTCTAAAGGTTTTTAGCTCAAAGATGTTCGTTGATTCCAAATTCCAAGTCGTGCTTTGCCAAGAGGATTTTTTCTAGCGGTGGTCGGTGGTAGTGCCAGACTTTAGTTTGGTGGCAGGGGTGCGATTTGTGGCTAGCTTTCATCTTAAATGCTGAATCTCGGAAATGACCATGTCTTTTTCTCGATCATCCAAAAATTTCCCGAAAATCTAGATTTTCCTAAAAAAAACGGGGTTTTCTGGGGAAAAATTCAAATTTCCAGGCTAGTGGAACACGGACAGCTAAAAATTCCTGACAAAACTTTCCATTGCAGCTCTGTTAAATACCTATGTCCCATGGGTTCCCATGAAAATTTCATGGGGATTCATGGGAATTACACTACCATGCTAAGCAAGAACGCCGTAAATCCATCAAGATATTCCCTCGTTTTTTGGAACTTTATACTTCATACTTAAAATTAAAACTGTTTTACCCATGCACCTCAAATTTTCAGATTAAGTTCTCGATAGTATTTGCAAAATAATTTTGTAAAAAAAATTGTCCCAAGGTACACAAGTTTTTTCGCTATGAAACATTGTTTCCAAAAAATGTAAAAAGGCGTTTACGGCATTTTTGCGTCGCACGGCAGTACGTGGGGACCTATGGGAGCTCATGGGTACCGGTACCCGTGAGGAAGAGTATGGTGCCCATGGAGAAGACAAGGATGTTCATGGGGAAGACCGGGGTGCCCATGGGGACCCCAGGTTTTTCTGTGGGCCAAATTACCATGTGCTCTTGTGGGACATTTTTAACAGGGAGGCCGTACAAATTTTCCCCTCAGTTCCTAAGAACAGGGTTAAAACTTGTCAATTTAGAAAATTCAATTGACCCGTAAACTGGTAGGTGATGAAAGTGAACCGATGTCATTTTTAACTGCAGCAGCAAAAATTGGCAGGGCCGGCTCTGTGAGATGATGAAGAAAAAAGTGTGTGCGTTCTTTTTAGACCGTGGACGCTCATTTCGCGCCAGGGTTAATTTGAATATCATACAAACCAGTATTCTGGAATTTTTAACCTCTGATTTTTTTCATACTGTCGGGTGTTTTAAAAACACTATGCCCCTTACGAGTTACAAGCTTATAATAAAGGTGACCTCATCAACTCCCCCCGGTTTTCTCGACGGTTTTTCGTGGCGCAAGCCATTATCTCTGCTCGCGTGCTTTGATTAGATAGTATTTCCAATGTAGCGGCGCCAATTTTGGCATCGAAATTCGCTCATTTTTCGTAGATCATGTACGAAAACATACCGTAGAAGAGGAATGAATTAATGATGCTCCGAAAATTGGCAACTGTGTTCTGCACACTGTTCAAGTGAGCATGGTGACATCAATCATTTCCGGTGCAATAAAAATCTACCTGATATTTCCAGCCGGAAAAATTAAAGATTCCTAAGCGGTCACAAATAACTATTTTTGGTCGTGAACTCGCAACTCTAAGGCCATTTACAGCCAAAGCCCATCAAAGGTGTAACTTTTTCGTCCATTTTCCCCGTTTTTTTGCTGTAAAAATGCTGTCAAAAATGATGGCAATTTTGCAACTTTGCCCCACCTCCCATTTCTCAACTCTACGCGTATACTCCCAAGCTAAAATTTTTACCAGAGTTTTAGGGTATCATGAGGTATCGATCGGGCCCGGTTTCAGAAAAATCCCCTCGGACCCAAATTGTGCCAAAAACGGTCGTAGGTATATGCTAGCTGCTGGCATATCCTCAATTGTCACGGAATTTCACCAAAATGTGACAGAGAAATCAGGGAAGTGTCAGCTAATTTCATTTTCTAAATTCTGCGGCAACTCTGATTTTTCGCGGAGTGAGTGCTCAGAATCGCAGAGTGACTTGTTCGTGTTATCAGTCGAAATTAGATCCCTTCACCGAAGGATATCGCCAGAAAGAGGAGATAGAAGGAATAGGTTATTTTTCCCATCGTCTTCTCTCTGATTAAACCTCCCAGGGTCTACGATTTTTATCGCAGCCTATTAGGTATCATTAGGATGTATACGGCCGTTGTAAGCAGTTGAGTATCTTCTCACTTACATACTTTAATCTTGACCGATATGGAATTTTTAATGTCGTAGACACAGCTACCAGCTATCAGCCCCTCTTACTCGGAGTATCATTTTATTGTAATCTTAGTAAGAGGGCAGATCGTAGACAGAGGTGTAACTAGGTGCCTCAGTGAAGGAGGCCGGCCAGAGTGTACATAATTTTCAGGGGTAAATTAATATCGAAAAAGAAATAAACGCTGAGAGAATCGGAGATACTCGGATGCTTGAAATTTTTTTGAACATTCAGCATTTACGGAAAATTTGATACTTTTTGAACCGTGAACAATTCCAAGATTCCCGGGTATTTTTATGATAGTCCGTCGTTCCTCTCACAAAAAACTTAACCGCATTCCAATGTTGCCAAATTTCCCCTCGCAAATTGCACTTTTACCAAGAGAATTTTGGGAATTTCTACATGAAATTTTCACTGGTTTTTCTCCGTATCTCATGCAAAAATCAGGAAAGTTTTGGACGAAAATTTTACGGGTATGTTCTTGTGAAAAAATGCGATTATTTGAGACAATTTTGCAACCTTTGGATGGAGTTACGTACCTTCGTGCGGGAAACGACGAGTAAACACTTAAAATAACTGTAGGGTCACGAAATTCTAGATTTAGCGGAGTATTTTTGACCCTCCGCTTAGAAATATAGGATAGTATTTAAGTTACTCTCGAGAAGAATTTTCTAGTTGTTGCGTTCCTTTCTAGCAATGGCGTACTTTCTTCTCTGAGGAGGCAGGGAAACTGGGTCTGAAATTGATCCTCTGGAGTTTGGAAAACCCATGAAAGGTTAATTAACCTACTTGCAGTGACGCATACGAATTTTCTTTAAAAAATTACTCCTTTAAGATCCGATTGTGCTCGGAGCTTGATGAGATGAACTGAAAATTTTAACCATGGCAATGTTGTAACAGAGTGTCTTGTACAGAGTCTTTTAAAGGCGGTGTGTTAACATTTTTACTCTCTCGCTCCCATTGTTTTTTTACTTAAATGCTACATATACTGCTAGGGTAGGGATTCCCCCTGGAAAGGGTATCGGGGGTCCTTCATGCCATGATTAGGGTGGGGAAATTTCGGCCGAAAATTTAGCGGCACATATGAACTACACCCAGACATCAAATCAGCGAATGCAGTCGGTACGGTGTTGTAAACGCATCAAAAGATTGGCTATCATAAATTTCGCTTTCTTAAACGCTCCTTGACGCTGCAACCGAAGACTAAAATGATTTTCAAAGTTCCAGTCTTACTTTTTATTGTGTCGGCTCAACGTTTTGGAATTGAGTGTCGTTGTTAATATTGCCGTGCTAAGGAAGAACATCGTACGAACCTTCAGGCGTTGCCAAATTTCCTTAGATAAAACGAGCATTTCTTGGTAAATTCTTCAATATTTCCCTCCCAATTTTTCAGATAATTTAGATCGCAATTTTACCTAAAGATTCTGAAAATTCCAAGGGAAAACATTCAGAACATCTCTCATAAATATACGTTTTAACGAAGGAAATCTGGCAACTCTCGAATGTTCATACGGCGCTCTTCCTTAGCCCGGCGGAATAGCCCTTGCGCCTCGGTGTCCACGCGTACGTAGGCACATTAAGTACATACTTTAGCATGCGAGGTCAGCGAGGAGTGAAGGCTTTCAGCTTCTCCCGTTCATGACCGCGTCAGTGACCATGCCCGGTCAGAGAGAAAAATAGAAAAAGACTAAATTATCATCATTAATGGCATCTCCCAGTCGCGCTTTTATTGTAGTTATGACGGGACGGAACGCTCTTGCCTCGCCGCCACACAGTGGATCGAGTCAATAGGAGAGGTCGGACAAACTTTCGAATCTTTAAGAGCTTACAGTTCCATCTATACAAAATTTTGAGATTTATAAGCGGTTCCATTGGTTCCCTTGTGAAATTTTTTACAAGAAGCACTCCTTAAAATTTAAGATGTGACGGAATAAACACCAAAATCTGCAGTTTTAGTCGAAAATTGTATGTCCGACCTTCCTGATTGACTCGATCCACTGTGCGCCATCAAGCTCTTGTCACACACGTTGTCACGACTGAACGAGTCATTGGGGCACATTTACTACCGCGCTCTGGACCAACGCCGTAAGAGCCTTCCGACGTTGCCAAATTACTTTGATCAAATACGAATTTTCAAGGCAACCTGCCAACATATTTCGTCCAATTCCTCAGAGAATTTTATTTGCCGTCAGCTCTAAATTTTCTGAAAATTTTGACAGAAAATATTCACGACTCTTGTTAAAAATAAATATTTTACTGGAGGAAATTTGGCAACTCTCGAAAATTCATACGGCGTTTTTCCTTAGCACGACAGATTAGGAGCTCGTCGATTGACTCGATGAGGAGTGGGAAGAGATTTTTTCTTACTCGTATAGTCATTTCATTTGAGACCGAGATTCAATCGAATTCACCTAGTTAGTAATTGACCACTCCCCTCCCCATCCCCCCCTCTTAACGCCCTTCAAGCGAAGTCTCTATCTCTCATTGATGAGGCCGCAGTCATCGGTATCATCTTCGGCTTCCTAAATTCCAATTCATTCAATTAGATTTTTATCAAATTTTATATGATTGAATTTTTTTATTTTTTTTTTTATCACATTATCGGGTACATATGTGCCTAATGCTGTATGCATGTCTGATCAAACACTTGCCCGTTTGAATTCGGTTGTGGGTGAAAAAGATGTGGTTTCAAGAATGAAACTTGAGAGTTTCTGGTGGTCTGGAAAACTTTGAAAATCAGGGAATTCATGGCGACTTGGAAAATTCTGGAAATTTCGCGAGAGCCTCGGTTCAGCAACCTCAGCTGATGCCACTCCAGAGAGCGCGAGCAACTTCCAAGTGTCTTCCTACGTAAATAGAAGTGGAAACGTTCTAAGTTTAGCGAAAGCAGTCGTCCTTATTTGAGGGGGAAAAATCCAAGAACAAGGTTTATTCAAAGGTCAGGGAATTTGGATATTTTGGAGCCAGACAGGGCCGGATTTACCTACTTGCCGCTCATGGGCCGCCTTTATTTTGCCGCCCCTTCTCATTCGTTTTGAAACACCGATACAAACCATCAAGTAAGCGTGCCGGAGGAGGAGGGGTGCATAAGACGCGTTTACTCGCAATGGGCCCATTTTTGATGAAAGCCCTGTCAACACTAGCAAAAGTTCACGGAACTTTGCGGACACGGAAGTTCCGTAAACCTATCTCTGCGAGGCCTTTCATTCATAAGAAAAGAGCGAACAAATTTTGTAAGACTAAACATGAATGTGGTTTAATATTTTTAATTTCCGCCACCGCGCCAACCGCACTGCGTTTGGCGCAATGCGTGAAGTATCTCGACAGTCTTGTAGGCGCTATGCGTTTGACGCGCCGATCGCTGCTTTACCGCACTATGTTTTAACGCGCCGATCGCTGCTGACCGCACCACGTTTGACGCAACGCGTGAAGTATTCATGGAGTCTTGTAGGCGCTATTATGTGTTTAATGCTGACCGACGCGCTGAGGGCTTCTCCTTCCCATCTCAAGTCCTCGTCATCATTACTCTCTGCGCCCGCGCCGCGCGCCGCTCCGGGCCAAATTGCGTGTTTGGATTTTCTCTCAACTTCTGTCTCTTGTATCACCGAAAGACGAACAAATTAGAAATTACTGTACTTTAACTCTCAGGAAATGAGAGCTTTTTTCGCCTTTTCTCGTTTGATATCTACTTTTGAAAAAATTACAACATTTGCCGCCCCCCTAAATTTGCCGCCATGGGCCGCGGCCCATGTGGCCACACCCTTAATCCGGCCCTGGAGTCAGAGAACAGCAAAAAAGTAGGAGAATGGGAAAATTAATTCCTATGGTAACCCTGTAATTAAAATCTAAAAACTTTCAGAATCGTCCATAAATGAAGTCACGTGGTGGTTTAGAATTTCAGGCCCCGCTTCTCCCTCTGTGTTGTACGTCCTATGCAGGCACGCGTTTGCGCCACCCCCTCCCCCTCCCCCCCTGCCTATGGGAGTTGGTAGTAAGGTATATCAATTGTTTTCTGGATCCTTTCCACTTAACACTAGAAATTGGCATTTTTTATCAGATCTTGTCACCGAAAAATCTTCCAAAAATTGTCGCCTCGTGCCGTGATATCAAGCAATTTTAGATGCCTCTCGCTCCCCTTGTCTAGTCCTGGCCACGCCGGACCCAACCCTAGGGTAGAGCGAAAAGCACTTATTTCCGAAATCCCTTGACGGCTATACTAGAAAAATTTCCTCTCGTAATATAAACGGACCAATGTTTTTTTTTCCGAAATTCTAACTCCTTCCGTCGGCACGGTCCACCTAAAGTTTCGAATTCAACGAAAAAATATCGTTTTTTTCACCTTAAAAACGGTCTAGCGCCGTTTGGTTTCAACTTTAAGTCTTGAACCTGTCGTATCCCCTTGATTTTGACACGCCGAGTTCATTTATGACCATTGCAATGTTGCCAGAAATACGTAAATTGTAAAATGTCGCCACATCGCACATTTTGTAAAATTTGCCACCCGATAATTGAGATTTTTGACGATTTGATGATTTTTTACAGGGACGAAGCACTCATGCTTGAGCCCCGAAAATTTCGAATTTCGGAAAAAGAAAAAACACGGATCCGTTTATATTACGAAAGGCAACTTTTCTGATATAGCCGTCAAGCAATTTCGAAGAAAAGTGTTTTTCGCTCCACCCTACCATACCCACCCTTTCCACCCCCCTAAAACAGGATGCAATTTTTGAATGACCTATGCGCAAGAATATTCTCAGAGGTCCAAATATTATTACTCAGTGCCTGGCAAACGAAACGTTTCAAATTGAGGAATTTTCCCACAAAAAAAAATTACTCTGCTTCAGGACAAGGAAATAATATTACAAGAACAAATTAAAACTATTCATATCATAAGAACTTTGAAGCGCCACATTCATCCTTCAAAGAGCTTATATAGTTTGTACTAAAAATGATTTTGAATGACAAAAGTTTTACGGAAACACGCACCCTAATAAAAATAAAATTATCCGGCAAATATGAATGACATAACGTATTGAATACAACATCAGAACAAAGTTTCACTAGCAGAATTTTAGTGGGTATCTAATTAGATTTATCGTCAAAAGATTGAGTCAATACAAGTATATTACAGTATGTTGCTTTTTTGTGTTTCAGGTAGCAACCTCAATTCTAGTTTTATTATGTTTAGTAGATGTAGGATTTATATTCAAAAGGCTGGTCCTAGACGGTAGCTATGTTGCCACAGTAGACGAATTTACACCACTAATTAAACTAATAACATTTGTAAGTATCCGTTCAACCGATTTTAAATCTTCTTCATTGCTATTGATAAATAACGCCCACTGATTGTATGCTATCTAATTTGTCTTTTTCTTTGCCTTTTTCTTTTGATCTTATGACCAAATAAAGTCCTGAGAAATTTTTGTCCTCCTCTTAATTTTCATTTATTTTTTTTTTTTTTTTCAAGTTTTCAAGAAATTGTAATGATTTCGGTCATCAATACTTTAATTCGACGCTTCCTCCTTTTTCTACAGCTACCCATGCACGTATTCTAGATAATTATTAAACTAAAGAAGTACAAGTACCCCTATAAAATTTAGGCAATATTAATGACAATGAATAAAATCTTAAATGCAGTGAACAATTTATGAATTGAATAAAATACTGGCTACATTCATCACTTAATGATGAGCAACAGGTGGAAATCTTTCTTTTAAAAAATTATGTATGTAGCATGTGTATCAGGGTACACTTTCTAGTATCTCAGTGTGAAAAATATAGTTCTTTTCGGCACGATTTTCAACAGGTATAAAAATACTGAGAAAATATCTGATGATAAACCCTTACTAACTGTACAAGCTGTGTTTTGCATATCCTTTGAAACACTCATTATTGATTTCATCCAGAAGAAGAACAGAAGCAGCAGACAATAACAAGAAGCATGTAGAGTACTCAAGGCAGTCGTTATCAGAAATTTTAATGAGGTTATTCATTTCATATGTATTAAAGTTAATTAATAAGTGTTTGTTAATTTTTCCCCTACAGATAATGGCAGGAATTTTCGTGTATGCTAACAAAACTCGAGGGATGCGTACATCAGGATTTCTCTTCCTCCTGTGGCTCAGTTTAGCAATTTGTGGGGTTGCTCAATATAGAACTTTGTTACGATTAGCTTTAAACAAGGTAACAACTTTTTCAATCTTTTCAATAATTCCAGATAAATAGAGATACGAATTTGCATGTTCAATGGAAACAGCGCAGTAGCGCAATATGTTCCTAAGATGAAAAACACACTAAAAAAGGGTAACTATGACTGAAAAAGTCAGGAGCTTACAAAGCCACGTTCTTGGGTCCTAGCGAACTCCATTTTCAATCGGATAAATGAAAAATAAAATTGAAGAGGAACCAAAGCTAGAACCTATTCGAAGGCTCATGCAATGTACCGTTTTAGTACAAGCGATATATTCACCCATTTGTTCGAAGACTGTTTGTAATGATTAAGTTTTTACTTCAATGAGCTGAGTTCTTAGTAAATTTTAAGTAAACTTCATGTTTCCTTGTACTTTCATGTGCTATCAATGTATCTATTCGTGAGATGTATTTATTTCTTTATTTATTCATCAGATATTTTTTTTTTTATAGGAATTAATGAATCCTGTGTATCCATTCGTTAGTTACATGGTTTACTATCCAATTGTTTTGGCATTATTCATTCTAAATTTCTTCGCAGATGTGCCTCCTAAATCTTTTGATTATCCACCTACAAACGTAAGTATCAATATGAGTCATTTAAGTATTCTGATATGTATTGAATTTTGTCTTCTTGATCCAAGACCCAGTTTCCTCTTTTCTTTTTGTTTCTTTAACTGAGCTCTGTTCTCTCCCTGCAATTTTTCTTCCACTGAAGAGAATAATTACAAATGAAGAAAGTAAAATCCAAGTTTTGGCATCAATTTCTGGAATTATATTTGCTCTTTTTTTTCTTTGTCATTTAATTACTGAAGTTTAATTACTTTAAACCAAAAATCTTAATATTTCCAATATCAAACAATTTTTATTTTGCTTAAAGTATTTTCATACTTTTTTATGGTTTTTTTGAGTATTGTATAAAAAGCTGATCTTCTTAATTCGGACATCACCAGTTTTACAGCAAGTGAAAGAATTACTTGGTAATTTCTTACT
The DNA here is from genome assembly GCF_918797505.1 of Bemisia tabaci. Taxonomy (NCBI): domain Eukaryota; kingdom Metazoa; phylum Arthropoda; class Insecta; order Hemiptera; family Aleyrodidae; genus Bemisia; species Bemisia tabaci. The sequence continues at coordinate 26,527,854 of NC_092797.1, forward strand.
TCCTTTTTCTTCTTCTTCTTCTTCTTCTTCTGTTAGTCCTAAAAATATTTAACATGGTTCTAAAAGACTCAGTCTGACACCTTAATTTCCTTTACATCAATCTAATGTCAGTTTCAAAAAAAAATATTGTTCAAATACTGTCCTTAATCGAACTGTGTAACCTCCTCCAAAAATGTATTACCCCTTAAGTCCGAATTATTTGATATTTTCATGAGTTGTGTAGTCAATTACTTCTTCTGATATCAAAAACTTTTAAATAACGTGAGACGTACAACGTTTTCAAGCTAATAAAAGGGTTGCATTTAGCAGAAGGGACCAATGAGATTATAGTGTTTTGAAATCGTGCAACTTCTTGCTTTAAACATCTAAATGTATCAAATTTCCCAATCGTTCTTCTTTAAAATGAACAATTTATTGGTATAAAAACAAATATCATTTGCTGTTTTAGGCCTTTTTTAGATAAAACTGAAGATGCTTAATTTTTACAACACTGCAATAGGGTTAATTCCTTTCTGTTAAATACAATCCTAATAAGATACCATCAAGAAATATACTCTTTAGGTTCCCATTTCCCTCTCATAGTATGAGAACCTGTAGAAGCAGAAGAATTGCTGCAATACAAATTCCAAATAATCACCACTAAGCCATTATTTCTTTTCTCTTTTTTTTTTAATATACGGAAAAGAGGGAGAAAATAGAAGCCCCCGTTTAGTAAATTTTTAGTTGGCTTCTCATAAAGTATCTTTATTTTCTCTGTTGCTCTATTTTCTGTAAGCTCAGAATTTAGATAGATGAACCATTGATCCTCATACTTGATCAATCAAATTTGTAATTTAATGAAACATTATAGTGCCCTAAATTCAGGATTCTTTATTCATTTCTAAATTTTTATCTTAGAAGCCGTGCCCAGAACTAGCGGCGTCCTTTCCATCCAAGCTTGTCTTTGCATGGTTCGAACCCTTTGCAAAAAAAGGTTTTGAAAGGCCACTGGAAGTGAAAGACCTATGGAGCATGAAAGATGAAGACACAGCTCGACAAATAATTCCCAAATTTGACAAATACTGGAGGAAAACAGTAGCAAAGCAATCTAAGTAAATTCCTTTTTTTATTATTATTATTATTTTGCGCTTTACTTGTGATAGGCAATTTGAAATGGGGGTCCTTAACACACAATCTACTGTGACGCAATGTGGGAAAAGAGCTCTTATACATTAACACAATATTTGCAAAATTGAAGAATTTGTATGTTGTGGTCAATTATCCATCGACCATTTATTTAATGTCTCAAACGAAGTTAACACGTTGCATGTCATGCTGGGCCTTCAAGTTTGGGAAACATTTGGTTCTTGCAGTGCCTCCTTTGACTTAATTTTTTAACAATAAGCCGCTGCATGGAGCTGAATATTCACCCTTAAATTCAGGCTGCTGATCATTGCACAATAGTATATATTAGGCATAATATTGCCTGATGAAGCTTACCACAACCACAAAATATTTCCTGTCATTCTAATTTTCTTTTCTGCTTTTTGCATTTATACTGATAGAGTAGCCATTGGCCAGTAGTATTTCATGCCTTTATCTTAACTAGATCTTGAGGATGAATTTCTGCATGCTAAATTACGGCTACCAGCAGTCATTGTCTGTGGCCAGTTAGTTTTTAGTGATGAAGAGGTGTACATTATCTCATAGCCTCGCCTGATGTGAAATGCTGAACTAATTACACCGCTAAATTGCTTATTCTTTGTAAATTACCTCTCCTTCGTATCTTTAACTTCTTTTATATTCAGCTGTGTTACCAGATGATGACAGAATGGTTGATATGAATAGCATGACATGGAACTTTTTCAAGTCCTGTTGAAAAGTGATAATGGACCACAGAGGGTCGAGTATTGAAATTTTACAGCAGTACGATAAGACACCAAAATGCGATATGTGGCATGGTTAAGATAGGACTAGTCTTGTCATTCTAACATACCTTCAAACGAATCGCTGGACAAAGTACGAATTCAAGCTATTGATACATGTTTCCTCCTCAAAATTTCACGTGAAACATGATACGCAAAAAGAAAATTTAATAGAACAATAGCTGTCTCTCTCTGTGAAGGCAAATTTTGCTTTCACATTTACCTCTTTCAAAACGCCTCCAAGATTAAAATTCAAGTATTTAAGATTTTCTCTAATGAAGTGAACATTCAGAGTATTTCACCTCTTATACCCTACAGATGTTCTCATCAAAAAGGTTGGTTTCAAAAACATAGGTTTGTCCAGTGTGTTGATAGTTAGATCTAGAAAACAAATAAGCTAGTGTTATTTTGAGGAGAAGTTAATCTAGGGAGTAATATTTTTGGGAGAGGGGGAGTCTTGCCTTTAAATTTTATCTCTCATGTAGTAAATGTTCTATCTGACATTGTCAAGTTTTTAGAGACTTGTAGCTTCTCTATTTTCTTCTTGTTTTTTTTTCTCTCTCAAGTGAATAAGATTGAGTCTCAAAATCAAATTAAAATAACTGGATAAAACAGTAGATGCGACAGGTGATTCATGTAGACTGCATGAAAAAACGATCCAAAAAATTCCATATAAAGCCATTATACTCTATTTTTGAATAGCGAAACTGCCTTTAAATCTCTCTCGTCCTTTTTCATCCAGACGCTCTACTAATTTAAAATTAGTATGTATATTGCCGAACAAAAAAGTCCCCGCAGAATTTCCTAGCAGTATCAAAAGTTTATTCTTTTTGTTAGTCTCTTAATAATTCTGTCATGAGAGCTTTCCAGATGATAGCAAAATAATTATTTCAAGATTTGAGACATGTTAACAAGAATACTTGTCATGAGAAACTCTGTTAGGTAATTTCATCCACATTGTACTTGTAATGAAAAGCAAAGGTTTTCATCTATTTTTTATAGTCAAAGTTTTGTCCATTTAGTGTCCTGACCCCATTAGGAATTGTAATTTTTAGATAAAAAATTGAAACCGTCCGGAAAACTGACCCCAGAGCTTTATGGCTCTACCCCTCATCACAGTAGAATTTTCCCTCCCAGATAGTTTTAGTTTAAAATTTTTGAAATATTTATTTTTTATTCTTAGCTCTGGAAAGTAATTGTCTTCATTTATTTGGACTTTCAGTTCAGCAGGACATAAAGCATCCTTTTTAAAACGAGGAGCTAGTATTCAACTGGAATCTGGAGACCTTTCCAAAGGAGGCAAGGAAGGGAAAGCCTCTATCTTACCTGCATTGTGTAAAGCCTTTGGACCCACTTTCGTTTTTGGATCACTTCTGAAACTGATGCAAGATTTACTTACATTTATCAGTCCTGAATTACTGAAGTAAGTGCTGAAGGAGGCCTGTCAGTTTTTACTTTCTCGCTACCCTAGGGTAGAAGAAGTATTGTCATTCTGCAAGGGGGGAAAAAAAGTTTTTTCATTATGGCGTTGGCATGGAAAGCTTGTGAAGCAAGACTTTGACGACTGTTAGACGAATGAATAGCCTCCTAATAATATGTGTTTTTTGCTGCTTTTTGGATATATCAACAGGCCAATGAAATATGACTCTAACGAAAGCCTGTAATGACTTCTTCAAGGCTTCAGGCCTCTGAAAACTTCAACGGAAATATCAGCATCAGGCAGCTTTTTAGTTAGGTCATCCATGTATTTCCAAATTTATATTTTTTAAATACTGAAATATTGCAATTCTCTTATACTAAATTGGTATAGCTGAACTCAACAAACATTTTTCTTGACCTGCAAGCCATATACCACTATATGACAACAATATGCCTCTTGGTGAAAGGAAGAGTCCTTAAAATCACAGTTTTTTAGCATTCGACTTGAAAATATCTTCATTTTATCATAAACCATCCGAAACATTCCTCTGAAAATTCTATTTTGGTCTCAAACAGCAATACTGCACTGTTACTTAACAGTATGCCCTGTGTATGATGTATGCAATCGTAGTTTTCAAAGGCTAGAAGTATGGTATTCGTGCAATGACCTGCAAAACGATTTTGACAAAATTACTTTATAAAATAATTTGACATTGATAAATTCATTTTTTCGTCAAATAGCAATTCTTCACTATCGCAAGGCTATATTCAGCCTACAGCCAAAGAAACAATTACCGGGTTTCCTTGGAGGGAGGCTTGCGTCAGGTTGTCAGCCTGGTAGCGGTCTCCATGAATGATTGGAGAGAGGTGCACAGTGCACATGATGGCCAATGAACCTGAAACTAGTCTCTTGGTCCTCTCTCTGAATCAGGAACCAACGCCTCACTAATTTCTCAATTTTTAGATCTGCAGCCATAGCACAGGCTAGATCCTACTAGCTGCATGCTCTGTTGCCATTTAGAGGTGCACTTCTATGTGCCAACGCGTTGATAAAATGACGTGAATTTTTTCACAATTCAAGGTCAAATGCATGTATACATTTTTTGTCTATACCATCAGTTACAGTATTTTGCATAAATTTTCTGTTTAATAAGAAGTATAATTTGTATAGGTAGACTCAGAGATAATGATGTATTTTAAGAATGTTCTCATTTTCAATTTTAGGTTGCTGATCAATTTTATCCAAACGGAAAGTGAACTTACCTGGCGAGGGTACTTATATGCTTTTGGTTTGTTCTTCACTGCGACCATCCAGACCATCTTTCTATCCCAATACTTCACCAGGATGTTTTATGTTGGGCTTAGAATACGAACAGCCCTGATCTCTGCTATTTACAGGAAGGTAAAATCATTATGATGAGCCAAATCTGAATGCATCATGTGTTTGCCTCTCACCTTCACTTTTTCATCCATCGCCACTAGGAGATCTTTTAAAGAGCATGATGTACAAACGCCATTTTTGACCTCATTAGATCTTTCCAAACACTTTCAGTCAATTATTTTTAATAGAGCTTTCAATTCCCAAATTTTCAGCCCCTTTAAAAATATTGAGGGAACGCTGAGAAAGCTCAATGTCTGATTCTTTGTCCTTTGATATCTCTGAGACTGAAAAATATTTCGAATTTTGTTTTTCAATATACCTTAATTGTGACCAAAAGCCTTTTCCTTTGGTTGTTTCTCATATTCCAGTTTTAGCAATTTTTCAGAGTGACGCATATCGTATAGTTATGGCAGTTAGGGTCATTACATAGCCACATTTTTTACTGTTGCCAGCATTCTGGCTTGAGTGTGTGTTGTCTCATTATCATGAAGAGGTGTCAGAATGTGAAAAGTTTTTAATAAAACGTATTTTCCTCAGGCTCTAAGAATATCCAGTGCATCTCGGAAGGAATCAACTGTGGGAGAGATTGTAAACTTAATGGCCGTTGACGCACAAAGGTTCATGGACTTGTTGACGTACCTTAACATGATTTGGTCAGCGCCTCTGCAAATCACCCTTGCAGTTTACTTTCTGTGGGGGATTTTAGGTTGGTAATTATTTTGCTGTTTTTAAAAATTCACCCTAGAAAAGTTAAATTTTCATCCCATTGAAAAGATAAACTCTTTACTGTGCAAAAGCCCCTACACCATGACAAAAACAGCCATAAGAATTTTTTCTAAAATTTTAGTCAGGAGTCAGCCTTTTCTTTACAACAATGCTCAGTGGGTCTTGTAGCTTCAATCAATGCTCACCAAATACCTTAATGGTTTAAGTGGGGGACCTCGTATCTCCGTTTCTTGACATATTTTATTTTTTCTCTGGAAATCTAGTCACCTTAAATTCTTGAAAACCTCCTTGATTTTTCCTTTCTATTGTCAGAATATTTTGTATAAATTTCAAGCCATGTCTTCAAAAAAATGAACTAAGAGCGGAAACTTTGAAACATTACTGTGGAGATACTTCGTTTCGCACTTTGGCCCTCGATATAGCATCATGCAACCACATGTAAAAGGAGTTGAAGGCACAGCTGTTAGGACACACAGTAGGCTCCACCAAAGCTGTGAGGAAAGTCTTCAAGTTGAAATATCCAGTTCCTCTGCAACACTCAGTTTCTCTCGAATAAGCCATTTCAGCATGCAAATTAGTTAGGACAGAAAATTGCAAAGTTGGACACAGTTGTTACTAGTTAACTTTTATAAATTAGTCAAGGTAAAGGTGAGTCACGGCATACAATAGAAAAGATAAGGAAACAAACTTGACCTGCGAAACATCCAATATCAGCTCAAATGTTTAACCTGGATCAGTTTAGATTTTCTGAAGAACCGAACCGGCTACGAATTGAAGAAATTAATTGATCACCAAAATTAAAATGATTTTTCTCCTAATTTCTATGATAGGACCAAGCGTTTTAGCGGGTTTAGCTGTGATGATTGTCATGATACCAATCAATGCTGTTGTGGCTGCCAAAGTGAAAACTCTACAGATCAAGCAAATGAAATACAAGGATGAAAGGGTCAAGCTCATGAATGAAATTTTAGCCGGAATAAAAGTGAGTTCCAACCAAATTATCAAGATCTATTTATCCTGTTTATCTTGTACCTATCATTTAACCCTTTTTATTTGACAAAAATAAATACAACTTTACCTTGAAACTTTTTTAAACTCTGACACAGTGGTCAAAGGAATGTTAAAGTGAAAAATGTTAAGCTTTCACCGCCAAGTACATACATTTATTTACATCAATCATAGAAATTGTGAAATGATTGCAGGAAAATATAGTATGTCTTAGCTCACGCATTGTATAACTCTATCCCTAGTTTTATTCCTGCATACTCACCGGCAGTGAGGAAATTTTGCGATTCTGAGTCGGGAAAACAGTGGCCACAGAATGATACAGCATAAAAAGCTTGTTAATGTTCCAAGTACAAGCTGTAGGGCCTCTCACGAGTAAAATCCCCTTAACTGGTTGTAGATGTCAAAGAAAGGGAAGCTTCAAGCCACGAGTTTCTCTTCTATGTAAGAGAAATCTGTTTGCTCTATAACTGAATTTTTGCAAAATGTTTTTAAACCGTGTTTTAAATCAAGTCCTTGAAAGGACTGAATTAATTTTTTGGTCGAATGATTTTGGGAACAGGACTTAATTCTCAGAAAAGTAAACTTTAGAAATAGTATTAATTCCTCTGTGCTTTGACATTAAAGAGACTCAAAGGTATAATGGAGTGATTTTCTCTCAAAAAATGAAAAACTTCTCTGCCGTCTTGTTGCGATAGTGCACTATATATATAGGGTTGTTGCAGCACAGTTTTTTTTTGCTCTGAAGTAGCCCTGAAAAAGCAGGTCAAAAACAAAAAGCTTTTCCCATCAGTTGAGAGCTTATTAAAGTCATCTCTAAGAATACTCATACAAAAAGCATGAGGGAAGGATCAGTCTCATCAAAATCATGGGCGCAAAAAGGGAAATAGTGATGACCAGATAATGAAATTGAATGGAATAAATTATTGTGGAGCGTGGTATTGAAAATCCAACTAGAGTCTGCCCTCTTTATATCCATCAAAAATATTTTATTAATAGCTGCCTTCTGGAGTCTCAAGTGTATCCTTTTTTTCTAGGTCCTGAAATTATATGCCTGGGAGAGAAGTTTTGAAAAACAGATTCTGAAAATTCGAGACAAAGAAATTAAAGTATTGAAGAAAGCTGCCTATCTCAATGCTGCCACTTCTTTCATTTGGTCTTGTGCTCCTTTCATGGTGTGTCATATTTTACTTCTATTTCTTTTTTTTTTAATTCGAAAAGTTGTAAAAAAAATTTTTCAGTTGTCTTTCCAAAATACTTTTCTGGGAAAATGAGGAGTGCGTTTATTGGGAGTATATTTTCATATTGGTGTTACAAAGATATGTGCACAATTTTTAAACTGAACATCCCATCCTGAATTCTCACATTGTTTTTTACTCCAATGCCCAATATTTCCGCAAGGTTTCTCCCATAGACTTGATAAAGTAAAAAAAAAATGATGGCACTTATTTTTTAGATTGTTTGAAGTGTTTTCAGTGCATTTTCCGAAGAAGATACATTTTTGTGTTTTTTTTCTGTTTCCTATTCTTTTCCAAGTTTTTTAATAAAAAAATTGATTCCCTTTCCTTACAGGTATCTCTTGCCACATTTGCTGTCTACGTGCTTATTGATGAAAACAATGTTTTAGATGCAAAGAAAGCATTTGTCTCGTTGGCTTTGTTCAATATTTTACGATTTCCACTTTCTATGTTACCAATGTTGCTCTCTAATATTGTTCAGGTAGTACTCTTACAAATTAACACTAATTATAACCAATTACAAAATCTTAAGAAGTAAAGCAAAATTAATTTTAATAAAAAAATTTAAATAAAATTTAATTAATAAGTTAAATTTTACCTAAAAAAATTGTTCTCCAAGCTTCAGCAGAGGCAAGCTCTTCGGTGGTTTTAGGTTCTAAGGCTATGGTTGTGTCGCTTATTATACTCAGCTCTGTTGTTTCTAGACAGATTTATAATTTTCAAGGCTACAAAGTTGAGAAGGTATTTTCCATTTTTCAGAACAGATGATTTCCTAAAATTTTGAGATGCTGGAATGTCAGGCACAAAATATATTACACTAATTTTTTAGGAAGACCACTTTTTTCAAGAAATGTATTGTGCAAATTTTAACAGATTTAGTAATTAAGATCTACTTGAAATCTAAGGAGGAAAGAAAGAAAACAATGGAAATTACTTAATTAATTAATTGAATAAATTTACTGTCTTCTCATGCTGCAGGCGAGTGTCTCTGTCAAAAGAATCAACAATTTCATGAACTTGCAAGAGTTGGATGTCAATGCAGTCAGTCATGATGAAAATGAAAGTGAGTGTTCGTCTATTTTTATCATCTCATGATTACTCAAAATCTATGACTTTAGCAACTCAACATCTATGACTTTAGCAACTCAACATCTCTCACTACCCAATGGTCTTAATTGTATTAAGTTACATATTGTATCTAATTGAAATGAATTGAATGTCCAAGATGCCTGCATTTGGTTGTCACATCCCCTATCTTAGTGATTTGCAGTAGTTAGCAATTTAATCAAGAAAATTTTTCTACCAACAGACTTTTGATATGGAAAAGAAATTGACTTAAGCTTTGCCCTTTACCCTTATTTACATTCCTTTTTGTAATCTTCTCGCATAATTACTTTCTCCTCTTTCCGTCAGCTTTATTCAGAATTTTCATTCAAATTTATTTCCTAAGTTACAAAAAAACAGTAGTTGTTAAATTAAAGTTAAATTTTGTCTTTGTAATTTGATTTCTACAGAGGATGCTCTTATCATTGAAAATGGAACGTTTTCATGGGATGGGCTGGCTCCAACATTGCGTAACATCAATTTGAGTGTTGCTCCCAATGCTCTTGTTGCCGTAGTTGGCACTGTTGGATCTGGGAAGTCGTCTCTATTAGCTGCATCTCTTGGTGAAATGGAAAAAATGTCAGGACGAGTCAATATCAAGGTATTGTTGTCGTTCTTATATCCATCAATCAAGAAATCTTAATTGTAGTCGACTGACTATTTTATTGTTATTTTGAACCAAAGTCCATCAATCACAGTTCTCAATCATATCAGAGGTATCCCTAAGTAAAATGGACTTATTTATACAAAAAGGTGCACAAGGTTTGCTTGCAACATAGTTCCTTAGGGTGCGTCAAAAAAAATGAAAGTCTAAAATGTTCCGCTCCCCAGGCGGCAATCGATGACGTTTGGTAAAAAAACATGTTTGCCAAAATTTGGGCCGATTTCAACCATTTTAAATGGTGCCAAAGATTGATTTTGTGATGAAATTATGATATTTGGGTTTAGACCTCGGTTTCGTACAAAAAACTCGATTTTACGCTGAAATCGTGCGTTTACGAGAAAAATGCCACTGAACTCAAGTTGTAGAGGATGGAATTTTACACTGGGAAGACGTCTTTGTAAAAGATAAAAATCAAATTGAACTATAAAACTCACCTCGGTATTTATTTTTTTGGTCCTCGGAATTTCCGAGGTCTTACAAAGTAGCGGTTTAAAAGACTCATTCTTCACGAAAATAAGTCGAAAGAGGGTATAAATGAACTTTAGGCAAGTGTTGAAGATGCCAATGTCATCAGAACTTCCTCAGTTTCAAAAAAAGTTCCAACTATTTTGCACAATCCTCCAAAAAGTGTATGGCTCGAGAAGCAGGATCACTTGCCTAAAGTTCATTTATACCCTCTTTCGACTTATTTTCGTGAAGAATGAGTCTTTTAAACCGCTACTTTGTAAGACCTCGGAAATTCCGAGGACCAAAAAAATAAATACCGAGGTGAGTTTTATAGTTCAATTTGATTTTTATCTTTTACAAAGACGTCTTCCCAGTGTAAAATTTCATCCTCTACAACTTGAGTTCAGTGGCATTTTTCTCGTAAACGCACGATTTCAGCGTAAAATCGAGTTTTTTGTACGAAACCGAGGTCTAAACCCAAATATCATAATTTCATCACAAAATCAATCTTTGGCACCATTTAAAATGGTTGAAATCGGCCCAAATTTTGGCAAACATGTTTTTTTACCAAACGTCATCGATTGCCGCCTGGGGAGCGGAACATTTCAGACTTTCATTTTTTTGACGCACCCTAATAGTTCCTACGTCTAAATGATTACCACTATGTTTAAATAGCTTGAATAAATCTTTATACAAGAAATGGCGAAAGGAATTTTATCCTACCAGGGCATTGATGCCAGTGACTTAAAAAATGTCTTCAAGGATGTAATTTAAAGATGTCTCTGAAAACTTCTTTGGCTCAAAATCTCCTTGAAATTGCCGCAAGGAACAGGGATACCAATGCAACTAATCATTTATGAAAAAGATGTCAAGTTGAGGGGGTTCCTGGGTGCATCTTAAAATTTTAACCATAGTTTTATTGCCATCTTAAATCGTTCTTTTAGTCTTTATGTTAGTATTTTTCCTCGGCATGATTATGAACAAATTCAGTACTTACCTTAAAAAGCGAGTGAAAGTTCCAAAAAGAAAACCAGCAAGATTATAGATCAATCTGCTTTCCTTTGGCAAAGTTTTTATCCGTACTCTCAGTTTTACACCCGCTTCAACCGCTAGCGTTGTCTTTTGTTACACAATAGCAATGTCAACTTCCAATGCCTTGTTCTCATGGAAGATATTTGTATTTTTGGCAGGGATCTGTTGCCTATGTTTCACAGCAAGCCTGGATTCAAAATGCAACGCTCCGAGAAAATATTTTGTTTGGAAAGCCCTTCAATCTGAAACTTTATAATAAAGTTATCGAGGCATGTGCTCTTCGTCCAGATTTTGATATGTTACCAGCAGGTGATAGCACAGAAATCGGAGAAAAAGTGAGTAAATGCTTCTATTCTAAAAATTTCTACTTACAAAAGTACTGAAATGAATTCAGTTTTAGACTCAACAAGCTCAACCAAAATCAGAGCTTTGTCTTCCTCGGATCAAAATTTATTCTACAAAAAAAAGTTCAACCATTTTAGAAGAAAAATTAACCAACTTTTCAAACATCTCATGGGAAAAAATTCACCGTGAGCTGATTGGAAGTGGTAGGCAGCTGAACAGGGTTTCTCGTGATCTTGGAAACCAGAAAAGTCAGAAAACTTTCAGCGGCCAGAGAATGTCAGGGAACTCAAGGTAGTAGTCAGATTTTGCAAGTAACACATCTCCAACTTCATCCGGTTTCATTCAAGAGAGCTGTAGTCTTTGCAAAGGTGCGTCATACACAGCATCAGAGAGTATCTTTATGATGAAAGGTAAATAGAAAATATTTGTGTGGAAGTTGTTTTTGAAGATCAGGGAATAGTTTTAGCTCCTAAAAGAAAAAAGTTGTTTAATAAAATCCTGAAAAATGTCAGTATGAGTGTCAGTGACTTTTGGGTTCTCCTCACACTGCAGGTATTTTTATTCCATCATCCATCAGGTTGGGGGAAAAAATAAGGTTTTTATGCACTAGGATTTTGCTGCTAAGTTTGCATGTAATGAAATCATGCCTGTAAAGTAGCGTTTCTTTTTTCCCTTTGAGTGTTTAACAAGCAAGAATTGGAACTGCTTCTGTTCAAGTACTCTTGCTGATATGTTTATTTTTCAAAGCTAAATGTTAAGGTTTTTTTATACCATTCCAGTAATGTAAAGTTCATAGCTAATCGTCAAGGAATGAGCATTTTAAAGCCATTTGACTTTTCCAGGGTATCAATCTGAGTGGTGGTCAAAAGCAACGAGTGAACTTAGCAAGAGCGGTGTACAATGACCGTGAGGTGTATCTTTTGGATGATCCTTTGAGTGCTGTTGACAGTCATGTGGGTAAACACATTTTTGAAAATGTCATAGGACCAAAAGGACTGCTTCGCAACAAGGTGCCAACATTTATTTAGATTTTGTGATGTTTCCGAAAGTTGAATATTTTAGATTTGTCTGGTGAGACACTCTCAAAGTATTCAGTTGGGTTTTATAATTTACTTGTTCGAGATAAAATGTTACTAATGTGTTTGTATTAGACCGCTGGAAGTATATAGATTCAAGCAGGTCTCTCACTAAAATAGATTTTAGATTTGTCTGTTCGGATTTTATGCCTTCATCCAGCAGAAATTTACCTGTTGCTTTTGTACATACAAACTATAAAGCAATCTATACACTTATGCAACAATATTTCCTATGAATATAGTGGACCTTAGGAGGCAGTTTCAACTGGACAGCAATTTTTTTTTATGGCAATCAAGAGAACGACTCCTCTCAAGTTTGTACAAGGAGTGTTCAACAAGCTTTTTCAGCCCCCCTTTCCTCTCTACCAGGTCTGAAATTCACAAAAATGGACTAATTCCCTTGATCTTTGGTCCAAAATCTTTCTATGGACATATCAAGTTCAAAAATCAAAACCGCAGAACTAACGGATAAAACGTACCCTTATGAATGTAGCTTCAAGTTTACGCAACGGCATGCAGCTCACAAACGATATCTGGAAGAAAATGAAGAGTAAGTGGATCTCTCTTAAATTTTATGGAAACTGAAATATCTGAATAATTAGGATAGAATGAGGGCATACTTTTCTTTTCCATGCAGGCACAATCTCTTGTCAGTGCAATTCTGAGACCGAGAGGCTAGCTTTATGATACTGCACATGTGCAGCAAGCCCAACAACTTCTATGCACTGGAGATCGTGAACCAGGCCTTTCTGCACCTGAAGTAATTTGATAGAAGTGAATGGAAAGGAAAATTAAGGTATGTCTTTATTTCACCCTCGTCATCCACATTTTTCAATGTCTGTAAAATTTTGTGATGGGTCCTCTTACTGAGCATTTAATTTCAAGTTCCAGATGAGATAGGAACTCAAATATCTCATGTAGCGGCATTTCATTCAATTGATCTTTGATATTGATTCATGTACCTAAAATACTCAAGGAAAAATTTTAGGACAGTGATCAATAGAATTTTACACGGGAAACAAAGATACTCAAAGAAAGCCTTGTTGATAATCTCAAAGTCTGCTGCTGCTTTTTAATTTATAATCTCTTATTTAAATTTTAGTTATCAATGCGAAAAAAGCAGCATTTTTCCACTGATGAGAATATTTTTATCTCAGACAGTGTTTTATTTGTTGGTAGACAAGAATATTGGTGACACATGGACTCACATATCTTCCAGATATGGATCAAATTTTCGTAATGAAAGAAGGAGAAATATCAGAAAATGGTTCGTACAAAGAGCTTCTTCAGAAAAAAGGTGCTTTCGCTGAGTTCCTGATCACTCATCTCCAAGAGATTGATGATGCTGACGATGAGCTAGGTAATCCTCTTGAACCAACTTAATCAAATAATGTTTACAGTGTCTTTGCTTCAGCAAAATTGCCTCCAGAAAATGCTTTGCTGGCTTCAGGACCATCAGATTTGGATTTTTTTAGGCCTATTATCCATGGAAACGCCTTTTTCCTGGCTTTTATGTCAATTTAGTGCCCTGGCATTTTATCAAGGTGGGGTTCTATCCCCCAACTTCAGGGGCCAACATTCCAAATGGAATTGGGCCAATCTTGGACTTCATGGTATCAATTTACTTTGAAATCACCTGTACAGTGCATTTTTTGACCCCTACCTATTTTGACAGAATAATTTCAAAATCGTCAGTAAAACCTTGGTTTTAAAGTTATCACTCACCTTTTGGCGCCTATTAGGGACCAGAAGGGGCAGAGGCTATGAGATGATGAACATCAGACTCTTCGGGGTCAGTTTCTCCTTTGTTCCTACAGTGTTCAACTTCAAGTGACTTTAACCAAACAAAGAAGCCTGGTATGGGTGGTCTGGGCCACCCTGTACGTATCTCATTGTATCCTGTTTTGTTCGTCACTTACCTGTGTCACATTATTTTTGAGAAATAATGGGCTCTCTCCTACATTTCCTTGAAATAAATATTTATGTATCAATTTGGTAAAAATGTGAGTCATGCTCTCTGTTAAGAATATTCTGATTTCTTTTTTGATACTGTCTCTTAATATCAGATGTGCCGTAATTTCAGAGTCAAATAAAATGATCATTACTCCAATTTTCTGTTAAAACGTTTGTTTCCAACAAGATTTAGAAATTCTTTTCTTTGTATAGACTGTTTCGTCTCTGGTTGCAAAATGTGTATGACAATACATTCAACATAAACTTCTTTTAAAAATCTATTGGCTACTTCTAAAAACATTATTCTCAGTATTTATAATCAGACTATGTACCTAATTTAATTCGCTCTTGGGTCTAAAATTTTGTCAGGATTGAAACAGCAGCTATTGACAACGCCTGGATTGGTTCCTCGGAAGGGACATAGAACCTCCAATTCTAGTGAGACAGGTTCAACTGTCTCCCTACACAGGTAATAATTGTTTTATTTTCTTTCCTCGATAGGTCTGTTAAAAGAATCAAGGATCTGCGAATTTAATTGGGCCAATTTCCTGAAGAACATTAGCCTAAGACTATTCTATTGGTTGTCAGTAAGCTACCAAAGCAGCTCCGTCAAGAAAAACTTACGATAAGAGCGCTCTTGCCGATAGCGATCAGAGTTTTCAGAGCTGACAAAATAAGCTATTGCCATTTGTACATCCATTTTACGCGCCGCTGCACCAGGCAATCAGATAAACCGACACACAGGGCAACAATGCATTGAGTGCGAGCTCTCAAAAATCCGTTAAGGCCAGCTGTTAACGATATCATCGCCACTGTTGGTACTGCCGCCAGTTTCGGTAAGAGACGATATCGATAGTGTTCCGGCAATAATTCGTTTGAACACCCCTACATTAGCCACATTAAAAATCTTGAAATCATCATCCAAACTCAAAAAAGGGTGCTTTTGGAACTGATCCATTCAAAACAGTCACTTTTGGGCAAGAATGAGGTCGATACACTAGCTATGTCACAGTACATGACAAACCTGGTTACTACTGGTCAGCAAACCTTGATTTGAAATGAAAACCCCTCTTTTGATCCTAGATATCCTCTTCTTCTATAAAATTTGTAGCAGTGTTCAAGTAATGACATTTTATGTTTAATATTTTCAGACAAGCGTCAGAAGATGAAACAGCAAATGGATTGAACGCCAATAATGTAGCAACTGGACAAAAATTAATAGAAGTTGAAAAAGCAGAAACTGGAAGTGTGAGTATTTTTATTTCTTAAGTCTCTTTTCACTCTGAATTAAATCATAAATTTGATTGCCTTTTAAAATGTTGAACAATTCAGCAATTGTTCCTGCATCCTAGTGCATCAGCTGATATAAGTTTTCTATTCTTTTTGTTCAAAACTTCAGTGAGAAAAATTATTCAGTGATGTCCAATGGAGCAGGTGAAAAAATAATTTCTTCTATGCGAACCAAAAATAAACCCACGTGGAGCTATAACCCTACCAAGTTTCATTGGGAAGGCAGTCAATAATTTAATCAACTGATTCAACGGACCACCAGAAAAAGTGCAAATTTAAGCATAATAATGTATTTTTTCTTGTCAAAATTTGATGAATCGTCTGTAAGGTAAAAATTATTGAAAGTAACTCTTAACCAAGATATTGATGTTTTCAATGAATAAATTCAATTTTACCTCCCCTGATAACACCCTACCTGAGCTAAATCGCTTTTTAAACTTCATATTAAAATTTTGAAGAGGTATATATGTTGGTATGCTTAAATTTGTACCTTGTCGAGTGGTTCTTTGGCAAAACAAAACAGCTGAAAATTAGGGGGCGGGTCAAATTAAGATTACAGTTTTTAAATAGCACATCTAATCAAGAAGTAAAAAATCCGAAAGTTGCCTTTTGACAAATAGACATTTTTCTGCTTGTAGGTTCAATGGCATGTATATCTCCACTATTTCAAAGCCATCGGATGGTCTTTGAGTTTAGCTACGATCATCTTAATCATCATGTTTCAAGGATTCTCGATTAGTTCTAATCTGTGGCTGTCAAAGTGGTCATCAGATAATCAGACTAGTTATTCGGCCTCTGAGAAATCGGAGAAACGAAACTTATATCTTGAAGTTTATGCTGCATTAGGATTTGGACAAGGTAACAAGTTAAACCTTTATTACCGTTTCTACCTTTTTCATGATGTTTTATAACCTCCTCAGTTTTTAAGTAAGATTATAAAAATGAAGGGTAGGAAAATTTTGGACTCTGGAGTCCCTGTATCCAAGCGGGTACTCCAAAACTCCTCTATGTTTAAGCGAGGCAGGTAACAAATTACATAAAGCCCTCGAACCTTACAATACTTCCAAAATTGGGGTGCCTAGCTAGTGCCAGGTAGAACAAATAAATGTACTGCCGCTGTACAACCATGAGATTTTCAGAATCAGTCCAGTATCTTTGAAAAGAAGATAAATTGCCTCAGTAACTTTGAAATATCTTTCAATACAAAGATCCACTTCTACTGAATCGAAATCATACGCTCTGCATGATCATGTTTACTTTTAACAAAGGACTACTTCTTTTCCGTAATTTAAACTGAGCGCAAGAATTTTTGTTCAGTAGAGTCCATTTTAATTGGCATTTTCACCCTAAAACTGATGGGTAGGTAAGTGGAGATTTTATTAAGCTTATCTAGATGATATGAAGCAAATTTTCATCCTTATCATAATCTTTTAACTTCCAAAAAATCTGCCTCAAGAAAATTGTACCCCTCCTTTTAATACATGATATTTTCAAACAGTCGCTATACCCCCTTTGGTGCCTGGAGTACCTACTTTAAGCCAAGAATTATAATGGAAACAAAGAGAATGAACCCTTGTTTTTATTAAGTTTTCCACCTTCATAAGTTGTATTATAATTTCTTGGAGTTTTGAGAAAGATTAAAAAAATGTAAAAAGCCATACAAATGTGGATTCCAAAGTGCTAAAATAATGTCCTCTCATCAGCCTGAATTTCCCATAACTTTCGTTAAAATTATGGTGGTGTTTCTTTATTGTGATCTTGATGAGCTTACATATCTCTAGGCAAAGCGAAAGGTTGAACTCCCTTCTCCCTCTCTATGCTCGTAGTTAACTTTTTCAAAATAGGTGAAACTAGTCCACTAAGTTATCTAAAATCATTTCTGGACCAATGGTCATGATGGTAAGTGCCTAGATGATAGCTTGAAGAACATATTGTCGCCATTCAGCTTGGCAGACCTTTCACAGGGAATAAAGTTAAATTTCTTATTTTTATGAATTCTTCCGTACAAGCTTTCTTGGAAATAATGAAGCAGATAGTAACTTATTTGAATTGTCACAGAATCGTCATGGTTTATTTTACTCTCCAATACTGAATATAATCATTTTATTTTCATTCATTTTCAATCTTGACTTTAAAATATTTTCGTCAATTGTTTATTGTTTTGTTGACGTGTTCATTTCCATCAGCATATCACGAATAGGATCTCAGGAGACGTTTTCAGTTTTTACAGGAACTAAGCATTTTTAAACTTTATTGGGTCAGTGTGCAAATTTTTGTTAATTCATTTTCCTAGAGCTCTTAGTGAGCCGACTGCCCAGTAATTTTTTCTGATTTTTTTTTCACTAGAAATGATAGAGGTAATCGATTTTGAAGTTTCCTAAATCAGGACCCGTTCAAAATGTTTTTGGCCGTCTGTTATGACGTAGGTGGGCAATAAGTAGGTTCCCATTCGCTGATTGGCTGAGGCATGAAGCTCAGCCTAAGATGCGGCCTAGTTTTGTCATTATGACTGTTGGCCTTTTGGTTGGTCAGATTTTAATTAGGTTTGCCTCCCTTTAAAAATGCCTTCATAAACTTTTTAATGGACTTTTTGGACTCATGTAGGTAAATTGTTTTGAAAACTCCAAAGAAATTCTTAATTTCATCACTGTTTAAGTTTAAAGATAAAGGTATACCATGCGTGATGCAAGAGGAAGTATTCCGATGATCTATTAAAGTAATCTGTCATAAAGGTAATTCTTCAGTTACCTCTTTTATCTGCCCTTGGAAAAACATGTATTTTCCTCTCATCTCATACATACTGGATATGCTCATTTTGAAATGAATTTTTATTTAAACAGCGGCCACTACATTGCTTTCATCATTCAGTATCGCAGAAGGGACACTGCAAGCAACTGCTGTTCTACATTTGTCTTTGCTAACAAATATCCTCCATGCACCAACAAGTTTTTTTGATACAACGCCTGTTGGTCGAGTCGTGAATCGTTTCAGTAAAGATATCGATACAGTTGATACAGCTCTGCCCCAAATTATTCGAACTTGGCAAAACTGTCTTTTTGCGGTATCGTTGAAATTTTCATTTTTGATTGGTTGAATGCGCTTTTTGAACCTGTGAAAGGTTTTTCTTAGTAGATTGCTGGAATTAAGCATGCTACTCAGGTGTTCGTTAAATCTCAGTATTTTTGTTGATCTTCCTTTTTCTGTCATTTTTAAAGGTCCTCTTTTTCCTGTTCTATTTTCAAGTTTCTTAAATGCAGCGTAATATTTTTCCAATGAGTTTCCTAGAGCCTAAGAGAGTCCTGCTTAAAAAGAGAGGTTCCTCCATTGTTATCATCATAATTTTTTCTCTCTCAATTTTACTTCTACTTTCAATAGGGCATAAGTCTCAATAATGAAATCATTACATGATCATAATTTTTACCCCGGCAAAGTTTCTTTTCACATTCAAAGTCTATTGTCAATCAATTAGCCATTTCTTTGATATTAGGAACATTCCTCTATCATTTAAAAAAAATGTATGCCTGATTATCAAGCCCCGACCTCCTTTTTTGAATTCTAAAAAATTCTCTTGAATTTAATCAGAATTTCCCAAGAAACATGACTGAATGCTTATTTCAACTTGCATTATGAGGCACTTCTCTCTCTTTAATTAAAAATTTGCATTTCTTTCATTAAGTTTTGAGGCTATTTATTGACTATTTTGCATTCACATGAATCTCTCATCTTCAGAATGAACAAAAAGAAGTTTTTCCCAGGAATCTCTTAGAGCAAAATATTTAGTTTTTTTTATTCTTCCCTTAATGTAAACTTCATCCTTGTTTTTCAGGTCGTTTTGGCTACTTTTAGTTGTTGTTTTATATCTAACCAGCTTAGTTAATAATTTCAATCTCTCGAGGTTGTAATTTATAACTTATATGCATACTACCTAATTAAGTATTAAAGTTCCTCTTTCTTTGCAAAGTACCGCTCCGTGAAATTCTGTACTGTACTTCTTCTTTTGCCCTAAAGCAGCTGCTTTTGAATTCAAAATATGCCTGTATCTTGTTTTATAGAAAGTTTAAATTCTTTCTTGGCAAAACATGTGAGCGGATAGCACTATTAGTCAAACTTCCTATGAAGTCGTTTGTGGGATTTCCTAGTGTACAGTTTAATCCCAGCTCAAATTCAGAGCCAAATTAAATTCTGAGAATTTGAACTTCTGAGCTGTAGTATTAAATGCAAATTTATGGTTTCAGGGCAGAACTCTTGATCCATGTCCTTTTAATTACTTTTTAATAGCGAGGTCTCCTTACTTTACTTCCCAGGAAGTAATTGAATATCACAGAATGGTTCTTTTGGAATGGTCCCTGAACAAAGTTCTCTGCTCGACGTCTCCAACCTCTTTTTGAAGGTGTAGATAAAGGTCAACTCCAGTAATTATCACCCCTTTTCAGTGATAAGACGACCCAGAGGGGTAGTGCTGGCATTAGCTATTGTCCGAGGAATATTTGGGCAACTCAGAGCACAGAGCAAGAAGCAGAAAAATTACCAGACCATTCTGGAACGTTCAATTCTTCGCTGTGTTGTTACTTGACTGTGATTGCTCAAAAATTATGAATAAAATTATCTTTAAATATATTATATTGTTTAATGGAAGGTTAGAATATAATCTTGCTTATTCAGAAATTGGTTTGACCTGTCATTGACTCTTATTTCGGTCAAACAGCTTGTTTGTTAGCTGCTCAGCATAGTTAGATAGGCAAGGGAGACAAGCAGTCGCTTGGACTGGTATACTCGTCCAGAAAACACAAAGCATGATGCTTAATCAGAGAATTCCATCATTTAAGTTCCATGCTGTTGATTATTGGTTTTTAAGAGTTCTGCTAGCTTCTGATCATTCAATGGTATGTTCTCTTTATGCTTAGCTCTGCTCTTCATCATTATTGACCTAATCTCTGCAGAAAGGAATGTGAGAGGGTCGCACGTGCTCCATAATTCGCTTCTCTTAAGTGCATTTCGCTGGCCAGTAGCATTTTTTGATGTAACTCCCATTGGGAGGATCTTGAGTCGATTCAGCCTTGATATCGATAGTATTGATGTCAGACTCCCTCCGTGTTTTAATAACATCGGTCATCGTTTCTTCGGGGTATGTTGTAATTTCATCCTTTAGGTTAATCATGCAAACTCAGCCAAATGCAACTTATTTGGGTAACTTACTAAATAAGTTTGTAACTCAATTTTAAGAAAAGCAACTAGTATTTATTATCATAGACTATTTTTGTTATCAAAAATTGTGAATTTGTATCAAAATAATTATTGAATGGAACTGCAAAAGGTAGGCACAACAATTGTTTCTAGTACAATATCTTTCGTGTATTTGTAAAATATGAAGGTAAGATTTTCAGTTTATTAGGAGAACTTCATTTGCTCTTCATTAGTTAACAAGACCAACAATCTTTACACAGCTTACTGGTTTTCCATTAATATTGAAAACTTATAATTACGTTATCTGTTCTTTCCTCTATGTCTCAGTCGCCCTCAGCATCTCTATTGATTTTGTCTCCGTAAAGAGGAATGTGGGAGGATCCCGTAAACTTCATAACTCTCTCTTGTCAAGTGTCTTTCACTGGCCAATGGCACTTTTCGACACAACTCCAATCGGGAGGATCTTGAGTCGGTTCAGCTCTGATATGTATTGTGTTGATTTTGCACTCCCCATGTTTTTTAACCAGATCGGTCAGAACATATTTCGGGTACGTTTTAATCCCTCCTTTAGATAAGGTTCAAAACAGCTGCCTGAGTATTGCTTTTCCTCCTTTAAAATTGTGACTTAATTTGGTGCACCTTTCCCTTTGCCTTAATTTGAATGAACATGTCTACTGAAATTCTAATAGCTCTGGGTGGAATTGTGTTGATGTATGGACGGACTATTTATCCCCAGGCTTGACGAAAAATACAACATGCTAACAGAAGCGAAAAATTAGTCATTACAGCCCCTTAATGATGAATTGATTTGATCACCATATTAAAATTTATTTGATTGAATACTTCTCTGTCCACAAAAGTATAAATTTTTCGTAAAGATTAACAGTTATGTTACCATACTTGATAAACTGGGAGTACCAACAACAGGTTTCCTTAAATAAAATATCTGAGGAGCAAATTTCTCGAAAAAGGCACTACTGTTCGAAAGTTTTCAATTGACTCCATTCGGTCATGTCTTGTGCATGACCCAAAAATGGAACAGTTACCAAGTAAGAATAGGAGTACCAAACTCAATTAAGTTAAGTCTGATAATCCTTGTGTCAGAAGTATAAGTTCAACCACCATTTGTATTTTATCAAAATTTGAGTAGAAAATGATAATAAGTAAATATGTCTCGCTCCCGATCAAATAAAGCTGGACTTTCAAGTATGCTGTCTTTATAAAAATCTCCATCAAATGCAAAAAGAGTGGAATATCCTTTCATTAGTTGCTGAGATAAAAGTGGTTGCTTCAGAGGGGCGGATTTGTGGTGGTGGGTAAAAATCAGCTGATTACAGCAGCAATACAAGATAAGTGAGAAAAACAAAAATTTGGGTGAAATATTTTTGTCTTATCGCCTCTTAAACTGTAACATTTCTGACGTTACTTTTTACAAGCAGTAGGGTGCATGCTCATTCCTGCAACTTTCCAGCTTTTTGAATCGTTACTTACACGAAAATTGCATGATAGAATTTTTGTTAATCCCAAATGACTTCACTCGAATCAAGTCCTGAGAACCCTCTCATATATTTGATAAACAGTATCGATCGGAAGTAATTCATGATTGTATTTTATAGAGCTAGTTTGATAGATGGAGGAAATGAATAGAAATGATTGGTGCCAAAAAGCTACCATAATTCATAAATCAAGTCGAAAATTTTTTTTCTAATAGGGGTTTCTCTCTGTGTGTCCCAGCAATTATCGTCATAGTGATAGACATTGTTTCTACCCAAAGGATTGTAAAGGGATCTCACAAAATTCACAACATGCTCTTATTAAGTGTATTCCGCTGGCCAATCATGTTTTTTGAATCTAATCCAGCGGGTAGAATTTTAAGCCGGTTTAGTTCAGATATAATGAGTGTTGATCTCGTATTACCAGACTGTTTGTATGGCGTTTGTTTTCGATTTTTTAAGGTATGTCTCTACCTGTTCGTTTTATTAAATTTCAAGCCACTGTCATTTTCCACGCTACTCTTTTTGTCATTCTCTATCTTATGCCACTTTGTGTGAAGATGCTATTCTCTGTTCTTTTTTGGAGGATCCCTGTTTGGAGGTGTTTTTCGCTACCATTGGCAACACTGAAGCCAACCCAACTCAAGCACTGGGCTTTGAGACTAGAAATGTAGGAGAGAATTTTCCCAAATGGGAATATTTCCGGGAAAGATTACGATATTTCCTGGCTTAAATCTACTATCTTGAGACATACTGATCCTTAACATTGACAGATAGCCAAAATCCAGGCTTATCTCATCGTAACTCCTTGTGATCTCTTGTTTGTTTATCCGTTACTCATGAAAAACTTGTGTTTTTTTAAATGAAGTGTATTTTTACCGATTTTGCCTCAACGATTTGATTCTTCATGAAGTATTATTTATTTTAATAACAAACACAGTTCATAAGTTCACAGTTCATAATGGAGGCATAGAGTGCTCTCTATAATCAAGATTTTTTATTATTTACTCCAGAGCAATCCCACTACACATCGGTATTGTCCTTCATGGCTGAAACAATGAAACATCGCACATTTTAAAAAAACCTTTCTATCATTTTCAT
This sequence comes from Bemisia tabaci, assembly GCF_918797505.1. Lineage (NCBI taxonomy): Eukaryota > Metazoa > Arthropoda > Insecta > Hemiptera > Aleyrodidae > Bemisia > Bemisia tabaci. The sequence continues at coordinate 26,551,216 of NC_092797.1, forward strand.
GTTCCATTCGAAGCTTAAATCAAAGAACTCCTCATAGAAAACCATTTAGTTCGGCCCCTGCTCAATTTCACTATTATGCATTTGGTATGATATTCTTTACAACCTCTTAAACTAGATGAGCCTTCACAATTAAACTTTCTGTATGTCAATGTAGAGCAAAATGGAGCTGGAAAGTGGATCTTTAGATGAGATTTTTTATGGAGCCATCGCGCAGTGACTGTGTCAACCTGCACAGCTTTTTTTCTGGAGTAGTTTTCAGGACCGTTGAAAGCTTGTCTAATCTTCCTGGCTGGCTTGTAGCGCGGAAGAAAGAGCTCTCCTTGTTCACCAAAATTTTTACATGATGCTTGTATAAATTCTGAAAAATTCCCTTTTCAACCTTCCTTATCTCAAAATTGGCATGCCAAAAGTTCGATTTCCAAAAGTTATTGCGTTCAAGTGGTCATAAAAGAAATTTTTATCACATATGAACAACATTTAGTGGGCATTAAATCCCTCGGTTTTCAGTGTAGAACCCTTTGAAAAGAATTTGACGCAAGTTATCCAAGTGAAAAATTTTGATTTTATTATCGGGTACGCTGATGAAGGGAATGATTGCCTGGAATAACAGGGTGATAGGTCAGCAATCAATGCACGGTAATGGGGTGGGCAGTTTGTTATTGTTCATGGTTCTTTTTGATAGCGTTATTGAATAGTTGCCAACTGCAGTTAACAAAGAAATTTTAGGGATCTTTCGAAAGTGATTAGAGTTTAATCTGCAATCTATGTTTTATTTTATTATTAAGTGAGGCATATACTGAATTCTCATTATTTGTTGGTATGTGCTATTTGATCGGATCTAACAACAGATTAAAAGATACCCATAATTAGGAAACAACGTAAAAAATTTTATTGCAGGTTCTTTTTGCCCAAGATTTTTACATTATTTCAATATGCCCAGCAAATTTCACCAAAATCTAAGGTGTCCATGAAAGTTCATTGGTTGAATTGACATGGAATAACCCATTACTTGTGTGAATGAAGGATGAGTATAATTAGCCTAAAAGACTGATTATTTCAGGTTTTCAAGATTTTCCAGCCTAGAATTGAGAGTAATTTGTGTCTTGAAACAACAGAAAAATCAGAATTGCATCAATGGATTAGTTTTTTACCTTCTTCTTCATGCCTGTCCTTTCTTAGTTACTAATCAAACTGTCTTCAATTTCCACTTTACTCTATCTTGTATTGGCGCTAGTCTACATTAGTTTCACAAAACCTTTTGATTAGCTGCAAATTTATCAAAAAGGTAAAAATTGCTAATTGAATTTGGCAATTGAATCAACTCCCTTCCTGTTTTCAATCAATATTCATGACAATAAAGAGTTGAATTTGCTGAATCTATAGTCACTTTCGGACCTCCTGTCCCTTTTTCTTGAAACTCAACTGGAGACACCCCTGGAAATTAACATATTTGGTTCAGATACTGAAACATCACCAATCTTTATCTGCCTACAAAGTATTATGTTAGGTTGGTCGGATTGCTTTTCTCCACATGTGTGCCGATAACAGTGTTTGGGAGCCTTTAACAATTTATTATTTTCTAATAATTTGGTTTTCCTGTTCTCTGTTTTTTTTCTGTTTTCTTAATTTACTACTAGTTTCATCGGATATCCTTCAAGTTTTATGCTTCTCACTTTAAACTTTATTCAGTTTGGTCCCTAACCTATTCTGCAATCCTGCGTATGTCTCGACACAGATATGTTCTTTGGTAGTAAGATTACAAGTATAAGTCAAACAAAACTGGTCTTGTAGCAGTGGGAGTTGGGCGTGGAAAAAAATATGTCACTCCTAAACCAGTAGAAGAATTTTAAAAAGTAGGGAACTTTTGGAAAGCTGAGAGATTGTTGGGTGAGACTTTTTTTTTTACCAAATCTAATTATCTTCATTAGTTTCAAAGATAATCTAAATGTATCCTTGCCCCTCGTGTTTTTAAAGCTCTCTTATTGGAATCTAATTCAAAGGTGCAACTGTCATGTCTTTCTCCGAGACCAGTAATTTTAGAATAGGTATTGATCATTTTGCTACTGAATAAGTTTAACAGCAATATTCATGCCTGCGCTAACAGGTTTTACCATGGCCATCTTTGAAATATTTTTTAATGTTATTGCATTTGTTAAAAAATGAACCTTGTATGAAATGTTCCTTTTATTGCAAAGAAGTACTGCTTTTTTTTCACCAAAAGTTTTTTTCCTCCTTTCCTGCGGAAAATCAACAGAGGTTGCTTATTTTTTTTTCCTCTGAAAAACCTTAATTAGTAAGTAAGTTAAACCCTCTGTTAAGAGATATAAATACAATACCAATTGATCGTTTTAGTATCACCAACAGAATTCTCCAAGTTTTATTTTGTACTAATTATTTTAATATTTGGTGAGTTTTCTTTGCTATTCTCTGCTTTTTTTATGTTATTGTGAGAAACAATTTTATTTTTCCTTTTTTTCATTTCTTCTTCGATAAGTGTCTATTTATGTTCTCCAGACATAATTTTTATCATGTAGCTTTAGTTTCAAATCATCCTTGGAAAATTGTCCTTTTCCTACTTTCTTTTGACACTTGTGTGTCATTTCAATATTTCCACTGATAAAAATAAGAAAAACTTTGAACGTGGATAAACTTTTCTTTTTTAATGAGGTTTTCCTTCTCTATTTCTTAGCAATTATCCTCATAACGCAAGACATAGTAAATGCTGAAAGGAATGTAAGGGGATCTCGCAAAATTCACAATACTCTTTTAGCAAATGCATTCCACTGGCCAATGGCATTTTTTGACTCGCGCCCAATAGGTAGAATTTTGAGTCGGTTCAGTTCGGATATAATAAGTGTTGATCTCCAATTACCAGCCTATTTTATCGGTGCAGCTTGGCAATTTTTTTCGGTATGTCGTAATTTTCTCACTCTATCATATTGCAAGCTCCCTGCTTGGCTTTCTCTCTTCCTCTGCCATGCTTTGTAAATGTCTCATACTTTTCGTAGCCAGTGGTAATAAGATGTATTCTGTAGTTCCATTGTTTGGTGTGTCCATGACTAAACGGTGAACAGTTATCCAACACTGAGTTTTCATTCTCAGGAATTGGACAAGTTTTTCACTCTGAAACACGTTTTTTCTCAGGTGAATAACGTCTGAACTTTAATGAACAAATCAATTAAAAAGGGAAAGCCAATGTAAATCTTCATGAATATTAGGTGGTTGATACCAGACTATTGCCCACTCCTTTCAAACTTCATTGTAAGATTTTAATATTTGTAAAAATGAATGTATTTCATTTTTCATAAGTACCTAATTTGTCATGGTTGGAATCCTCTGACTAAAAACTTGTTTAAGGAGGTTATCATTTTAGTTTTCTAGCCATTGCTCTTTGTGTATTTTCCACTTTCTGGGATGCCTTAAATCGTATTCACTTTCCTTTTCACTTATGTTTTGAGCATTCAAATGCAATAGGTCAATATCCTTAGGCTAAATGTTTGAATTTATCAATGAATGCAATGAGAATCAGAAAAAGTATACTTATCTGACAATTATGAAAGTGAAGAGGCAGCACCAGTGAGTAATGTAATGACAGAGGTGAAGACATGAATTACTGATGCATCTCAAAAGATTAGTCAAATCTTGATGTTGAAACAAAAGAAATCTTAAGAAAACGAATTGAAACAATGGCACTGATCATGAAAGAGATACAATAAAAGATTGATATAGGAACAGGGAGATTAACTGGAAGAGAAACAAGCCTGCCCTTTTGTTGACCACATGCAGTGCTTTCCCAACTCCAGACAACACTTAAAATTTTTTCTTGGGGAGAAGAAAAAAATCAAATTTTTAACCCTTAAGTGCAATGTACATATAGCAGGAGCTTAATTAATTCAAGGTGAAAAATTTAAAATTATGATTTTATTTTTTTTTACATTTACGTACCTTTTGTGCTGCATCGCAACACGTCTTCAAGTTCCAGACGCTAGCAGTTGCCACTGCAGATTTTTTTTAGCTTTTCTATTCTCAAATTCTTTGCCACTGCTTGCGCATTGTATGTTGGCACCAAAGTCATTTATGTTCACAAAAACCTTCAGAACAACAGGGACTCACTTTGTCCTCAACATACATTACGCAATTGAAAGCCCCGCTTTAAATGCTTAACCCTTATGAAATCGCCTTTAGCTTTGAACAACTCATAGCTTTACTAATCTGATATTTAAACAAAATTGACACAATAAATTATAATGTGGTGAAACCAAACTAACTGGTTAATAAAAAGGAATAGAGATGAAGGCTTACTCCAAAATAAGTTTCCACGAAGGGTACCTACTTCGGCGTTTTCTTTTCCCTCTCTTCTCTCTTTGTGCGCCACAAAGTGGTCTCTAATACTGTTCAAAAACCCGATCATCATTTGAGAGGGTACTGAAGGGTAAATGGCAGACAGGACCCATTTTGGAAAAGCACAAAAACGCGATGTTAATCATTTAAACCTTTGCCAGGAACCTTATCAAAAATTCCAAATATGGAGATGTAGAGCTCCTTTGAATCAAAACGTTTTTTATTTTGGCTTTTCAGCGTTGAGTGCAGTTTTTGGAAACTATTTTCCAAGAATAGGTTGTCTCTTGGCAAGTCGTTCAATATTCTTTTTCTTTGTTGACGGTGTTATAAATGCACCTCTCTCTTTCATGGATGTAACCCCTTCAGGACGAATTTTAGTGCGCTTCTTAAAAGATCTCGATGTTATGGACTACTCTTTGCCTTTGATACTCCATGATATGGTTTACTGTCTCATCCAAGTATGTCTTTATTTTTCAATCTTTTGAAAATGGAGGTATTTGCATACAAATTCTTGCAAGCAACTTTTTTACGGAATGATGTCTATGTTCTCTGGAGTCAAGTCTGTCTGGGCGTCCTGCTGTTGGGAATCCATGCGTTGCCACCATCCAGGATCATTTTCAAAGATTTAATCTTTTCTGAGTGGTGCTAATGGCGCCTACGATTTAAGCATTCAGCAGGCATGATTTGAATTTAATGGAAATTTTAAATTATCAAGACCGTGTTGATTGCCGTTTGCTAGTTGCATTTTCCTCACGTTTCTTGCATGGAACTATTCAATAATTGTTTTCCGTACAATTTTGTCGTGAGATTTGAAAAAATATTACATAGTAAGTTCTATCACACATTGTATAACTGTCATGAGGGACGTCCAGCCACTACTAGGGTTCACAGATCAAAAAGCTGAAAATTGTCAGTATTATATGTAGACTGGCACACTGATTTTTGCAATGTCTGCACTACATGAACGACAATGGGTAGGAAAATTTTGTGTCAGCCTCGAAAAAACAGCCGCAGAAACTTTTTCAAATCTTTAAAAAGTTCTCAAAGGCTCAGTTGCTGGTTACTGTTCAAGTTGTTAGCGTTTTCATCGTTTAAAGAGGGCTAAACTAAGCACAAATTGCAAGGAGGTCCTAGTGCCCCTGAATTCATGATCACCAAATCTGCAATTAGTGCAGCTAGCATAATTGAATCCGTGGTCATTCTCAAAAAGACTTAAGCGCCAAAATTATGATACCAAAAAAACCCTTTTAAATCGACCTGTTCCAAATCTCATAGCTCCCATGTATGAAAGCATTTAATTAAGTAATCACATCATCACTTCATTTAAGATTTAGAACTGGTCAATTAATGCTGTTTTTACTATTCTCATTGCACTACCATTTTTGACGCTTGAGTCTTCTTGAGAATGACCGACTTCACAATGGAGTTTAATCATAGCATTGCCATCAATCAATTAACTCATCAGTTGGCTTGAAGTCCGTTTCTGCTCATTTCAACACTTGATGATAACTGACAAAGGCCTCCTTGCAATCTGCACTCATTTTAGTTCCCCTTTTAAAATGATTAAACCATCAACAACAGGATTCGTGAATCACAGTCTAATACTAGTTCTGAAAATTGAAAATGAAACATGAAAACAGTGATATGCAATTAGAGGTACCTGCCATGCTACTGAACCATCAATCATCTGTCCAAACTTGCATGTAAATGGCATCTGAAATTTCATTGATCTTCAATTATCGCATGACCTGTTTGAGCTATACTTCTCTATTTAACGTCCTCTGTCTTGCTTGAAGGTATTGAATGCCTGAAATTTTGATGAAATTTAGTGCATTTGTCTTGTAATTGCTTTTTTTGTATCTGTAGTGTTGCTTAGCTGTCACGAACAATTCCGTAGCATGATTTATCTCAATGTTTTATTTTTCATTCATGTAAAAACTAAGTTTTTTACAATTATGTCTTTCCCAAGTTTGAAAATTTCTGTGAAGAAAATCTCCTTTGAAAATAACTAAGCTTGTTTTTCAGTTTTTCTCAACCTGGTATGGCTTATCAAAATTGGCAATAGAATTTCAGAAAGTGTCACGTCTAGTATAACCTTAAAATAGAGTGTCCATATCTTTACTGTTGACTAGAAAGTTAATTATTTTTCATATCATTCTTGAGGGATCAGAGGCCAAGTGGTACGCTCTATTTGCTTTGTGACTTGAAGTGTATTGCAACATTGCTAAGCTACTTTAATTATTTTTCCCCTGATTATAAAACTAAAATAAAAAAAAATAAAATAAAATAAAAAACTTGATACTCCTTTCACTAATATCAAAATATGTATCATCATTATTATTAGTGAAATACTCATAGAGCAATATTAAGAAAAAAATTACTTCTGAGTGAGGTCCGAAAAAGAATAAAAAATGATTGGAATTGCATATTATGAAAGAAATTATAACGTCTCGCCAGCTTTTATTTCCTGAGTACCGTGATAATGGATAATTATGTCACTTTAGTAAAATTTTGTGACCTCTAGTTTGGTCAATCCAGTTTTTCAACATTAATGGAAAGCGAGGAAGATGATGTAAGTCATTAGAAATTGCATCATGGTGGATTTCATCTTCAAATCTATCATATGCAAACCATTTTCAAACCATCATAATGATGTGCATGTTCATTAGTTTTAATGTTAATTTTTTCTTCCAGGTCATAGCAACGCTCTTCGTGATCAGCTTTTCCACCCCATTGTTCATTGTTGTTATCTTACCAATCAGTGTTGTTTACTACCTCATCCAGGTAAATTGTCTAGCCATGTTTTTCACTTCCTTAGGGAAATTAATTTTGCAGCTGAAACTAGGTCCAATGAGGTCCAAACTCCATAGAGAGACTTTGCTTTAGTTTCGTAATTTGTCTGTGTAGTAATGATCGTAAGAAGAAAGAGTTGACTATTTTTGACAAGTGGGCCACCCTGATATAAGATGCACATAAAAAAATATTTTGTAAATGGGAATTTCCTGTGAAGCTCAATATTTTTGACAGCTTTAAACAAAAAAAAAAGTTAAGCCTTGTAATTGTGAAGGCTATGATCCAGGATGAATGCAAAACTAAGTCAGTAAACAATTAGCTCTTGTTTGAGAGTTCATGCCTGATCTTTTAATCATGTGTATCTTTTTTTTAAGTAACATCTGAGTAAATTTTTTTCATTATATTCACCAGAATTTAAAAATTTTATGATACATTTATAGTCTCCTCCAACATTTTATTCTGATTGCAGCGATTCTACGTGCCCACCTCCAGACAGTTGAAGAGATTAGAATCTGTATCAAGATCACCAATTTATTCGCATTTTGGTGAAAGTGTCACAGGTATGTATCCTTATTTTTTCCTCTTACTTTTTTCAGAGACTTCAGACTTTTTTTTTTTACTTTTTTCTTTTCTAGAGACTATTTATACCAGTGAATTAATATTTTTAAATCGATTAAAAAATTTACCCAGACACATCTCGAACAAGTATTTAGATGCATAATAAAGATTTCTCAACACATGTGTTACTGCTGAATACTTTCAATCTCTGATACCTTCTGATCTTTAATGTCACATTGCAGAGGAAAATAGATGATCTCCATTTCATCCTTTTCAATTGTTCTTCATTCCATCAAATAAGGCAAACAGTGTACTAAATAATATTGATACATATAATTCAATAACAAACAAATTCCATACAAATAATTCAAAATAGAAGTCCTCAGCAGATTAACATCCAACCGAAGTTGTATTAGTTTTATCCGTATCTCCTCCATAAATATGAATCATAATATTGTAGGTAAATGAAATAGGTTATAGTAGGTGAGGTCTTAGTTTATTTGGAATTGAATATATCTCTGTTTGCAATAAAGATTTACTGTCGCAGGTTTACAAATTGAGACAAACAATATTTATGCTAAGGATAGAGCTAACGCTAATGATAATCTCAATTCCTTTTTCACAGGTGCTGCAGTTATCCGTGCATTTGGTGTTCAAAACAGATTCATTGCTGAGTCAGAACAAAAAGTTGATTTTAATCAAGTGTGTTACTTTCCAAGTATCATTGCCAATAGGTAATCATTTTATATCCCATTCCGTTTGCCTCTTGAAGATCGCCAGAAGCATTTTTATTTGAATTAATGTAACCCCCTTTTTTTTTTTTTTTTTTTTTTTTTTTTTTTTAATTTAACTGTTTGTCTAAAGTAAAAGAGAAGATAACATGGATGTGATCTGCTTTTACTCATAAAGTGAGTGCTTAAAAACTCAAAAACTTGAAGTATTATCTGTAATTTAGATGAAGGGCTATTGCACCACTATCAATGTCACTCATTTGCTTTGAATTACAAGTACCAAACATGATAGAATTGGCTGTGTGTCCTCAATCCTCTCTACCTATTGTCTAATTAATGTCCACTTTTTCAATTTTTTTTTCACCAAAAAGCACTGATGAAAACTGTAAAAGTCTTCAAATTGCAGAATGAATTAGTAGCTATTAATGAAGGCTAATTTTTTCACTGATAGATCACAGAAAACTGTATCTACTCATTTTGAGTCTTCTTTACTCTTGAGCTGCAGTAATTTGAAGAAAAAGCTATTGAATTCGGATATCTTTGCATGCATGCTACAAGGAAAAGGGGTATAGACATAGCAATGACTCGGCTCTGATTGGTTGGTCTGACTTTTATGTCTCAGATCTGAAAACGTTTGAAAAATTGGTGAAAAAATCCCAAAGTTATCATTGTCATGCAGAATGGGTCGGTTGCGCTGATCACAGAATCAAGTTTTAATGCTTGATTCTTGTAAATTAGCAAAAAATAATAAGATTTGTCCAAACGGCAACTCTTTACATTCTATATTATCACATATAACATGATGTGTGCCAACACACAGTTCTAGATGCTCTCTGTCTTATTGTGTCACACTCTAATAGTGAAGAAAACAGACCAGAATAAGTGGGTTTTAGCTCGGTTGGAGATTTGGAACGTGCAGAAATCTCTCCTGCAAAATACTCAAAGTTAAATAGGGTCATAAGGTTTACACAATCTGATTCAACTCTGTTTGATCCTTTCAAGATGGTTGGCTGTTCGACTGGAAAGTATTGGCAATCTAATCATCTTGTCTGCTGCAATTTTTGCGGTTTTGGGAAGAGATACTTTGAGTGCTGGTCTAGTAGGTCTATCTATCAGTTATGCTCTTCAGGTAAATGAATCCACTCTCTCTATCCTGGTGAATAATTCACTCAATTTTTTCCATGTCCTCTAAAGACTTTAAGTCACTTGACATTGCTTTGAGACATCTCTTTGAGATAAGCTATCGCGGAGCTTCAGCAATGCTTTATCACTTTTAATTAGTTAAAATGAATAAAAAATTACACACACGCACCTCAATAAGGAAGGAAATCATTGTGTTTTCAAGTAGAAAAATATTTTAAAAAGCTAGGTAACGTGTGCAATAAGGTTGATTTTTATCAATCCTTTTTTTCTTTTCTCTCTCAGTTCTGTGCACAATAGCCATAATTTATTTCATTCTGTTCTAAAGATGACGGAAAAATGTTTTTTCTTGATTTTGAATGATTTTAACCAGTGAGGCATCAATCGTTCAGCCATCAAGTTTTCAGTTTTTTGGAAGGTATGATTTTCCTCTTGAAGTTGGAATTCCTGGTAAAAAAAAGCCTTCTTCTCTGGTTTTGGCTGATCAATCTAGTTTCGATTGTTCATCATCTGCAGGATGAAATTTAACTGATTTTTGCTATCACAAGGATGAAGAAAAATTTGTTTTTCATTTCATTCCATTATTCATGCCCGTATTGAAAGGTATAAAAAATTGAAAAGCTCCCATGAGAGACATAGAAAATTTCCTTGTTGAATATTTTTTCTCCCCTCGATTAGAGGACTAGCCCTACAACCCAACACCACAATCGGCCACTAACTTTGATGCGTGTTCGTTACAGATGACTCAAACCTTGACCTGGCTAGTCAGAATGACATCTGATGTAGAGACTAACATCGTTGCAGTTGAGAGAATTAAAGAATATGGAGAAACTAAACAGGTATGTCTTAACTGTGTCTGGGCGTGCCCTCTAAAGGGTGTCAACGGTAACAGTAGTCGGTGAATTTACCGGTAAGGCACCCTCTTTGACCTAGGCAGCCGGCATACTTCTCATTATGCCATCTAAATAGAACTGAGAAGAATTGAAGTGGTATGGGTACCTGTGACAGATTTTTTACTGTCCTCAAGAATTGTTTCATCACCACACCATAGAGATTGGGTCATTTCCTAATGATAATCTGAAGATATTAAAATATTGCTGAAAGGAAATCGGTGAATTTTTTCTGTACAAATCTTATTTCACGTTTTAAGAATTTGTCTACTTTTTTTTCATAAAACTATCAGCTGCTGTCTATTTCATTGTATATTTTTCATGAGTATGGTTACTTTTTGCTGCTCCTCGATCATCCTTTAGTCATCGTATTTTTCACATTTATTCAATGCTTAAATTTTTTTTTTTTTTAAATATAATTGGCAATAATTAATATTTTATGATTTTTTCCCCTCATCAGGAAGCAGCTTGGAATATACCAGAAAAAGCTCCACCATCTACCTGGCCAGAGAAGGGGCAAGTTGTTTTTAAAGACTTCAAAGTTCGTTACAGAGAAGGTCTGGAGCTTGTTCTGAAAGGGATTAATTTTACTGTGGAAGGAGGCGAGAAGGTGAGTTTTTTAAGCTGTTTGCTAAGATGTAAATAGGTCTTTCAAAAGAAGATTAATATCTTAGTGATCCTTGTGGTTATTACTTCACCACTAAGAAGCAAAAATGCCAAGTATTCAAAAATGTAAGAATGTTGTTGAAATAAGCAGTGGCGTCGGCGTTTGACTATATCGTAGGCGTTTCTGTGTAGGAGTGTTAACTATAGGGGGGGGGGGTGGTCGGAAAGTCACTTCCCATCCTTAAAGGGGGTTTGGGGGGGCCTCCACCGGAAACTTTTTAAAAAAATGAAGCCGCAAGTACACGATTTTAACCATTTCTAGTGAAATTGTGCTGGTTAAAATTGTCATTGTAATTTTGTTTTTTTTACCGTTCGTTTTCCTGTAATTTATTTTGTTAATTGTAATGTATTTTCGCAACCGCACTGCGAGATAGGTGGGGGAGCAGGGAGACTGCGAAACTGGGAGATGCAGGCCCCTGGCAGGCGCGGGGGGGAAGCGGAGGGCGAATCGCGGTTATAGAGAAATTCGGGCGGTTCGCAAACACCCTGCGGACCCATTGCTATAGGAAAACAGCTGAACTGATGAGCGGCTCTCCCTCTTGGTTCTTTTCCCTTCTTTTCTCTCTGCTGTGACGAGCGCGGTCCGCACTCGTCTCCGAACCCAATGCTCACGCTCCGCTCTGCGCCCGCGCGCGGTTGCCTTTCCTCTCCTGTGTACCCTTTGCCCCTTCATCATTGCACCTGGCTCTGCCCAAGTTCTCTCTCTCACCGTACGGGATCATCCAAGGTTGGGTAGCCGGTGCGGGACGACAAGTCACAGGATTTTCTCTCTTCCGCCGCGCCACATTGCTGCTGTCGGAGCCAGGCGCCCGATACTTATTTGCGATCTACTATTCCGGATTCTTATTGCTTTCCCACTATGTCTTAGCCATAATTTATTAATTGTTTCAAAATATTTTAGGGTGTTCGGCGAACACTGCGAACCTATGGACGCCACGCCACTGGAAATAAGAAACATATTACGCCATTTAGAATCTATTTAGTGGTAACTTTCACTAAAATCACTCAATGCTAATCCCTTCATGCTACTGGCACGCGGTAGGGAACTCAAGACCAAAGTGACACTCATAACAACAGCACTGCAAGGAAAGGGGCAAGAAATCATTGATTAGGCTCTAGTTTAAACAAGCATTTATTTCTACCTTCTCAATAGAAGACTTTTCAGACTCTTTGGAGTTTTCTTATTGCAAGCTTTAAAACTGAATGTTTATTTTTGTCATTGTAGTTCATAGTAATGGGCAAATCCTAGACACATGCTGGAATAAACACCTTAGTGATCACACCATAAACACTATGATGATCTTTTGATGGTAATTAAGCAGAGCTTTTCTCAAAAGTAATTTCTAATTTTGTTTTTAGGTAGGAATTGTCGGTAGAACTGGAGCTGGCAAGTCATCATTAACTCTCAGCTTGTTCCGTATTATAGAATCGGCCGGAGGAGCTATTTACATTGATGATGTAGATATTTCTACAATAGGTCTGCATGACCTAAGATCCAGACTTACAATTATTCCACAGGTAAAAAGACAAATGGTCATATTTATTCTTCATACTGTGTGTTTTGTGGTAGCATAATTTAGAATGCTCAAGAAAAATCCGTACCATATGTGAATCTTACAGTAATTGCTACGCTTTTTCAATTCATCATGTTGCTATATATTTAGCATTGTGTGATTGTTTAGTACCTTGAGTAGAATTGTGGAAGCTCAATAAAAATCCAACTGTTGCCTGATTCTTGAATTTTATGATTATCGGCCAGACAAGAAAAGACTGAGGAGGAATAGAGTTATGTGTTTGGTTGGCTTTGTCAGTCATCCTCTTTGTGGTGGCTATGGTGGGTGTATTAGAAACGAAAGTCTCCTTTTGAGTTGCTAATAATACTTGGTTGTCAAATCCACCTGATATAGGGACAACAAAGAGGACGACTGATTAAGCCAACCAATCATATAACTTTATTACCTCTCAGTCTTGTCTTGTGTCTGTTGACAAACTCAAAATCGCGACAGTCAGGCAGCTGCTTGGAGTAGCATCTGAACTATCATTATTGCAGCAATGTTTTTGCATCCTCTTGGGTGTGTTCTCACAGAGGACTAGATAGATTAGTCTGGTGGTAAAAGCAAAGAAAGGGCTACTAATTCTGAGAAAAATTAAGAATACTCACCCTTAGTTAGTGCTGATTACATGTTATTGCTGTGCTGACAGAAATGTGTGATTCCATTTTTATAAGAGCCTCAGAAACCATGGATCAGCATGACTTATCTTGAAGTGAAAATTCAGGTCTCCCTTATTGTTTGTAGAAATTATACAAGTTGAAAGTTTTCAATTTTCATAATATTTTTATCCTCTGAACATTTGTCTTTTCAGGATCCCATCCTATTTTCGGGGACCCTGAGGATTAACCTAGATCCTGTAGGTTTATATTCTGATGAAGATGTCTGGCGAGCATTAGAACTGTCTCATTTAAAGAATTTTGTCAAATCTTTACCCGCTGGTTTACAGCAAGAGGTTTCGGAAGGAGGTGAAAATTTAAGGTAAGCCGATTTACCAAGCCAGTCAATTTCATGTGAAATGGTGATTTTCTCAAAGAATTGTTCACTGAGTGTATTTAGCCCTGGTCATAATAATTTTGTAATATACCAAGGCACTTAAAACGTTTCATAATCATGTAAAAATCACCATGTTAATTGAACGGTGTCAAGAGAAAACTGCTAATGTCCATTTTTCCAGAGCTACTTTGGGTTGATAATACTTTTCATAGTAGAATAGAACCATGGAAGTGATGTGAAGACTCATTATGGAGATATCTTAATCCCAGAATGAGTCCTGACACCAGTTTCATGAGTGTATCGATTTTTTAAAAGTATTCTTTACACAAACAGACTCAAAGATAAGAATAATGGACTTTAGCGGTTTTCACACAACACAATTCATATGAAAGCCTCTTTTATCTTTTCCAAAAGCTTTACAGAGCCTCATTTTGCAGACCTTTGTAAGACCAATTTATGTGCAACAAATGAAATGAAAAAGTTTTGCCCGACAAAGAGAATTGCCATTTTTAGTCGTGCGGCGAAGCCGTATAGACTCTAGGTTTCGCCGGAGGCTAAAAAGTGTCCACACTTTTAGGCTAAGTCCAAGAGGAGAATTTTCGAGGAACCAAGTAACATATGAAGTATTGATATCGGTGCATTTTGGCCCAATGGAGATGTTACATGTGCGAGGAATTTCCAATTTGACTGTTGATTCTTGTATAAAAGTTCGCGAGGAACACGATGGTGCCACTGGTTTTCTCTGAAATCATCTCCCAAGCTCAAAAAAAGCTCTCAAGTTGAGGCCAAAATGGAGGGGATATCCCACCCTACCCTGAGAGTCCACGTCTACATGAAGACAAACTCTCCATGCAAAGATAGGGAGCAAATACATTAGCAGGGTTGCCGTGTTTTCAGTTTTGGAGTCCCCAGATAAATTGGTAGCCCTGTCAATGTATTAGCTCCCTATCTTTGCATGGAGAGTTGGTCTTGATCTAGACTTGGACTCTCAGGGTAGGGTGGGATATTCCCTCCATTTTGGCCTCAACTTGAGTGCTTCTTTTTTGAGCTTGGGAGATGATTTCAGAGAAAACCAGTGACACCATCGTGTTTCTCGTGACCTTTTACACAAGATTCAACAGTCAAATCGCAAATTCCTCACACATGCAACATCTTTATTATGCCAAATGGAATTTCTGATCATTTAGCCATGGTTTGGTAGCGTTTAGCAATCAACTGTGACCATAATGTAAAGAACCCACACAGGTGCCTTTCGGCGGAATGTCGCCCTATGGCATTCTTTATCATCAAGTCACTGTTGAACATTTACTGTTAAGTAGCGTTTAGCAACCAAGTATAGCCAAAATTTCCAGAACTCATACCTCAGATGTTCAAAGAGTGTTAACATGTGTCGCCAAATGGAATTTCTGATCATTTAGCCATGGTTTGGTAGCTTTTAGCAATCAACTGTGACCATAATGTAAAGAACCCACACAGGTGCCTTTCGGCGGAATGTCGCCCTATGGCATTCTTTATCATCAAGTCACTGTTGAACATTTACTGTTAAGTAGCGTTTAGCAACCAAGTATAGCCAAAATTTCCAGAACTCATACCTCAGATGTTCAAAGAGTGTTAACATGTGTCGCCAAATGGAATTTCTGATCATTTAGCCATGGTTTGGTAGCTTTTAGCAATCAACTGTGACCATAATGTAAAGAACCCACACAGGTGCCTTTCGGCGGAATGTCGCCCTATGGCATTCTTTATCATCAAGTCACTGTTGAACATTTACTGTTAAGTAGCGTTTAGCAACCAAGTATAGCCAAAATTTCCAGAACTCATACCTCAGATGTTCAAAGAGTGTTAACATGTGTCGCCAAATGGAATTTCTGATCATTTAGCCATGGTTTGGTAGCTTTTAGCAATCAACTGTGACCATAATGTAAAGAACCCACACAGGTGCCTTTCGGCGGAATGTCGCCCTATGGCATTCTTTATCATCGAGTCACAGTTTAATAGCGTAAATAAGCAACCAATGGTGGCCAAAATGTCAAGACTCCAAACTGGTGCTTTTTGGCTGAATTTCGCCCAATAGGATCTTTGATGATTTATCAGTAATGGTTGATGTTTATGTTGATTAATTATTACTGTCTGAAAGTGAATCCTGTGGGAGAATATTATAGGGTTGGTTCAAACAAGTTTTAGAATTTTTTTCCTTAGCGCTAATGGACCCTAAGGGACAACTTCAATTCATCGAACTAAAAGTTTTCAATGTTCATAACCATTTTTTAACTGTCAGAACTCACTAGACCACATTATATTCATGATGAATTTAAAGAATATCGCTGTCAAAAGTTGAGTTCTCCTCTCCTTCAATTTAGCACTTTTTGTCATTACCCTAAAGACCATACGGAAAGTGCTAAATCTACGGAAAACTCAACTTTTCACAGCGATATTCTTCAAATTTATCATGAATATAATGTGGTCTAGTGAGTTCTGACATTTAAAAATGGGTATGAACATTTAAGGCTTTATTTTCCTTGAATTTAAGTGGTTTTTCAGGGTCTACCGTAAGAAAAAAAGTCTAAAACATGTTAAAAGTTACTTGAACCTACCCTATAATGTTGAGCTATGACTTCAACTTTCATGAACCCTTACTTGTGCCTTTCAGCTTGATTTCGCTGAATGGAATTATTTATGATTGAAGTCGTGTTTGAGTTTACTATGCTGATAAAATATCATTGGAAAATTTAGGTTTCACCATCATAGTCTTCTAAAAATAACCATCAGCATTACTGCACCAACCAAAATCTAGCCCAAAAAAAAAAATAATTCGGCTGAAAAAGTGGGAGAAGTTGGGATGTGCAGTCTCAAAATAAAAATACCTAGCTGTGATTGGACATAGCTTTGCTTTCATTGAGACTTTCAAATTTTATGAATAAAAAACAGTAAGCGTTTAGCAAAAACAGTTAGTTTTGTCCTTACCCGTAGACCATACAAAAAGAGCTAAATTGAAGGAGAACTTAGCTTTTGACAGCGATGCTCTTCAAATTTTTCATATACCTATACAAAGTGTTCTAGTGAGTATGGATGGTAAAAAATGGTCAGGAACATTTAAAGCTTTATTTTCCATGAATGTAAGTTGTCGTTCAGGATAGATTCTGACGACTAGATCCTTACTAGAGTAAGGAAAGAAAGTCTAAAATTGTTAAAAGTCACAGAAAAACGCGAAAAAAGAAAAAAGTCGGAAAAGGAAGTCAAATTTACATAACAATTAAATTAACATAAAAACTTCGTAAAAAGTATTGGAAATTACGAACAAATGTATTTACGTAAAAACTATTAAAAAGAAAGTTAATTTTAATTAAGAAAAATAATCTTGGTAAATCAATTTCTCACGTAAATTTGACTCAAAATTCATTTAAAAAACAGGGCCGGATTTACCCACTTGCCGCCCATGGCTACTTGCTGCCTATGGGCTACCTGTATTTTGCCGCCCCCTTCTCATTCGTTTCAAAACATCAATAAAAAACAACTTAATCGGCCCGAAACAGTAACAGAGAAACAACTTAAAACGGGACTAAGGCCGCAAATAATAGAAAGAAACACATAAAATATAATAAGAAACCCGGGACGTTTCGCAGGGATCACACCCGCATTTTCAACCGGCAAAACAAGAAAAATTAAAAGAAAGGACACTATGCCCCTCACTACTAGCAAAAGTTCGCACGGAACTTTGCGTGAAAGTTAAGTTCCGTGAACCTATCTACATATGTGTGAACAAGGCCTTCCATTTGTAAGAAATGAAGGTAAAAATTATGCAAGAACAAACATAAATGTGGTTAAATAATTTTAACTTCCGCCGGCGCGCCGCGCTGACCGCACTGTGTTTGGCGCAATGCGTGAAGTATTCCTACAGTCTTGTAGGCGCTATGCGTTTCACGCCGACCGCCGCACAGTGGATTGAGTCAATTAGAGGGGTCGGACATGAAATTTTTGACAAAAACTGCAAATGTTGATGTTTATTTCGTCACATTTTAAAGTTCAAGGGGTGATACTGGAAGAAAATATCACGAGAAAACCAGTGGAACAGCTTGCAGAACATTAGATTCTTGTATAAACGGAGTTATGAGCGTTTTAAGTTCCCAAATTTTTTCCGACCTCTCTCATTGACTCGATTCACCGTGCGCCGCGCTGAGGGCTTCTCCTTTTTATCTCAAGTCCTCATCATCACTGCTGCACCGCTCCATGCCAAATTGCATGTTTAGTTTCTCTCTTAACTCGACTAATTAAAGGTGCTGTCTCTTGTGTCACCGAAAGACGCTTTCTCGTTTGTAATTTTTTTTTTTCTGAATCCGATTTTTTTTAAACCTACATTTTAAAAAAATGCAAAATTTGCCGCCCCCTGCGTTAAGAAATGAGAGATGCTGTACTTTATTACCCAATGCATCTGACGAGTTTTTCAATTCAAAAAGGAACGTATGACACTCCACAAATAAATCACGTTTGAAGCGCAAACCGGAAAAAACACGATTTGTCAAAAGTATTCATTAAGTATTGCACTTTCCACAGAAGCATATTGCACAAAAATGTCACTGTAACGACTTCCGGATATGGTTGCGACCAACTTAAGGCTCAAAATTTTGATTTGTTCGCTCCCTAAAAAAAATGGTCCATCTCTGTAACTGAGCTCACCAAAACTGACACCCAGGGTCACAGGCTGGCAGTGGTCCCGAGAGGACATTTTTCAGGGTTGAAATCCTTCCTCTTATTTAATTGTTTTTTAAATAAACTTATGCTAGGACACTATCCCTGAATAACAAACAGACCAATTTGGCTACAATGCTCCGAGCCCTGCACGTGTGAACTTGAGTCATTCGTTTTTACGACTTTTCCGAGGGTCGGTGGCCGCTAGCCTAGCGGAGCCGCTGTGAGGCCCGCTCGGCCGCGATTGCAGCCTTGGGCCCCTCTTTGAGACCCGCTCGAATGAGGCTCAATTTGGGTTCGGGCTTCGGGTGCGATTATTCTATCGTTTGACGACTGGCCGCTACGCGGCCCAACCCCTCGAAGACGCTCCGCGCCACCAGAATATCGATTTTTTAGACCAAAAACTCGTATCGATATTTCAACGTTAATATATCGTCCGTATCGATACATTTATCTCTAGAAATATCAAATCGATTTTTCTTTCTTTCTTCTGCTGAGTTGTGTATTTTACACCTCGGAAAATCGGAAATTATGGTCAATTTTTCATAGTTCGAATTTCGGATTTCGCTGGCCAAGTTGTACAGACCTACGTCACAGGGTAAACAAACCACAAGATGCAAATACCTCCTTTTTTTCTCTATGTAGGTATAGGACTTTTCGCGTGGCTGCTCGACGGTTTGTTAATCTGTGGAGGTTAAGCTACATTCACGCGTCGCAAGCAACCTGGCGCGTCTGCTTCTTGCTACTGCGAGCGCGCCTTCATTTCCTCCCGCACGCAACAAGGACAACCGCGATGATAAAGAATTCCATTCGGCGAAATCGAGCCGAGAGCAGGCACCACGAGTATATACATTATGGGTTATTTTAGTGATGGGTGGGATTTTTTTTAAAATTCCTAGGAATCCTAGGTATAGTATTTACTGTAGTAAACAATTATCATTTATTCCATCACTTCTTCGGATTATTTATTTTTAATCAATCTATATTCATGTGAAGTGTAGCTCTTCTGCATTTTTCTTTCCCTGGAACCTAAATGTATATTATGAGTTTGAATCCATCAGAAACTAAGTCAGTCAAAATCAAATTTAACTACATACGAAGTGAAAACGATTTGTATTTCGCAAATCAAAGTGATAGTTAAAGCAAATGTGTGTCAGAAATGTTCCCAAATTACTAGGTAAGGCTTTTATCAGCTCATCATCTGATCCAATAATTTTAATTGTGGCATTTCATTCGGCATGTTGCCGCACGACTTCTATGATACTCAAAGTCTCACATATATAATTTGAAAGGGGGGGTCTGGGGGGGCGGCGCCCCCTCAGCAGGTAGCTTTTGCTATTTGTTTTTACTTGTTCATGAAAGTTTTGGTTAATAAATGGCATTTTAGTGGAACTTATTTAGTGATGATACAAAGCATCAGCATCCTCAAGCTGTTGAAGTTGCGAACTGTCGACTCAGATAATAGAGAAATTTCTCACAGAATCAATGCAACCTCAAAAATTATATTGTAGTCTGAGGAAGGTCGAACTTATGTTCAAAATGTGATGTATGAGTCAGCTTGACCCTGCATCAAAAAAAAAAATAAAATCAGACTTCTACTGATCTAGCATTTCATGAACGGTTTTTGAAAAGTATGATGGTCAGCTTGACAATTGATAGCGTAAATAAAAAGGAATTCAAACTGAAGAAAACTAGTAATTTTTCTCCTTATTTGATTTTTAGTGTGGGCCAGAGGCAACTCATTTGTCTTGCTCGAGCCTTGCTCCGCAAAACTAAGATTCTGATCCTGGACGAGGCAACTGCTGCTGTAGACTTAGAAACTGATGATTTGATTCAAGCAACTATTCGGTCCGAGTTCAAAGAATGCACTGTTCTCACAATAGCCCATAGACTCAATACTATCCTGGACTCAGATCGGTAAGTACTATCGAGGCCTGCTGTTCTATCTCATGTCCACAATTCTCAAACGTATTGTGACCCTAGTTTTCTACATTTTTCCAGAAACAGTAGGAAAATCTAAAAAAAAATTTAAAATAAAATTCGCACTTCCCTTAAAATTTCCTCACATTTATATTGTAATCCGTCAGTATCTCTAAAAAGTCAGCCACTTGCTCAGGTCGTGAAGATAAAGTTTTTTGTGATAAATTGCTACTAAAACCTTCTCTCTCAAGGGTGTAACTTATCTCCAGACCATGAGGTAGGTTCTTGACTCTTACTATATTATCTGTAAGCAGATGGTTGACAGGTCACTGCTGAATTCCTGATTTTTTTTTTTTTTTTTTTTTTTAACACTTCAAAAACCACATGAGGGGTAATCCTCAGCCCTTCAGTCTTTAGTTGAAGCCTCAACTTCTTCTCGATCATGTGAACATGATCATGTGGCCGCTTGTATGAAAAGTAGGAAGGCTATGAAAATTAGGAGGGCCAGCACTCATTTGCGTCAAATTTCCATGTTTATTGAAATCCTGGTGAAATTTATGTTTTGTCGGACTTGCGGAGTAAAATATTTGCATCTTTTTTTAGTATCGCAAGGAAATCCTTGTGTTTTTTGCTAAATTGTGGCTATCTGTGAACAAAGGCAAAAAATGGCTACTGTTGAAAATTTTAGGGAAAGAAGGGTTTTTAAAATGGGATGGCTGGTTCAAAAAATGAGAAGGCTAAAAACTCTCTGCACCCCCCAGCTACGAGTAATCTAAGTCTAGTGACCTTGAGCACATAAGCAGCCACAATTCAGGCTTCTCTAGTAATTCAGACCTGGCTAGTACCCTCAACTAGCCACTCATCCTTATTTTGTAATGTTGTGGAGCACTTATAAAATATTTGTTTTCTTCTGTCTTTCTAACAATTAACCATACAATGATTATTTTTCTGCTTCTAGGGTGCTTGTTCTGGACAAAGGCACGATAGTAGAGTATGATGCACCAACTAAACTACTAAAGAATCGTAGCTCTGTGTTCTATTCAATGGCAAAAGATGCTGGCCTGATATCAGAGGTTCCGTCCATACATCCCGTTGAACAATAATTTGTGCGCTAAGCATTTACTTGTCCTAATCTTGTTCTGGTTTCTCTATTTCTAGATTAATTTGTACTTACTGGCAACTCCTCAAGATATCCTGTCTCTAGAGATCTCTGAGATCCTGTCTCTAATGTGTGGATGTTTGCTTTATTTGTTTAGTGTTCAAGAAAGTATACATTTTTATTTCATCATGTCATGAAGAGTGTTACATCCGCAGGAAGGCACTGCTAATGCTGAATGCTCTTCTTACAATTGACTTGAGGGCTTTACAGACCTCAATCTTTAATATGAATCGGTGTTATTTACAATTATCTTTGATTATTACCTTGACTTTAGAAAAAAAAAATCAGTGCAATATGTTCCTTACTGAGAATTTTATGAATTGCTTAGGCAAGATTTTCCCATGTTCGTCACTTACGCATGATAACATTTCAATTTATTTATATATTTGTAAGGATGTTCAACCAATCTTGTCTAGAATTATTATATTTGGCAAAGTTTTTCTGAGTTGCCTCAAAACAGCATCAAATGAAATGTAAAATTCACCGTGATCATTGTTTAATGATCAATGATTAGATTTTTTGATGATTGCTTTTTATTGCATACCAAGTGAATGAATTTTGAACCACTATTTTTAATTTAAATGGAAGAAGAGTTTTCTCAGAATTCTGCAAATCCACAATTTGGATTCCAGCATTCAATTTAAGGAATTCTTGGTACATTTTATGCTCTCCATCTCTTTTTTTTTTTTATTACCTCATCATCTATCCGAATAATATATTAAGCCCTTTTTTTATTTTTATGTCATCACAGTTTGAAGTTTGAAATAATTTTTGCACATAATCCTTGCATCATTAAATGGGAAAAAGAAAACCTACCAAGCAAATTCAGAAGAATATGCGAAAATTTCACCCTATTAATGTGTAATTAGCCTTAAGGAGTCATTGGGTGGATTGAAGAGAAACTTCTTTTTTGCCTTCATCCTAATAGCAAAATGCAAGCATCAAATGTAATAAAACTGACAAGTATGAAGTTTTAGCCCTCTACGTCACCCCTAACATAGAGTCCTAGACACTTCAATGGATGGAAATTAAAATAAATTTTCATTTTTTTAAAAATTTAAGCACGTCAGTCCGCAAGGAAGCCAACGTTCCTTTGCAAAAAATTTCAACCGTTTGGACAAGCAGAGAAATGAGTGAGTTCCAATTGACAATTTTCGGGGCTTAAAATAGCTCTTTTGTCAGTATGTGGAGGAAATTCTGATTGCATTCAAATTTTGGCCGTATGGCAGGCAATCCTGTATGACATCACTAAGTTAACTAACAAAGGGCAAAAATTTCATCAGCTGTGATGTATCTTAAAGCATTTAACCACAGATCACGATCTAAAACGGTGCAAAACTATTATATTGTTGCTGTCACAAGCGCATCAAGGTGCTACTTGAGGTGCAGCGACAACAGGACCATGACAACACCACTGCAGTAATTTTGTGCAATTTTAATTCTTGATTTGTGGCTTAACAGTTCTTGATATGTCAAATGCACACAATGTTCAACCTTGCTGTAACAACTTGTTGATTTCATGAGGGATAGAGTTTAATATCGCCGAAATTTGTACATCCTCAAAAGTCCCTTAATGGAGTGACTAAAAAGGTTGTTTGTAGCCCCAAAAATTTTCATTTTGGGCTTGCTCCTTTCTTTGCATTGAAGACGTTTGAAATTTTTGTTCTAAGAGTCATTGCCCATTAAATTCCTTGCAGATTGACTTTTCATTTTTTCAAAAAATGCATATTTTTATTTTCGTTCCTTATAGTGCCCGGGAGTGTATGTCAGGGGTGGTATGAAGGGCTGAAACTTTTTTACATGTGTGAATTTTATCACCATCGACACTTGTTTTTTTGTTGTTTTTTTTTGCATTCATGGTGGAAACATAAAAAAAGTCTTTAACCTGTCCCAAGGAGTCACTGTACTTGCCGATTCCAAAATCTTTTAACCGATCAATTATTACCTTAGTTATTTTATTGGATTGTTTCACTTAGTTATTTTACCTTGGTCCCTACTTTTACTTATACATTTTTATAAAATTTCACCGAAGTGCCACAATTTTTTTCAATTTGATCTTCTTAAGTTAGTGTTGCATCACAATCAAGTCAAGTAGTCCTCAAAAAGTTTGAGCTTAAAAGCTGCAGCTAAATGAGGAAGCTAAAATGCTCAAATCTACCTGATGAAATCCTTCGTAGATTTTTAATTGAGGATTATTATTTGTTTACATTTTTGTAATTTTTGTAATTGATTATTTGTTAACAATTTTTCTAATTTTTAGATCAAATATTATCACATCACCTTGTTTTCAATTTTATGGTACTCTTGCTCAAACGTGGTGCCTGCGTTTTGTATTGTTACATTCTTAAATTAGCTTAAAAGCATCCCTTTAGGAGGAATTGGGTGATGAAAAAACGTCTACCGGAAACTTGAATTGTACCGAGTTAAAAAGCTTCTTGTAAAACATAGGAAGAAGAAAAATGCCAAGGCTTTCAGTGAAAGTGCTGAATTATTCATTATCAATCATTCATCATTTTAGATGGTAAATGTTTATTTAAAGCCGCCACAATTTTTGAGTGAGAGTGCCTATGTTGCGTACTGAAATTGTGTGTATCCATATTTACAGAAGGTTCAAAGTGTTCCCTCTCTCTCTATTCTGTAAATCTTGATGCCCATGTTAAAGGATTGAATTGTGATATGTCTCTGTGAACACACGAGTCACCTAAAATGCCTGTAACAACTCTTTTTAACTCTATCTTTACCCCTAATTTTCATCAGGTATTACCTAGTTTATCTTCGGTTGCACTTTCCTAAACTTACCTGCCAGCATGAATTTTTTTAGTTATGCTAGTGGAGTTTTTGTCAATTTTAATTTTACATTAGTTCCTCATTTTAACACCATGTCCATGTGACCAACATTAGAGGATGTTTTGTTAAACTAAGTACATACATATTCAGTCCTGTGAAGTGATTAGTTTTCAGAATATACTCTCTCACATTACCGCAGCCCAGTCAGGTGCTTTTGCAAGTTATTCCTGAATCATTGTGAAGTATGCCATTAGTATTGTAAGAAAGAAAATTTTATCGGTAAGTTTTTTAAATTAAAATTTACCTGTTACCTCTCCTGAATGAGGATTCTTCGTTGTTCCCTAGTTTTAGATTTATTGTAAAAATTGTGAGATTGCTCTTTTTACTGCAAGTAAAATAATTTCTTTATCATTCTCACAGTTGTTCGTTTTTTTTATCCATGTTGCAATTAGTAGCAAAATTATTTCAGTAGCCAGTCATAATTTTATCAATATGGGAAAGAGGAGAAGCCTATGTATTTCGCCACTCCGCACCGTAACCCTTCTTATTCATTCGTTTTGTGCAGTTCCCAACCAAAGCATTCCAGAAATATTTACAATATCATAAATTATCTTTCAATCTCTCTCTCCCCTTCTCTTTCGTCGTTATTCTTTCTGCCAATCCAGTTTTTCCCTCCCTCTCTCCCATAGTAGTATTATTTTTTTTACATTCAAAGACAGTAATGAAAAAAAAAAAAAAAAAAAAAAAAAAAAAAAAATTGTACGGAGAATGGAAGTATTCTCTGTAAAACGGGCGATCTAACAGAATAAATAAAATAATTTGTTGAATGTCAAAAAAATCTCCCTTGTAAAAAATTGAAACAATCGTAAAAAACAATTCATCCTTTTTTAAGACTGACAACATTTAATTAAATTTATTTACCTGAAGTTGAGTTAAACAAGAAAATTTCTAGGTTAGCCCATTTATTTCTTCCTCTTTTTTCTAATGACTTAAGTACCTTTCAAAGGTTGGAGATAAATCATTTATTCTATAGTATTTATTTCCTTGTTCTCTCTCCTTCATTTGATTGACAAGATTGTCTAAGAAATTTGGTGCTCCTAAAAGCATGATGGGCCCTATCTTAGTTAACTTTTTTTTGTAAGGAAACTCCACCTGAAGATGTACCTAACATCGTGGATAAAGAATGACAGTATTTGGCAGTCTGGAAAGTCAGGAAATTCCGTGAGTAGTGCCTTGGCTCACAATCAGCAACTTCACCCAGCACCTTCCGGCGATAGAGTGTGAACAAACATCCTTTAGTGCCTTTTTTTAACATTTGAATCTCCAGAAGTAAGAAGTTTGGCAGCTGTAGGAACGGACTCAGGAGATGTAAAGAGCAACGGATATGGATTTCTGGAGGGGGTCGGCTGGAATTTCTAGGAGAGATCGGGTCCGCAATGAAAGAGTGCGTCAGATCATGGGAGTCGAAAATGACATCGTATTCGACGTCATGTCCAGACAGCTTGTCTGATATGGTCATGTCAATAGAATGACGGACGAAAGACTGCCGAAGAAGATGCTTGATTGGATTCCTCCTGGGAGGAGACGAAGGGGACGACCAGTGAAAGGGTGGCGACAGGGGGTCTTAGAAGAAATGAGGACGTGCCAACTTCCTGAAGGGCTTTGGAAGGATAGAGGACTTCGGCGGCCAGGTGTCGTAGAGCGCCAAAGAGCGCTATAAAAGCGGCTTTATTCGACGGTGTAAGTCGGCAATCACATAACTCGTTTGCAGTGTCTGAAAATCTCCGCCTCTATTAAATTATTTTAAAGGAGAACAAATTGACATCATTCCTTGAAGTTTATGTAGAATTTTCTTCGCAAAATAAAGTATGACGGGAAGTCTGCGACGTCGCAAACCGAGTTATGTGATTGCCGACCTACACCGTCAATATACATATCTCTAGGAGTAGAGGTTTTGTCAACAGTTCTGCGGAAGTCAGCTTAGTAAAAAACCAAAAAAATTGAAGTGGAAAATGATTGAAACAGGTCCGAGAATTCGGAAATAGAGTCGAGGAAAAGTAAAATAGTCAATGAATTGGAAAATAAAGAAATTATGGAAACCCTGGAATGGCTAAAGAGACGTTTTAATGGAAATGAGGGGTCCCAGCAATCAGTCGCTGATATGAGCCCCTTCAACCGTTCATATCGCGGAAAGAGCGACGATTTGAATCTCCCGCGCCTAGCGCGGTTTTCAGTTGCATCATAGTTCAAAGTACAGCCGCTATCGCGCTGCGGTAGGGGAACATAACAACACGAACGTCGCTGCATGGTCACTACATCTTTTGTTTGAATGCTGACGCAGGATTTTTCACAATTTTCTTCTGCTGCCACCTTGGCAATCTTCAGTGAAATTTCAGTTCTCAAAGATATATTTAATCGTCCCTTAAAAAATCATCCATTCCGCGTGTTATCAAAACATGTCGACTAGCGAGGAGAAAGAATGCAAAGCTGGGCACCCACCTGCACGTAAGCATATACTTTAGCCATAAGTAAACACTTCTTATCACCTAGATTCTCGCAGTTTTCGTTAAGTCAAAAAGATTGACTTTTTGACCCATCTGATCCGATGCTTATTATAAGTCTCGTCAATTTTTGAAAGCTTCCCCCTTCTCTGAAAAATTGTCACCAACTTTTGTGAAGGATGTCATCCTTCTTAGAAGATCCTCATTTTGAAGTATATCTGTCTTAGCAATCAGATTCATGAATCCACTTTGATACTACGATTGACTTTTATAGACAGTGTGGAAAATCAACCTAGATATTAAAGGCTCCTCTTTCTTGTAATGATTCATGTACGTAAATGCTCACATTTTCCAGCCTGACAAAATTGACAAATCAGTAAAAGTGCGAATCCACAGAAATGAAGGCCAACTAGTTTATGGTAGGTATGTCGAAATGGTGAGCTCAGCTCCAAATATGATTTCAATGCACACACTTGGATGCCAAAAACTTAGGCCTTTTTCACATATTCCTGTTCCAATGATTTTTCCTCCTTTTAACTTAATGCCAACAGTAGGGAAGACAGAATTGCAAATCAAAACTACATAATGGTGGCATTATTTCCATCAGAACTTATCAAATTTTAAAGTAAGTTTTTAGCATTTGTTAATGGAGTATCTACACCCCCTTTAGTACAAGCATCCTCTGAAAAAATTCAAACTGCATTAATGTATTCAAAAATAAATTTTGATCATCAATCGTGATCGATTCGTTTCTGAGAATTTAATGTACATAACTGCACAGATTGCCAACTAAGGTTTAGGTTTTTGGGTCTTACATTTCATGAAAGCAGTAACTTTAGAATCTTGTAGATGAGCGGGAAATTAATTTTCCAAGTTGATGTTAAAATTGACCATTCCATACTATTTCTCTTGTGTTGCCGAAAGCTCACAAGTGGTTGTTAATCAAACTTCATTCATTACATGAGAGTCCTAAGTTTGAATCGTTTTTCTATTTTTTAACTTCTTCTGTTAATTTTATTTTTTGACATTATTTTGCAGAAAAAGCAGGAGCCATGAGGATTACTCAACACAAGGGGTCCAGCCACCACAAAGAAGGAGAAGTCCCGGATATTGATAAGAATAGCGTGTTTAAAGTTTCGATCAGGTGAATGATTGTCTCAAGTACTGAGTTTCTCCAAAATGTTTCTTACAATGAGTGACATTATTTGGGGAGTCCATAGACTTTTATCCACTTTTTTTTTGAACCTCATATTCTAGGAAGCAAAAGTGTTTTTCGATTGATTTTTTTAACAAGCTGAAAGGGAATTTAACTTTCTTTGAGAAATATTTTTCTTGAAATATTCTTCAAAAATCAACAGCTCATAAAAAAAAATGAGGAAAATTCCACTGGTCTATAGATATTTTGCCACGACTTTTTTTAAATCATGCACTCTCAGCGGCAAAAATTTTTTCAATGTATTTTCTATTACAAGCTGACCGAAAATTGTACAGCCTTTGATGAAAGCCGATCTCTAAACATTTTCTTTGGAGTTAACCACCTTAGTGAACAAGACAAAGGATGACTGATTCCAAGACTTTTGCAACTGCCTTTTTTCGAATCCTTATTTTGAGTCCAAAAAATTTTGTTTTAAATTGGTTGTGTGTAGAAAACTAAAGTATAAATTTCACATAATCTGATGAAGGTCTCAAACATCTCTTCAAGAATTAAGGGTTTGAAAGATATATCAGAAAAAAGACCTCTGGTTTATGAATTTTTTGCTGCTGCCTTTTTCAAATCCTCTATTTTCAGCCATGGAAAGTCGTTTGGATGCACACTTTGTAACCTCTAATATGAAATTTTGCATTTCTTATGTAAAGTCTCAGAATGTTCCCTCTTGAATCAACCACCTACAAAGTATTTGAGAAAAATGAATTTGCTCCAACCCAAAGCCAGCCTGGATAATCACCCCAATCACTCTCCCTCCTGCTGCATGTCGTATCATGGTGCGTCTGAGAAAAGGGTAACTATGCGCAAGCGTGGTGAGAAATGGGAATGCACAGTTTGTAAGATTTAATGTCCTTAGTTGTATTTCATCAGTTGTTTTTTTCATTCTCTCAAGTGAAGGTGTCGAATCCCATATCAAAATCTTGACCACCTCTAGGACTTGTAACTGCAGTCTGAAGTGCAACATAGTCTTTTTCTTATCTCACCAAACTTGAGCCTTTATTGTAGCATTCCGTAGCAATACTAACTTTTTTGTTTGTTTTTTCTTCGTAGTCCACCCAAATCATCAACTGTTGTTTCTGGAGTGCCAATCCAGAAAGTTTCTGACCAGCCTGTCGAGGCAATCCAGTCATACCATGAAAAACAGTTACCTACACGTGATGCTCACTCCGCCCATGCACCGAAACCGGTCATTCACCAACCTAGGAAGTAGGCTAAGCTATCTTTTACCCTTCCATTGTCATTACTTACAATGCATTTAATATTTTTATCCATGTTAAAATCTATATTATATTTTTTTATTTGAACCGTGCAAATTTGTTTTTTTGAGCAACTAGTGAAGAGTCACCTAGTGTGAATATGCTCTGAATCCATTCTGGAAACTGTTCTAAATTACAAAGTATTTTCAGTCTTTGGTGTAAACAAAAGATTTATTGATATGATTGAAAATAGGTATCTAAAAAATCAAAAGAAATTTTGATGTGGATGCTATTTTTTATTTGGACACTACTGATGCCTCAGGTAAATGCAGTCAACCAAACAATCTGCCCTAGAAAGTCCAGGAAAGGAAATAATGATATCAAGACTTTTCAAGAGCTTTTGAATTCCTTACCTACTACTCAGTTAATTTTCTCAAAACCCTAGTAAAACTGGAGGCTACCATTCCTGGTACCACCATTATTATTTATGTATGGTGATTTAGTTGCCAGTAAATGAATATCAGTTGTGCCAATATAAATTTTTATTTACTCACTGATGGTTTATGAGCCTTGGAAGTTGATCAAAAATTGCTAGTTATTGCTCAGCGTGAATATTGATATGGTTAAGCAAACAACATTACAATTTGAATCTTGGGTCTGTTTTCCATAATACCTATAAATGTAAAAACTCAAGTTATCCTTTCACATAGTGGGGTCCCTTGAAGATTATTTTTCCTTCGCGTAAATGTAAGTTAGAGCTCACGTTCCTGATGACAACCGCTTATTCTTCTAGTTGAATAACATATGCCCACATCATTTGCAAGAAGAATCTTATTCCACAAAATGGGAATTAATGCGTTATGTAACACTTATGAAATAAAAATATGGATCGCAAAAGTTAGTGCTCACAACATCAGTGTACGTCTATAAACAGAAAGCACATGCATAATGCACTCAGTCTGTACCTACATTTTTTGGCTACATTTGTACTGATTATTCATCTTGCTTAGTTTGATATCACTTTGTTCTAATTGGCTCCCACTATCAACATCATGAATGGATGTTATGATCTCAATTTTGATAATTCCAGACTTTGTTTTGCATTTTTTTTAAAGGTTTCAAATAAAAAACACAAAATTAACCAGAAAAAAAACAAAAAAACCTCTTTTTTTTTTAAATTTAAACCCTAGCCAAGAATATTTCAAAAGAAGAAGGTGCATAATATTTTTACTGCGAAATGTTGCCATCAATCAAATTAAATCAAATCAGAAGAAATCCTGAATAATGGCTGAAATCTATCCTACAAGAAGGGAAAGTCATTATTGCTTGTATAAATGCTAGCTACATATAATGATGCTCCGTTAGTATGCGGTATCAGACCTCAGTATGTGACCTAGGACACTCTCAGAAAAGCTCTCAGAAATGTAGACTTTAATGGTTGAAGTAAGTTTTTTGTACCCTGCTCCTTTCTAAACTGAAAGCTTTGAAGAAAAAAAAAAATACACTGCCAAGAAAGGAATGTCTCGTAATATTTGAAGAGAAGTCTGTATAATAGGCAGAGAATTTGTAGATAATCTTAAGATTCTATGACTTTTTAGCCTTAAAAATAATACATGCAACTCGCATGAAAATTGCACAATCCTCAATGTGCCTTCATGAAGACTTCAATGCAACAGCTTTGTTCCTTGATTATTATAATGACCTTTACTAATAGGAAAGAGGTTCCTATAGCTTAAAAGAGATTTTGTGACCATCAGGAATCCTTTCAGATTGGATCTGTAAGCCCCTCTAAATTATTCCTTGTGAAACATGCCATTTATAGGTGATTATAGATCTTAAGTAAAAAAATGAATTGAACCTCTCTTGAACTCTATACTCTAATATGGATGTCACAGTAAAGACCTAGAAGCAAATCTTCAAATTAAAGTACCACATAGAGAAAAAAAAGGAGGTGTTTGCATTTCGGGCATCTTGGAATTTTTTTTGATGATGTCGGTACTGCGACGTTTATCATCGATTTTCTTGGAAATGGTGTAATTTATGGTAATAAGTCATTCTATAAAAAGTGCTCGAAATTATATCATGAGTTGATTTAAGTAAAAAAATCTGACATTATGGTCCGTTTTTCATATTTCGAAGTCCGGATTTCAAAGAACGCAAGAAATGTTGAGGGCAACTGAAATGGATTTTTGGCGGCGATCTGCCGGCATTTCGAGACGGGACCGTGTCCGTAATGAGAGAATTCGCCAGGTGATGAAGGTTGAGAAAGATATTGTGCACGACGTCATGTCCAGGCAGTTATGCTGGTATGGACATGTGCAAAGAATGTCGGAGGAGAGGTTGCCCGAACAAGTTTTGGATTGGGTACCACCTGGGAAGAGGCGACGGGGACGTCCCGTAAAGGGTTGGCGGCAGGGCGTTGACGAAGAGATGTCACGGTGTCAGTTGCCCAAGAACCTCTGGGAAGACAGGCATATGTGGCGTTTGGGTGTCGTAGAACGCCAGAGTGCGTTGTAAAGCGACTTCATATATATATATTCCGGATTTTGCTGGCCAAGTTGTAGGTACCGACCTACGTCACAGGGTAAACAAACCTCAAGATGCAAACACCTCCTTTTTTCTCTCTATGAAAGTACCAAGATTTCTTATCTGCTGTCTTCAATAATACGTGGTTGCTATTCTAGAGTTAGTTCTGTTCTAAATATTTATTATCTAAAGACTGCTGTCGGATCTCGTTAAAGAGAGAGGAGTCAGCTTTTGTTAGTCTACAATATCGTTGGGTTCTCTCTCTGAATTGATTTTACCAACAGGGAATATGAGAGAGACCCAACTGTGCCCTTGGTTCTTCTCTCTGCATTAATCGAGCTCTTATTGCGTTAAGGAGAGGGGAACCAAGTTATTGAAAACTAGAAAAAAAACAGTGATTTTTTACAGAAGACTCTCTTTGTCAGAAATAAAAAAACAAAGCTCCTACATTTTTTTTATAAAAATAAAAATTGTGAAAGGAAAAATTTCACTCACCCCTGTAAGTAGCCCTGCATTAAGACTTTTCTCATTTTTTAAACCTAACTTAAATTTTTTTCTCCTTTACTTGTAATCACAAAAAATATAAAGAAAACCAGTTGAACTTGCTATGATACGTTTTGTTGAACCGTAGAGTAATTCCCTGTTTTCTTGCCAATTTTCTGGCTGAGCACATAGTTTTCTCCCTAGGAAGCATAATCTGAAAATCTTCATCGAAGTGAAACTTCATAAACTCTCTACTGAAGCCAAGCTAATTTTTTTGCTGAAATTTCATCCGGCAACAACCCCAGGTGCAAAAGTATAGGTTGATTTTCAGCTTTTCAAATGTATCATGACAGGGTTATTCTTTCCTCCTCTTTTTTTTCATATTATTACTTTAAGATAAAAAATTGATAGAAGTAATAAAATAGCATTTGGCACCAAAAACTTCAAAAATTTAGAGTGATTTTCTCATGGTGAGATGGAACTCGAATACTTAGGCACTTAAAACTAATTGAAAAATAAAAACATGAGTGGTTCAAAAACCTTACTTTCAGAATGATCGCTGTGCTATGATTCGAAAATTGTAACACTTCAGAATTCCTATGAAATTGCTGAAAGCTTAAATCTTCAACCTGAGATAGAGCACCTTTCCATTATTTTTTTCGGGAGTAAAAACCTGAATTTTTGAGTTCAGTTTATTATAAAGTTGAGCTAAGTTCAAAAACGCAATAGTGTACTTTCTTCGGAAAATACACTAAAAATATCTTCAGCACAAAATAAATTCTTGTGCCTCCGCTTTGGCCGAGAATGAAGAGAGAAGGCGCTGAGACCCTACCCTCAGTCAGGAGTAGGTTTACGACATCGAAGTTATATATACAGATTTTGTTTTCTCTTTGGGGTCCCACTCAGTGGTTCTTGTACTTAGTTGTTGAGTGAAATCCTCTTAGAGAAGGGAGGAAAAGTCTGTTAAAACATCCCCCTCCTGAACCACTACGTAAGGCCTTAATAGGCGTAGTCACGGTGAAGTGGTGATATTGCATCTGGCCAAGGGTGGCAGAAACTCAGGTATGAGGAGGAAGTGGGGAGACCTGCCAGAATTTTTTAAAAAGTTTGATATTCTATTGGAAAAGCCCAATTTTTCAAGCAAAAGGTTTGTTTTATTTTCATTATTATTATTTTACTTTTCATTTTTTTTGGTCGGAGGAACCGATCATGAATTTGGGTGAAAAAGAGAAAAGGTTTGACCTTTTCTCTTTTTCACCCAAATTCATGATCGGTTCCTCCGACCAAAAAAATGAAAAGTAAAATAACTTTCTGTACCCCTGCTCTGACCTATCTACTGTAATTCCCCTGGAGGAACAAATAGTTTCTGATCAGAAGAAGTCAGGTTTGAGGTTTAGGAAATATGTGTCATCCTTTCTCGAGGGCAAAGTCTGCTCCTCAATTATTCATTAAGTCTAAAGAGGGTCACGCTGTCCTTCGAATTTTCAAATATCCGCGCCTTACGGAACATGGCAGAAGTGCAGCTACCTAGCGGGCAAAGTTCTACATCTCCGATTCGAAACAAACACACAAATCAGCTGTTTGATGTAAACAAAAGAAAGTTCTACTCCCCTCCGCTTCTATCCCCTCTTATCTTTTTTTCTGACGTCATTTGACAGCTGACCATTAAAATGGCGTATAAACAAACGTAAATAAAGAGAAGAACAAAGGGATTGTTTATTTATTTATCAGTGACATCGTTTGCAGTGCTACAATTATTTTTTTTTCATTTATTGTCGACTTCAGTAACAATGTTAGAGTTAGAAGTTGTGCCAGAAACTTCCCTGGGATGTGATCAATGGGAATTCGTGCTAGGTTTGTCTATTATCTCTCAATTCTTCTTGAAGCTCTCATCTTTTCACAGAAACTTTTCATGAAGTTTCCAATATTCTCTTCAAAATGTCCTGTATGCAGTTTGCGCAATTGCACCTAGAATCACCTCTCACTAAGTATATCACTTGCCACAAACTGACAAAATATCAATCATCACCAATGCATGATGCGTTGGACGCCTCCTTTTTCTCTTAACTAGAAGCATTTCTTTACTTCTTCTCATACCCTTCGCACTCAATTCCCACCGCTCTCTGAATCTTACTAGGCAGTGGAACTCACTCACAGAGCAGTTTATTGTACCCACTACAGTCTTTGAATGTTTTAAGAGGTATCATCAACAAACTTCTTAGATGTCCTTGTACTTTGTCCGCTTACATCATTTCCATTTCTCAAAGCTTCTCACACATACGGATTAATTATCCTCAATTTTTTTGTCATTATCTATACTCAAATGATGTAAGAAGCTGCTTCTGCATCATCCTAAAATATTTCATGCTTTAGGATTGTAAGAATTCCATTGTAAAGGCTGTGTCCCGCAATCTAACGCTCTTTAAAGTCGGAAATCTCAGCACCCAGAGTTTAACAACTCTTTGCTTTTACATCAGCATCAAAGAAATATCCATATCTATCAGTGTCATTAGTAACTTGAGTAATACCCAAGTGACTTGGTGAGGATTTCAGAAATATAATCAGCATATCTGCCATTTATGAAGACATCTCTATCACTCGTTTAAATGCTTAAGGGTGAAATTTTGGGGATGCGTGATGGAGACGAAAATTCTCCTCTAATGAGAGCAAATTTCTGCAGAGCATT
Organism: Bemisia tabaci; assembly: GCF_918797505.1. Classification (NCBI taxonomy): domain Eukaryota; kingdom Metazoa; phylum Arthropoda; class Insecta; order Hemiptera; family Aleyrodidae; genus Bemisia; species Bemisia tabaci. The sequence continues at coordinate 26,586,032 of NC_092797.1, forward strand.
GTCATCAGTAAAAGTTATAAAATGAGAACTGAAGAGATCTCCTTATCTGATCCTTTCTATGTTTACATGACTTGGTTGATGAATATAGTTCCTACCTTTGTTACACTGCAACGAGCCTTTGAATAAACATGGTCTCTTTTTAACAGAATCCCAAATTTACTAAACCTTCTTTATTTTCTAGGAATGCACTTTTCACAGGCTGTTGCCATCATTCAATCTCAAGTAGGAATTATCAAAGGGGTCCAAGTTTTGTACAGCGACTCAGTAAGTTAGAAACTTTTGATTCTATTCAATACTGAATACTTACCATGTTCTTTGTATGATTTGTTCTTACTTTGGAAGCTCTGAAATAGCTCTAATATTTAGACTGTACAGAATACCTCAATTTTTGGAATATTTTCTTGAAGGTATAGTATGTACTATCCAGACTCCACGAATATCATTGAACATCACTATAGAGCATACAGGGATGTGGAAATGCTTGAGGACGCGAGCTGATGCTTGCATCGTGAGTTAGGAAATCTGTGAGCTTTAAGAATTGTTTTTTAAAATTTTTTTGCTCAATATGTATTTAAGATAGTTTTGCTGAGAAAGTAAATTTCAATGTAGAGATTGCGATTGACATTTGCTCTGAAGAGCTTCTTGCACTGCTATCAAAACAAAGTCGAGGGTGTTTTATTATTACAGCCTCTTAAAGTTTAAATCCTGGAAGTTGTAACAGGGGAAATTATATTTACTGTTCCTCGTTATTAGGTACAGACTATTTATCGGGAAAAGGAAAATAGTGTAATAATTGCGAGGGCTTTCACTCAAATGATTAAGGCATTCCTGTAATCATGATGAGGCAATATCTCTCATCAGTGTCGTCGTTTTGGCATTTTTCATCATTCCCTTTTTTTTCAGGCTCCTCTAGAAGCAGATCTCGTGTTGAGTTTACCCCAGGATGGCATCAGACTTGTATTTGACCCGATCTCACAACGTTTAAAGGTTAGTTTTCCCTCCTCTTGCATGGTTTAAAATTGAAAGGCTTCGATTTATTTCATCAAGCCAATCGCTTTCTTTTTCCTCTTTTTTTACTAAAGATAAAAAAATTGAAGAATGGAATTCTGTACGTATCTTTTTAAATCCCATCGATTGGACCATTTTGATACCGTACCATGAACGGATAGAATGTGCCTATGATGCAATGAAAAAGCTAGTTAAACTGATTCAAAGAAGGAGTAAAAATGTTTCACATTTTTAATCAGCACTTGAAGAACGAGGGCGAAACACTTGCCAGCCTTCATTTTAACTAATTATAATTTGTAAATTAGTTTTCTTAAATGTATACATCTAAGTATTTACTTATCTAACTCTTTTTACTCTCTCAGCAGCCTGATTGTTGAAACTCTACCTGGCTTTGTCGGCAAGATAAAACACAATATAAACCTGCGCCTATGATATAGATCTGTACTGTACAATGTATCGATGCCTTGACAGTAATTTTAACAACCAGGCCACTGTTCTTCCAAATCATTTATCTTGTCTCTCATTTTTCAACCTGTCTGACGGAGGTTTTAATCTAATGTTGTATAATTTTTTTTTTTTTCAGATAATTGATATAGTTAATATGAGATTAGTGAAATTAAAATATTGGTAAGCACACTATGATATTATCAAAAGCTCCACTAGCATATGTATATTTTATTTTTTTCATTTTGAGAACCATTCATCATTAGTATTTCCCTTTAATGGAATGGTAATTACTGGTTCACTTTCTGCCCAAGCAGAGTTGAGCTCTTACTGTTTTAGAACCTTAATTTCTAGTCCTGAAATTTTTCCATGGATACTTTAATTTTTTCAAGATTGAAATTTTACTTGTATTAGGTAGTTTGAAGTCAGAATTCATGACTGAAATAAAGAGAAGAAAGCTGTAAGAAAATCGTTTCACAAACTTCCACGAGAAGGAGAAAAGAATTAGAAAATAGAGTGACTCAAATTATCAGTACTCCAAGAATCCAAAATCAATGGTGAAACTGCAAGAATGCGTAACTTGGAAAAAATAATTTTTCAGGAGAGCTGAAGTACTCCTAAATTCCCTAATTTGACGTTCGAAAGGTAAAAATTCATTGAGATGGCAAAAATTATATGCTTTTCAGTTCTGCAAGCATTCATAAAAATAACTTCAAATATTGGGAATTATGAGAGAATAAGCGAGATATGCATCTTGCAAATCAGGTTCCAATACTTCGTACCAAGATACGCAAATATTGCATTAAGGCTCTGAGCCAGTATTTAACTTAATTTAGTTTTATGAATACCAGACAAAGACTTCTGAAGAATAGCTAAAATCAATGGTGAAACTGCAAGAATGCGTAACTTGGAAAAAATAATTTTTCAGGAGAGCTGAAGTACTCCTAAATTCCCTAATTTGACGTTCGAAAGGTAAAATATTCACTTATGGGGACCCTAAGTATACTAAACCCAAGAAATCACTAATTGGGATATTTAGCTCTAATGCCAGTGAATTGCTAAAGGAGCGTTTGCATATGAGTTCATAGTGGTACCTATAACAGCAGCTAAGGTAATTACAGACAGGGAAGGCAGCGCTTGATTTGATTACTCTATGAACACTGGTTTTTTATGCATTCAGGAGAACCACACAAAGCTAGCATGAGATTCATGTTATGGGAATCAGCGCCAAGATAGGCACTAATTGAATAACATTCTTGAGTATTTACCTGATGAGTTCAGCTCTCATTTTTTGCAAGATTAAATTTTTCCTTTTTAATTAGGTCTTGTTCCATTCTCTCCTTTCCAGTGGAATGTTATTCAATACACCTGAAATACTGCCGAGCATCGAGCAAATTGAACACTCATTTGGAGCAACGCATCCTGCAATATACGATGCTGAGCGACAAACGTTTGTTCTAAATTTCCGCGGTCTTTCCTTTACTTTCCATGTCGATTCCAAGCTCCAGGTAAATTATTTTCTCTTCTTATCAAATAATTACAGGAAATTAACTAGCTTACCAGGTTTGTTGATTTTGACATTTCATAACATTTTTTGACAGTTCAATCAAAGCATTTTTAATAATTTTGAACTTTCAAACTGAAATTTATAAATCAATCAGTGAGATTACAAACCTTCCCCTAACCTTATACTACTCAATTTTAGGAAGAACCCTTGCTTGAAACCTCTTGAAAAGTACTTTTCAGTGATGGTAGTACCTCTTTTCTTTGCTATCTGTAGAAACAGAGAAAAATACAACTGGCAATCAAGAAGCTTAAACATTTGAAATTTTACTGTTTCAATTACTCCCCTGTTTTACCTTTCCTATTTATTATTAATTTTTTTTTTCAAATTTTGCTTTTCTTAATAATTCTTTATCTGAATTTCAGTCCAACATATCCCATGCAGGGTTGACATCTCTCAAATTCCCGAATGGACTATCCCCAGTCGTTTCACAGCTGAGTGTGTATGTTGGCAACAAACTTTCTAGCGCTTCTCCTCCACCATTGCCTTTCTCATGCTACCAGCATCTCATTTTTCTGGAGCAGGCTCATATTTTACGAGATAAGAACTCGACTAAAGGTCTCAGACTGCATCTGTTTTATGAAGGTTTGTACAACTAGTTTTCATTGTGTACGGCATGAAAACAGTGCAATCAGTTTGATTATTCGAGGAAAGGACCTTTCGTATCACTGGAGGTAATTAAATTAAAGATGAAAGCAGAAGAAAATCAGATTCAGGGAAGAAAATAGAATAAAAATAAAAAAAAACACCCCCTCAACCAAATTGCTCTGTGTACACTTTTTCCTTAATGCATTAAGACAGACAAAATCTCATTTTACCTGGCTTTTAATCTGAGTAAAATACTTCACATTGTCAATCTTCTTCCCCCCCCCCCCTTCTCTATTATTTGTCTGAGTTCTCGGGTATTATTCTGCAAGTAAAACTTTACTCAACCTGACTGACATGTAATAAATATAAATTTACGCTGGTCTATCAGGGTTAAAAATTTATTTTAAATAGATCATCTTTATTGTTGCCTATTTCATCTTATTAGTATCTTTACTCTGTTTCAAAAGTCAACTCTAAACTCTCTTTTTTGCAGGGGTCAGTCGAGGAACAGAGAGCAAGAAAAATTCCCTAGTCACTGAAATCTATTTTAATGCCACCTGTCAAGATGTTACCACAATTCTCGGTGCTCCATCACGCGTTTTTTACAAGGCAGAGGACAAAATGAAGATTCACAGTCCCAACGCACATAAGCGAGTGACACGCAGGCGTTCTGATTTCTTTTTCAACTACTTTTCTTTGGGCCTTGTATGTTTGTTCTTTCACTTCCATGTCTTGTGTAGTGTTCGATATTTTGAAGCAAATTGTCAATTATAATATAGGAATAATTATGACCAAGGTGATTTGTGAGGCGCTACGTGGCAACTGACAGACTTGTCATGCTACCAAAGAATTATTGATGGTAACTGTAAGGTATTTAACAAAGAAGAGCCTTTTCAGAAATATTTTTTCAATGTACAGTCCGTGCTTCCCTTAAGGTGGTTTCCCTGAGTAATTTCTCTTTTACCAAAGGGTATTTTCCGAAAATTTCAAGTCTATATCTTAATTAATTCCAAAGTTACAGGGCTGGTGTGGAATTTTTGGATCACCCTGTATGGCCAAGACTGTGCTGTACTTTAGTACGAATCTTCTAATCATATTAGTCTTATAAGATAATAATTTTTGCTCATGTTTCCGCGATTCTAAGTTTGTTTTGGAGGCAAACCACATAAAATTATTTTGATTTTTGTCAGATTTTGAATAATTTTTAAGTAAATATTAATTTTTTGTCAATTTGATTAATTTGCTTATTTTTTGTTCAATCTTCAGGATATTCTCTTTGATGCCAAATCCCAAAAAGCGAAGAAGTTTGTCCTGCATACCAACTACCCAGGACATTATAATTTTAATATGTGAGTACTTATTTTTCATATCACATTATTCATGATACAATCATTATTTTGTAGTAATTGGGCCTATTGATGCTCCTCTGACCTCAGGGCGTATTTCAATTTTCATTAGAACCCTAGAAAGCACGGAGTTATATGGACAATCAGGCTTATCTATCCCAAAATGGAATTACACCATATTAGAGGGGCAACGATATGGTTTGATGAATTAGTTCCATAACTCCCTCCTTTACCTTGTGCATCACAGGAACAAATAGATTCTCTTTTCATGAAGATTGTAACAGTTCCACCAACTTCTGCGATGTTTATGAGAGCTATGTTGATGTATTTCTATGAAAATGCAAAAGCTTGAAGAGTCAGCACAATGTTGTCTGGTGCATATGAATCCAGGCGTTGTTGCAGGTGCTCAGTATAGACGCACCTTTGCCTGTGAGAGGGTAAAACTGAAGTTTGTTTTTACATCAATCATATTTGAACAAATAATCTTGCAACCTCCCTCTCGTTCATGATTTTCGTCATTTTTGAGCATTTTGTTCCTTCTCATTTCTTTGCGTTGCAAAAAGAGAAGCTTTAGTTTTGAATCATAGTAAGAAAAGTTTGCAACAGTTTGCGAGATTATTTATTTATTAAGGTTAGATTTTCTCAAATCACTGCAGGCAAACTTGATTGCTAGGTACAAAGAAAAACTGTCCGCTGACGGGAAATTTCAAAGAGCTTGTTACAAACTCTGCAGATGGCGCGTAGGGCTGTTCTATCGGTTGTCGGTAAGTTACCGAAACAGTTCCGTCAAGAAAAAGTTACAATAAGAGTGCTCTTGCCGATAGTGATCAGAGTTTTTGGAGCTGACGAAAATAAGCTGTTGCCATTTGTACATCTATTTCACGCGCCGCTGTGCCAGGCAATCTGATAAACCGACGCACGGGGCAACAATGCATTGAGTGCGAGCTCTCAAAAATCCGATAAGGCCGGCTGTTAACGATATCATCGCCACTGTCGGTACTGCCGCCAGTTTCAATAAGAGACGATATCGATAGTGTTCCAGCAAGAGTTCGTTTGAACACCCCTAATGGCGCGTTAAGGATTGACTTTTGGACTGTTTTTATGTGCTCATCATGATTTTCCTGCAATTTTACTGTGTAAAGGAAACATATTAATGTTTTTATAAACTAGTTAGGTTTGAATAATTATTATATCTGGGCTAACAGAATTTAAATTTATTGGAGTAATGTGTAATATGGAAGTATTTTTATTTTTCGAGTTGAAACTTCTGATTTTTATATTTGATTTTTTAAAAATTCTGTGAGTTGTGATCATAAAATTTGATCAGTTCATTATTGATTTAAATGAAAAAAATTTACCTACAATTTGATTGGAGGAGGTATGGGAGAATTTCCCATTCACGTAAAAAATCATATGGCTACTGCCATAGGAATTATTGAAAATATCCCTTTGTTACGAATAATTCTGCAAGACTTAGAGTCTACGTCACTCGGCTTTATCTCTTGAATCATATCCATTGAAAGAAATACGAATAATTAATTTTTAAATGTTTTCCTCTCTTCAGGTATCATCGTTGTGAGTTCAATCTCAGTCTACCAGCTTCCCAAATTCAAACTTCCAACACAGACATCACCGAAACTAGGTGTACAACTCTGCAGGTAATAAAGACAGTAAAAGAATGTGAAGAATTTTCTAAAGCTACGTAACACGAGTGTGAAGTACAGTAAAATTTGCAACTCTTAAAATGTAGCCCTACATAATTTACACTGAAATCATATTCCTCCATCTGATACTTTTTTGTGACTCAAAAGCATCGAAATGAGATGCAGCATATTCCTGTTTAATCTAAATGGCATGATTTTGAATGGTGATTTGCTCCCGTCTTTTATGGTTTCTTTTTCAAAAAAAACAAGGAATACTTGTTGCAAGCATGTAAAACCCAGGATTTGAAAAAAAATAATGCTGTCAATAAAGAGTTAAAATTATGAGGCCCTGCTCATGTGAACTCAAATAAGAGCTATTGCTCTTTTCTCCTTACTGGAAGAAATTGGGAGGAAATCTTAAAATTTTCGAAGACACGAATACAAACAAAAGAAAGTTTGCCTCAGGAGGAATATTGTTGAAGCCATCGAAAGAGCAGTGATTTTGAAAAATCTTTACTATTTCTAAAATTTAGTAACTTTTTTAGATAGTTGTTAGCACAACAACATTTAATGCTGAATGAGCTAAATGACGGTTACCCTAACTTCTTAGTCGAACCCCTTTTTCTTAATATTACTTTATTTTTGCCCAATTGAATATGAAGCCGTTATATTATGCCGTTTTAGTCTTTGGCACAAACACCATTTGACATAGTATTCTGTGCTGAAGGCCAACCTGATCAAAACCTGATATTGGTAAGGCTCTTTACTGATGGATCTGATGGAAACGTTTGCTGGATCTTATCCACGTGGTAGATACATTGACGTATAATACAATCTAGACTGTGCATTAGAAAATTTTGGCGAGACTAGAGTCCCTTCAGGCGAGACGATAGGCAACCCAGCAAGTGAACCAGCAATATGTACCGAGACAATGGAAATGCCAGTCTTGCCAGTGCCGTTAGCCGTTGCCTGGTACGCTTTGTTCGTATATCTAGCTGTATCAACTAAGCTGAAGGCGCGTCTTTACCCTGATTTACCCCGCTAGCTGTCTTACCTCCCCCGCCTAAAGTCGGGCCTAGTGCGCGGTCTGGATTGTGTTATAAGTCAATGAGTAGATAGCTCCAAATTCACAAGGGACTCATCAGAAAAGTTTGAAATTCACTCTAAACTGCACAATCTGTGGAAGAAATTTGCGCATTTCTAAGCTTCCTTCGTTAGTGACTGTAATACGGTAGAGACATATTGATTCTGAAAAGTAACCTCAATTTTACAACTCCTCAAGAAACAGCCGCCATCATATTTTGCAATCAAGATCAAACAACATAACAAACTCCACACATCCCTCATCCTCACTTTCCTGCTTCAAGTTAAGTTCAACAAGCAAAAGTACTTACGTTCTTTGTTTTCATTCAAAGAACGGTGTCACATGAAGGGTGACCATCTTAAGTTTTACATGGAGTTGTAAACCTGAGGTGAATTTTCTTTAACAAAGTATGTTATTGTTGTACTGTAAGTTTTGAAGCAAGAAGTTTAAAAATGCCTCAATTGTATAATTAGGAGTAAACTTTAGACTCTATCAAAGTGCTCATCATGATTTCTGAGTAATGGCAACTAGTAGCAACTCCTCTTTTCAGTTAAGTGAAAGTTTGCAGCAGACTCATTGCCCTTGCTATGAAGTGCATTATGTATCTTTGGCGAAGAGAAAACCCACCAGCTAGCCAGCGAGCCAGAATGTTGGCAATCAATGTACACAAAATATGACACATATTTATAGACATTGTTAAATTATTTACATTTTAAGACATTTTAAGACAAAATAATTTTATCTATTCACCTCACACCAAAAATTGAAAATTTGTACAGCTTTAGTAATAACAGTCATAACGAAGCTAATGCTAATTTGGGCTCATTCTGCTTGATTAGGTATCAGCGTATACCAAATGGGACACAATTTCAGAGTACCTGAAACCAAGTGAACGACCAGTCGTCCTGAACCGGGCATCTTCTACCAATACGACTAATCCATTCGGTTCAACATTTTGCTATGGTTACCAGGATATTATATTTGAGGTAAGCTGTAGGTTTGCAAAACTATTCAACTTTTCTATGCAATCATGGAGGTAAATTAGTGCCAAGAGACAAAGAAATAAAATTTCATTTTTGGGTACCTCCCAAATAATTTTTGATAAAAGTATTTTTATGGTAGATAGAAGACATCTCCCACAGCTCATTTATGCAGCTGACTCCCAACTGACTATATTGAAGGTTCGTCGTTTTGTAAACCCACCATCAATAAGTAAGATAGTCATGTAGATGAACAAGGAATTTTGGGGAAAAGACTCATCATGCATCATTATGTTACAATTGGCAACATGTATTAGACACGTAGCAAAGTTTGAATAGACACTGTTCCTGCATTGACTTTCTTTCTTAGATCTGTTCTACATAATTCTTAGCCGTTATTTTTGAGGTACTTTCGCAAGCAGAGGAGATGTACATTTTTCTTGAAATCGCAATGGAACGAAAAATCACCGATTTTTGTTTCCAAATATTTCCCTTCATGAAAGCATTTAAACTCCATTCTGAATAATTTTTTTTTTTTTTAAAATTCTGTGTGCCTTGCACTTGTCATGATATTGGACGCCCCAGCTTTTCTGGTGCCTATCCAGTTCTGATTTAAGATGAATTTTTGTTAAATATTTCTCTAAGAGTATCACCTACACAATCTTGTAATCTTTTTTTTGTTAATAAATGAAATTTCACTTGTTTCTCTTAATGCTCTCGATTTTCCAGCATGGACTTGAGCCTTGTGATGTCAGTAAATACAGAACTTACCTTAAATTCCATCACTCAAACCTTGCTCTCTTTCACCGTACACAGCTAATGTGATCTCCTGTTCTGTTTTAGGTCATGCCAAACAATCATATTGCATCCATGACTTTGTATACTCAAGAATTAACCATTGGCCCCGATCAAGTGAATGATGAGGTATGACGATGGCTTACCGCCACTGTCGCCACAGTGTGCACGTTGGCGGGCAAGTGTTGATAGTTGACAGCTGTCAAGTGAGTATTTCTAACTTCTGATATTAGTTTCGAACATACCTAATTAAACATAAGGCCCTAACACTTAAAGCTTGTAAGTTCTGAAAGTATAGATTACCTTCATTGCTTTGGTCAAATCCCTACTTCCGTAAAGTGTAAGAGATGATAATTTCAGTAATCTGAATATCCTTACCTACACCAACACAGTTTTTCTCTGCTAAGAAATTTCAATCATATAGGACCCACTTATTTTCTCAAAAAAATCTCACTTCCAGTTGAATACTCGAATGGGAATTATTACCAATTAAGATTATGTACTGTTGAAATAAATCACTAAAGCCATTTCAGGATCTGACGATTGTCTTTTTATTACATATAAAAGTAGACGAGCACATGGATAAATCATCTTAACGTAATAGGCCACATTACAGCTTACAGCATTACACAGAGATGCACACACACACACATTGGATACAGAAGAGAGGGGAGAATAGCGTTGGCCCTGCATGGTGCTGCTCTCTATACTCAGATAAATTTACTACTCAACACACCTCCTTAAATTTATCAAAATTTTTAGACTTGAAAGATTGGAGAACAAATAATTATTAAAAATGAACAGAATTTGAATACACCTTAGCTTTTACATATTGAAGACATTATACTCTGAAGTAATGACAAAAAAATATATTCAATTTAAGTTTGAGCTCTCTACAAAGAAAATTTATCGATGACAACATATTGAATCTGAATTTGAACTCTGGGCAAGGAAAATGTACATGTAGTTCCATTACCCCTCCTTACATTTTACTTGAACAAGAAAGTGAATTTAATCTGAAACAGGTTTCACATTACATTAAATTTAATTTATTTCGCAGTTTTTCAAATTGTGCCTTACCTAACGGTTTTGTAAGCAAATCAGCTACATTTTCTTCAGACGCAATTTTTTGAATAGCTATTATTCCTTTTTCGTAATTTTCATTGACAAAGTGGTATTGGATTTCAATGTGTTTAGAATTTTTTGTGAAGTTTCCATTTTTTGCAATATCTATTACGCTTGAGTTGTCTTCATAAATATTAACAGGATTTCTGATAATTGTGTTAAAGCTTACGAGAATTTCCTTAATGTACAAAATTTCAGACACCAATTCAGATAGTGCTACATATTCAGCAAAAGTGCTAGATTTGGTTACAGTACTTTGTTTTTTGGTCTTCCATAGGACTACATTTCCATACAATTTTATAACATATCCTGAAGTTGATCTTCTATCTGTCCGATCACCGGCCCAATCTGAATCAACATTACAACCAAGAATTTCTGCTCCGGGATTCTTCTTAAATGTTAATTTTAAGTTTTTTGTTAAATACAAATACTTCAAAATTCTAAGAGCATACCTAAAGTGGGTATTATTATAACTGTTTTGGAATCTGCTCAAATAATTTACTGCGAAACTTATGTCAGGTCTACTTGCTGAACTAATATATAATAGAGCTCCTAACACATTTCGAAATTTTAAATCAGAATTTGGCTCTTCAGCAGGTTGAAGTTGAAGTTTCTCTTCCATTGGTGTTGCGTACAACTTAGAGTCTTCGATTTGGTACTTTTTCGCTAAACTCTCAATGTAACTTACTTGACTTAGAGTCATGTCTCCTCTCTTATTTTCAAAATTATAATTAACTGTAATTCCAACATAGTTTTTCACTGGACCCAAATCTTTCATTTTAAACCTGCTTGCTAATTTGGCTTTAGTCTTTATTACTTCTTTGAAGTCAGAACAAATTAACAAATCATCAACAAAAATTAAAATATACACAACCTTGTGGTCATCAGTAAGTTTAAAAAATAGACAACTATCATGTTTACTTCTTACAAAGCCTATTTCAAGTACATAGTTATAAAAAGTATCGTACCAAGTTTTAGGACTTTCATTTAACCCATATAGAGACTTTTCTAGTTTAAATACTTTGTTAGTACCATCTTCAAAACCAGGTGGCTGTTTGACATAAACCTCCGATCTAATTTTTCCATTCAGGAAAGCAGTCTCAACATCCATTTGATGAATACACAAATTATTATGATGACAATAAGCAAGCAAAATTTTCAACGTTTCAGCCCTAGCCACAGGTGAATACATATTTTCTAAAGAAAAATCTACTTGTTGAAATCCTTTAACGACAAGGCGCGCTCTGTGAGTGTCGGGTTTTTTCTTAAACACCCATTTTACATCTAATACTTTAGAGTCAGTTGGTCTGGGGACCAGTTTCCATGTTTTGTTCTCCTCGATATTTTTCAACTCAGTTTTCATTGCTGTTTCCCACTCTTGACGTTCTGTACAATTCATTGCCTCATCGTAAGTTAAAGGTGAGGAAGCATCACAATAATTGACATAAATCAAGTTATTATAAATGAAATCATCCTTTTTATTGGGTTTTCTTGGCCTATCAGATCTCCTTAAGATTGCATTATCTGTGTTTGTTGTATTTTCATTCGATTTAATTGTTTCATCTAATTCATCATCTGTTTCACTTACGTTTTCTGAATCACTGTCAGTTTTCAAATTAATACACTGTTTATCATCTTCAATAAATTCAACATGTCTAGCAACAACTATTTTACCATTTACGAGGATTCTATATCCTACATCGGCATATCCAATCAGGATTCCCATTTCTGCTTTGTTATCAAACTTCGACTTCCTTTTTACCTCTGGTGTTCTTACAAAAGCTTTACACCCGTACAGTTTTAAATTCGATACATTTGGCTTTTTTTGAAAGAAAATTTCATAAGGTGTCTTACATTCAGAAGTACTTCTACTCAAAATTCTATTTTTGAGATAAGCGGCTGTTTTTACTACCTCTGGCCAATATCTCACATTGACTTTTGACTCAGACATCAAACATCTAGCCATATCCATTACAGATCTATTGTACCTCTCGGCTACACCGTTCAATTCGTGTACATACGGTGGGCACGATTTCAAGTAAATTCCTTTTTCTCTAAGAAAATTAGACACATTTTTGTTTATATATTCTTTACCGTTGTCACAGATTACTTGTTTAACATTTTTACCTGTGAGATTTTGCACCAAATTCACATAATCAACAAAACAATCATATGTTTGATCCTTACTTTTTATACAATAAATTTTGGACAGCTTACTGTAATCATCGATAAAAGAGAGAAAATATTTTTCACCTGAGTTACCAACTGTTGAATGGGGACCATTAAGGTCTGTATGAACAATTTCAAGAACATCCTTCGCTTTAGAGCGATTATTTTGAAAAGGCAAATTATGCATTTTACTTTCCAAGCATGTAGCACATTTCATGAATTCAGTTTCCATACCTTTAGGGGCTCCATCTAATAAATCCTTTTTAAGCATGATATTTAAGCATTTAAAATTAACGTGGCCCAGTTGGCGATGCCATTTTTCTTTCACTGTTAATCCTGCATAACTTTCACAAGAAAAAACTTTTGGCTCAGTCGGAATGAAACCTCTTAACTTATATAAACTGCCTTCTTTAACAGCAACAGCTATCAATTCTCCATTTTGGTTATAAATCTTTGATGTATTCCCTTTAGATATTATTTTATTTTTCTGTGTAACTTTGGCATAACTAATCAAATCAGCTTTCATTTCTTTAACATAGAAAACATTTGGAAGAATAACTGGTACATTTTGTCCATACACTGAAAATGAAACTTTTACCTTTCCTACTTTAGTTGCTTTTAAGATTCGGCCGTCACCAATCCTAACATCTACTGGATCCTTTAATGTGATACTCTCACTGAAATATTCGTCATTTCTGATTATGTGGTCTGTGCAACCACTGTCTAGGAGCCAATCTACATGATTATCATCGCTTAAATTAGTAGTATTACATGAAATATTTGTTGTGTTCACCACCACGTTAAAGCAGTTACCGCTAGTACTCACTTCAGAGCTGTCTTGATCCTGCCGTCTTTGTCCCCGGTTACCTCGATACCAGCTCCGTTGTCCTCTGTACTGACCTCGATGACCTCCACGAAAATGACCTCTTTGACCATGATGGTGACTTCTGTTTCCCCGGAATTGACCTCTTTGATAAGAACCTTTGGCTTGATCACAGAAGCGTTGAATGTGTCCAGGGCGATTGCACAAGTAACATACTTGTTGGGCATTCTTGTTGTTTCGCGACTCAGCTTGAAATACATTTGATTTCTCGTCCACTCCTGATGCCTCCACTGATTTTGTTTGTTGCCATTTCAATAACACTTTGCTTTTGACGTATTCTGTCGTCTTCTCTGCTTCTGGTAATACGTCGATTAAATCACCTATGTGACTGTATTCTTTAGGGAGCGCTTTCAATAGATAGTTCAATTTTTCCGGCTGTTTGACACTTGCTCCGGCATTGATTAACTCGTTGTAGATTCTTTCAAAATCATCAAAGAATGGCGTTGGATCAGAATCGGATTTCAATCTAAGAGCTTCCAGGTTGTTCCGACACACAATTTGCAAAGCTGTGGAGGGTTTCAGATACATTTCGTCAAACTTCTTTAAAATTTCATACGCTGTTTGCATACTAGCAACGTATTCTAACTGCTTATTACTAATAGAGCTATAAATGTAGTTAGTGGCTTTAACATCCAGCTCATCGAACCTCTCCAGCGTGTTCTTGTCTTTCTCAGCATCAAGTTTCTTCTTAGATTTTTCTACAACGCATTTGCATTTCTTGAACTCTAAAAACTTTAGCAGCCTCCTCTTCCAGTGCACGTATTCTGACCCATCAAATATCGGCAAAACAATTTCATCGAATTTCACGTACCTTTGCGCCATCTTAACCTCAGAACGCACTTTCACGATCACGCTATTTTTCACTTTGCAGAAACACGAAACTTAGTCGGTTCATCGCGAACTTCAATCACGGACTGCTACCATGTTGAAATAAATCACTAAAGCCATTTCAGGATCTGACGATTGTCTTTTTATTACATATAAAAGTAGACGAGCACATGGATAAATCATCTTAACGTAATAGGCCACATTACAGCTTACAGCATTACACAGAGATGCACACACACACACATTGGATACAGAAGAGAGGGGAGAATAGCGTTGGCCCTGCATGGTGCTGCTCTCTATACAAAAAATTAGAGATTTGATTAGTTTGACATTCCGTCTTCTCTTTTGTTTCAGCCAGCACTGAACGTTGGATGCCAAAAATTTTGTCTGACACCATGGAGCACAACTGCACTTTGGATTTTTCGCAACTTCTAATTAACCTTGTTACATGAAATCTCCTCAATGCAATTTGCACAAGTCTAGATTATCTACGAGTACTAACCTTGCATCGAACTTGGTGGAAATATGCATCTCCAAAATCTTCTCAACGTAGTGAGTCTCTAATATGAAGATCATCGTTGTCTCTTTATATCAAAGAAGTGTCTGTAAGTAGGTTATTAAGTTCTCTCTTTCTACAGATAAGAAATGCCATAAATGTATATATTTATTTTAGCTGTACTGTATCCGAATGCTTTACACATTCAAAGAACTCTGAAAATATCAATCCGCCAGGTGAAGCTTCTGTGCTCTGTTTAATGATTCGCTATCATTGAAAAATTGGTGTGTATTTGTATCCCTTAGAGGATATGTATAAGCAAGAGTTTGTTATTTACACTTTGTCTCATCCTTTGAGGCGCTTTGTTAAAAAGTTTCTGATCTTAAAAATGGAAATAAAACCCGTGAGTTATCAATTAAAAGGAACTTGTCCTCATATCCCTTGATTTTCGTTTATTTATTTTGAACCTTGTATTCATATAGAACCTTGCGCTGAGCTTATGGACCCATAACACCTTGTAACTTAGGAATGAGTGTTGTACAGATGGATTTCATTGATTGTCCTAAGTAAGAAAAGCTCCAAGGATGGTTGCGTTTTGTGGCTTGGAAAAACCATACTCAACTATCAAACTTCATTACTTTCCTCAGGCTTTGAGAGGAACACAATTTATTTAAATTGTTCAAAGTCTTAGTTGTTGTATTATAGAACTATTATTTAGTTTCCCCCCTTCAAAGGTAATTTATAATCTTGTCAGAAAAAAGTCAGGACAGAGGAAAATTCTTCCATCATAAAATACACCAAAATTAGTTTAGTGCTGGATTTGACTTGAGGAGACTTTGGTTTTGGTGTAGCGGGAAGTGTGAATTAACAAACACGCAGACCGTCATTTTCTCACTTATGAGTTGCAAATTTTTAATGCAACCATCGTCTTCTACATAAAATTTCGCTGAAGAAACATACATAGGGATGCTTAGTTTTGTACCCTTTCTTGTGGTCCATTGCGACCTAAGAGTAAATAAACAAACAAGGGTGAAAGGATACACGGTAGTCAATTCTATTAGTAACAACACGAAATCTGTAGGTGCAATATTTTTCAATTCGAAACAGGGTTGGATTTTCAGCAACTGAGAAAGTTTTTACCTTGGCTAAAATTTGATTAAATGAAAAACTGAAAAAAGTACGCATTCTCAATTTTACATATGTCCCAAAATTGAATTAAATAAAGTGTGCAAAACTCCCATTATTATATAGAAAATATAAATCAGTCGCTACTTTTACCTTAAAACTATCTTGATTTCATGGAATTACAAAGATTGATAAACTCAGTTTTTGTTTCCTTACACTTTCATCACTCTAAAAAGCGGGTAACAAGGCTAAAATTTCACACACAAAACTAAAACGTTTCGGCTGAATTTTCAGCCGAAACGTTTTGGTTTTGTTTGTGAAATTACAGCCATGTTACCCGCTTTTTAAAATGTTTTTTATCGTATATCTTGTCACAGGCTGCGGAGCATCTATCATATCTCACTCTAAAGACTGATTTAGTGACTGTATACATTCATTAGATCGATGTATCAGCTGGTCCAATTGTAATTAAAAACATATCCTCAATCTCAAAAAATTTAACCCTCTAATTAGCTGTTTGAATTTTACTGCGCTTTCAAAGCGCAGCATCAAAATTCAAAAGGGCATATTAAATTTAAATTATATTATCGCTATGTATTGAATGACGTAGCTACTAAATCAATCGATGGCGGAAGAACAAAAAAAAGACCGAGATAAACGAGACAATGCCAAAGTATCACAAGCACCATTTATGCTCAGACGCTACATTGCTCAACATCTTAATATTGTTATAATTTTCTTTTTAAACTTCTACACTAAATTTCATGAAATAAATTCTGCTTTTAATCTTGATGAGGAAAGAAATATCAGGTAAAATTTTCCAGTGACTCTGTTCATTGGTTTCTCCGTAAAAAAATTGGACAAGTTAGAGAAGTTTGACAGCCCAGTGCCTAGGCACAAATGGCGCTTGTGATACTTTGGCCGGAAGGTGACGATATGAATTTAAATCCTTGATGGTAGGAAGAAATAATTGTTTAACTTCTTTCTGAATTACTCTTGTTGAAAATTCACTTCAGCTTTATTTCTTTAGGAACTGACTCATGAAATTTATAATGGTAAAAAAAATATCAATTTAATAAAAAAAACCAGATTAGTCGGACTCACAGTGCGAAGCATTGGAGCAGCCACTTTCATCTAACGGTTGAGATGGCACAGGGAAGTGCCCCAATTTTGCTCTAATGACCATCACAGACAATATCGCTAAACTTAACCACAAACTCACCGCAACAAATGACATGTCAAAGATACACATGAATAAATAAAAAAATGGCAGCAATGCCAAATATCCATAAGATGCTAAAGATCGGAGGCTTAGTCGTGGTGGGAGGAGCCTGGAAACTCGCGGACAATATCCACTTTCAGAGTGTTTGTTGTAATAATAGATGACTTGCGGCCCACAGAGTATTTGCCTTGCAATCCCACCAACAAGGTCCTCTCTCCAGTATAGTTCCTTGAGTGTGTCTTTGAACTACACAATAACAGAACAAGAAGCTTAGGCGTTTTCGAAATGAAGTAAGGGTCTAATGAAATTTATTGAATGCATGTTGCCCGCATTATACTTGAACTTTTGGGGTCTCCTTGTAAGCATATTTGCAAAGAATACTTGTATTTTGGTTCACTTACACCATCTATTTAGATTCATTTCACATGAGGTAAAAACTGAATTTCAAGAATAATCAGCGTTTCAAAATTTTTTGCACCCCTGCCACAGAGTCACTTTAACAATTTTTTTCTCTCTTGAATATCATTGTGAATAATGTTCATACGAAAAAAATTCCCGGGAAATACAATGCAATAGAATTAAGTCTCTTGTTTCTCTTATAAATGAATGGCTATGTATCTCCACAAACAATGTCTGTAGGAGACGCTATCAAAACTATTTATTACTATTTGTTATCCTGAAAACTGCGGTTGTAAAAAACCCTATCTTTTACAAATAAGATTGGTTTTTCTATTCTAAGTTCAAAGAATAATGATCAAAAATCAGTAATGGTTGTGATCATCGAAGAGTATAGTTACCGGTTTCCCAGCATTGCGTGGGCATGATGAAAACTAGACCAAAAAGTTACCTAAAGGTTTTTTTTTAAATATATATCTAAAATGGAGAATTTGCACGCAATTTTTTTATTGCTTCATCTGAAAGTGCCTAATGAGCTGAGTTCGCAATATTTTTCATAATTTTTTTCTGACATGGGAAATTGGAGAAAAATTGATTTAAAAGTGAGAAAATGCGCCGCCTTGTGACGTCATCTGGCGGCATTTCCCATTTAAACACATGTATTTTAGCAGAATCGGTTATTTTGTCATATCTCCTCTAATAATCGCTCAATTTATGAATCAAGGGTATCTTCGTGTTCAGTTCACTCAGAGGATTCCACTTAAACAGGAAATTCATCAAATTTCAGACCCTTGCAAATTCTCCATTATTAGATTAATACTCATTTCTCGTTGCTTTAAACATTTGTGCTTTGCCAGTAGCACAAGTTTCCTCCAAAACAATTTTTAGCCGCCAGAAAAAAGGATCAGCAAAAACAGCATATGAAAGCTTTTTTTTTGCCCCTGTAACTTTAACTATAATGAAAATTTGTAAAAAGTATTCTTTAGAGGAGTGTTTGCTCTATATCAGAAACATGAGTAGAACATCCACTGTACAGATGGCTTCTAAATGCATAGCTCCACAAACTTTAAATGCAATTTTCTCAAAATGGCAAAACTCTACATCTGATATTAATTCGTATGATGCCTTATATGCGGAGGGCACTGATGGAAGCCCAATAAATGCATGTGTAAAATCTTATCTTAATAAGAAAGCTGACCCTCTAAGTGCTCCCACATTCTTTGTGAATCCACATGACTTGAAGACAAACTGAAATCGAATAAGAACAACACTTACCAGAGTATTGATGCAAAATGATAAATGAAACAGTATCCGAACGAAGACGGCACATTCCCAACTTCGGATGGGCTGCAGGTCAGGATCTCCTTGATACTTCAACTTCAGTCTTTTTTGTTTTCTGGATGAATTCTGGGGAAGCAATGAAAAAAATAAATGAACAAGACCACATTAAGCAGAGGAATTGGACAATAGCTAATTGTTTTTATTATGTAATATGATGTTCTTCATGACCTCATGGGCACAAAAAGCTTTAAAAATCAGACTTCCAGCGGGAAAAGCGAATTTTTTGGGCACATTTACACACATCATCTGATAGAAGTGTTGTAGTGCCAGATTACGATTGGTACTCAAGGAGAGCAAAACAGAGAAAGGAATGTGGCTCAGGATAGCTGGAAGAGACATGGATGGGAAAAGGACAAGGGTGCAATGCATACCTTTCTCTTCATGCTCTGTTGGCAGTGTGTGTTTTGTTTTGATTTGAAGTCAAGCCAAAGCATGAACGAATATGGGATGGCAGAGGACATAAGTTCAATCCCAAGGAGAGATTGAGGAAGGTAACATTTGTGCTGAGAGACAAGCTAGAGATTCCATTTGCCTGTTAGAGGCTGGTCCATTCAAATTTTATGGTTATGTACCACCATTAATTTGTCTTTTCTTTGGTCACCGGTTCTCTAAAGTACAAAGTTACATATGTAGAAGGATTTCATGCGGAAATTCTTTAAAATGTCTTCTCAAATCGTGATGCATGATTTACATCATACTTTTCTCTAAATGTAAAATTTTTCCCTTAGTATTTTTCGTGGAAACCTAAATACTAAAATCTCACCAGGGAGTCATCATCTTGATACCGAAATGATGCAGATAAGAAGGAAGAATTTATGAGATCACTTGAAAATGGCACAGATGAGTCAACGCAATCGAAGTTCTGAAAAAAAAAGAAAAATTATTTTAGATATTTTTTACCTGCAGAGGATAGGGCTGTTGTGCTAAGTTTTGGGCAGTAAATCCATATTTTGCCGGAGGTCCACTAATTACAGAATACGATTCTGCTTGTTTCGAAGAATAAGATATTCTTAACATGAAAGCCACGATTGAAACATTTATGCCGATAATTACAGAGATAAAATTGCGACTTCTCCTTCGGACCCCATATATTAAACATACTACATTTGTGTATTACTGTAAATTCGAAATCCTGTACTTACTGCTGACTGACTTAGCACAGCACAGAGTACTTGGTGTTCTGATAGCTATAACGTTCTCTGAACACATCAAGTGGAAAAAATCTTCTTCCGATCTAACATTTTTATATAGAAATTGTGGTGAAATAATAGGTTTACTATTTTCGTACATAGGAATTACTATTAAATATTATTTACTATGGAAAAAGGGATTTAAATTCATAGAGGCAAAAATTTCAGAAAAAACAATTTGTGTGAAGTTGGATCGAAAAATAGAGCTTGAAGATTTTCACCGAAAACCATTTATAGTGTCCTAAAAAATAAATTGCGAGCAAAGAAGTTATTTTATTTTATTTTATTTTAAAAGTCTCTTGCATAAAAACTGCATTTACAGTCATTATACAGGTCAATAACAAATTAAAATATTACAATAACAACGAAACAACAAATTAGCATGAAGCATACTCTTTCTGAAGCAGCTCATCATTACTATAAAAAGCTTCACGAAGTAGGAGCTGTTTTAGCTCCAACATAAATGGTTCATTTTTCGTTCATATTCGTGCCCAACGAGGGCGTAAAATTTCATAGAAATCTGACAATTTCACAACCAGAACATGGCAGTGTGTCACGGCTTTTCGACAGTTTTTTCTTAAAGCTGCGTTTTTTAAGCTATTTACTTTAACTTATGGGCGTTTTCCAACTTAAAATGTTTGTAGAGGACTCCTCTATGCAATGATATTAATAAATGATTAATTATGTGGTGTTGTGGTCTAAAATCCCTTTTCCTGTAGAATAGTCCAGTACCACATGTGCATCCGTGTGCAGTTTCGTGGGTAAAATTGTTGTGATATGTCATTCTCTTCTTTAGGATGTCTAGAATCAGAATTTCGATGGTGTCAAGTTCAAAAATTGAACCGACGCCCAGAATTCAAGATGGCGTCCAAGATGGCCGCCGCCATGGTGAAAGTTTTAAATTTTGCGGATAGCGTCGAGTCAGATGTCGATTCCTATGTAAAATGACACGAGGAATCCGAATATCACATTTAAAAACACCCCCGACCCAAAGGAGGGCTCCAAATCCAAGATGGCGGCCAAAAATACCACTCAGGGGTACTAATTTGCCTATACGGGTCCAAGTGCATAGTGATGTATCAATTATTAGGTTTTCGGGGTCGTAGAGTCCGAAAATGAGGTCCATTTTTCGCTGCGGCCCTCCAGAGACCCTAAAATCAAATATGGCGCCCAAAATGGCCACCGGTTTTACGGCTGAAACACCAATTTAGCGCAGCTATGATAAGCAATACGTTCAAAATTTAGTTTTGTGGGGCAAGGAGTTCGAATAGGAGATCAAATGTTTATTCCTACAAAAAATTAAGCCTCCGAATCGAAAATGGCTACCGACATGGTTGCCAGTTAGAGGCGCAGGCCGGTAAATGACTATTGATATTAAGGGGATTTGCCAAAGGAGCTAGGGGTTTCGATAAGGGCCGTTTTTCGGCCCATACCCTGAAATTCTTCAATTTTACGATTTTTTTGCTTCTTGGGAGTCTAAATTTTACGGAATGTGTCATGCTTTTGTCATTTTCGGCCTATTTAGGGGTCTAATGCTGGCCTAAACATGAGTCTGAAGGCTAATTTTTGCGGAAAATTCGGGTTTCTTGGCATTCGACGCGCTGCGCCCGCTGTTTCATAACGATCAAATATCATCGGAGGAGCAAATTTTCCTTCAAGTATGTTCTTTAAGGGTGTAAGATATAGTCACTCTGGCCAACTTTCGTCGATGGCAACCCTTGTGCTCAGTATTCGAAACTCACAGGCGCCAACGCGCCAAATGCGCCTAAAACATAGGTCATTGCTTCTAAAAAAGAAGGCTCTGCGCCAACGTGGCCCTTAAAAATTGCCCCTTTAAAATCTGAATATTCATATTAGGTGATCATTCGAAATTTTCAGCATTACAATTAGTGAGAGCTTTTTCTATTCTTCACGATTTCATCCTTAGTGCTTTTGTCTTCACCAAGTCACAGCTACCTACTAGTTCTGTTACAAAAACATCTAAATTTGCGTCTAATTTTTCACTAAATATGCCGTAATATATAGGCAAAAAGTCAATCTGGCCCCTAAAAAATCTTCAATGGCGCCTAAAATTCAGGCTTGATGCGCCCCATGGCTCCTAAAACTCAAAGGTGAGTTTGGAACACTGCTTGCGCTCATAGTGAAAACGAAATTTTTAGACTTTACTTGTTTTTCATCATTATTTAGATGGCGTCTGATTAGATCACAAATCTTAGAAATGTGTAATCTTATTAGGCGCAGTTCGAGGCTTTCATAGCGCAAATTTATCATAAAATGCAGAAAAATTACGCTTTCGTACCTTTAACACAACATACTTTCGAATTGTTGCATTTAACAAATCTGAAATTTGTTTGAAATTTTAACTCTGTTTGGACGCATTTCGAGGCTACCGTAACACAGAGCTTCATGAATTTCCGCAGAAAAACTTTTTTTTTACCTTAACACGAAATACTTTCGAATTGTTGCAATCAACAAATCTGGAAATTGTTTGAAATTTAAACTGTATTTAGACGCATTTTTTGACGAAAATTTTATAAAATACTAATCAAATGAACACTGTGGTTTCATTTAAGACTCTACATCAAAAGAGATAAATATCTTCGAAGGCCTCAAACTTTTTCTTTTCTCGTCTTTCCTCATCATCTTCTGTCTCCTCTTTCCTTCACTCTTTCCCCCTTTTTTTTGCTTTCGGCGGGGAGGGGGGGTGGGGGGCTTGAGCCCCGTACCTGAAAGTGACATAGAACCCTGTGGGCATATCCGGGTGGTATTACCAACGGCAGGTGGACGGTAGAGTCGTGGGCTGCCCAGCGCATATTGCATCTGTCATCTAGTACCTCGCTCATTACAGATATGAGGCTGAACTAGAAAAACTAAGCGTTTGCTAGATGAATACGCGTCATTTCTCCAAAATTCTACAATGGTAGCTCCAAATGAGTTGTCTGATGGGAGGAACCTGATGAAGAGGCAACAGATGAGGAAGCGGTAAGGAGGCTAGGCAGGAGTGAACCAGGAAAACCAGAGTTTCCAATTATTTTTGGGAAGTAGAATTCTGATCGATCGCAGGCAATAAAAGTGACGGAGGGCAGGGCTTGTCAGGGTGGGTAAAAAATCAGCATTGAGAACTCGTGATTCTGACACATGGCTTACTTTTTATTCGGATCCCAGATCACGGTCAATGTTTCAAAGTTGCATCTTCGTGCGTAAATATCACGTCAAAAATTCGTAAGATATTGGGTCGCCTACAAGCCCAAGATCATAAAAAAAACTTTACCTGCAAAAAATATGATCTATTTGCATCCCTGAATACAGTAATTTGAGTCCTACGTATTTATTTAATGCGCGTAATGCGAAATAATGGCTCAAATCTTGGGCCAACTCGGAATAATTTTCTCGATTTTTACCGATGATATGTGGCAATGCCGCGCCGCGATGGGAGTCTCTTTAGATAAGTACATGTAATGAACAAAATAATAATAGATAAATGCATGTGCATATTCACTAGTCATGTGATCGTTACGTATGAAAAATCAAGGGTTTTGAACTTTGCTGAATGAGCTCGACGAAGAACAGCCTCCAAATACTGAAATAATCACAAATAGTTTTCTGTGATTTTAGGCAACAAAATATGGCAACACCGGCTTTTTCTTTGGAGGAGGGGGGGGGCTTTTAATTCCATAAAGTTTTTTGGAGGGCTACGTACAATTTCCGCCAAGGAATCTATTTCTGGTTCAAGATGAGTAGCCCTTTTTTATGCCATTTTAATAATAATGATGAAAAACAAGAAAATTCTAAAAAGTTCGTTTTAACTATGAGCGCAAGGGTTGCCATCGACGAAAGTTGGCCAGAGTGACTATATCTTACACCCTTAAAGAACATACTTGAAGGAAAATTTGCTCCTCCGATGATATTTGATCGTTATGAAACAGCGGGCGCAGCGCGTCGAATGCCAAGAAACCCGAATTTTCCGCAAAAATTAGCCTTCAGACTCATGTTTAGGCCAGCATTAGACCCCTAAATAGGCCGAAAATGACAAAAGCATGACACATTCCGTAAAATTTAGACTCCCAAGAAGCAAAAAAATCGTAAAATTGAAGAATTTCAGGGTATGGGCCGAAAAACGGCCCTTATCGAAACCCCTAGCTCCTTTGGCAAATCCCCTTAATATCAATAGTCATTTACCGGCCTGCGCCTCTAACTGGCAACCATGTCGGTAGCCATTTTCGATTCGGAGGCTTAATTTTTTGTAGGAATAAACATTTGATCTCCTATTCGAACTCCTTGCCCCACAAAACTAAATTTTGAACGTATTGCTTATCATAGCTGCGCTAAATTGGTGTTTCAGCCGTAAAACCGGTGGCCATTTTGGGCGCCATATTTGATTTTAGGGTCTCTGGAGGGCCGCAGCGAAAAATGGACCTCATTTTCGGACTCTACGACCCCGAAAACCTAATAATTGATACATCACTATGCACTTGGACCCGTATAGGCAAATTAGTACCCCTGAGTGGTATTTTTGGCCGCCATCTTGGATTTGGAGCCCTCCTTTGGGTCGGGGGTGTTTTTAAATGTGATATTCGGATTCCTCGTGTCATTTTACATAGGAATCGACATCTGACTCGACGCTATCCGCAAAATTTAAAACTTTCACCATGGCGGCGGCCATCTTGGACGCCATCTTGAATTCTGGGCGTCGGTTCAATTTTTGAACTTGACACCATCGAAATTCTGATTCTAGACATCCTAAAGAAGAGAATGACATATCACAACAATTTTACCCACGAAGCTGCACACGGGACCTCTTATTTGTACATGTGGTACTGGACTAGAATATTAGAAATAAAAAACAAATAGTCTACTTGTTTATGGTTAGAAAAATATAAAAATACATAAAATAGGAAACGACTGACAGATGCTATCTAATTGTTTCGATGGATTCTGACAAAAAATTGATCTGAGTCTCAACACTTGCTGCTTAAACTGACAATGAGACTCTTGTACTGCTTATACTTGTTTGTCTTACCCTTAAGTGTTACTACACTATAAAAGAAAAGCGTTGCAACTTGATAAGAATGCACCAGCAGAGAATTAACAGATTCCTTGAATAAGACAAAAACACAACTAGTATGAAGAAACTCTAGGTAATTTTAGGTAAACTTACAGGAAAAATATTACGAAGATGATTCAAAGATTGAGATAAGAAAAACGGTGTCTTTTTCCTTTCTTCAACTGATTCCTGAGCGTCATAGTTTGTTGTAAAAAGAGTTGACCAAAAGCTTTTTTTTTCCAGACTTCGATCTGTTTCCAATCTAGACTGTGCAACATTCAATGCTTGCTCAATGACAGTTTTGAAGCCGACGAACTAAATTTAAAAAGAAAAGAGAAACATCATTCAACCAAGATAAATAAAATCCTACGGATAAAAATAGAGGGGGAAAAATTCAACGAGCTGATTCTCTAGTCTTTTGTGGTGTGAATGGCAGATTCTATATTCACGAGAGTATAAAACATTTTTCTTGGTCTGATATCAATTCAACTTAGAGAGAGACAATTGGTTATCTCAGTTTCGTCAAAGAAAGCTATTCATGTTAGGGGCGTGTGAGACTTGTGAAAGGATACAAATATTTTTTTTCTTATGATGATTATTAAAGTGTACATACCAGATTAACAGAAGAAGATCCAGTGATTGGCTCATAAATGAAGTTAGAACCTTCCATGTCTAGAATTGATTGCCGAGCAATTACACCCAGGCTACTGCTTTTATTCAACCCGTTTTCAACTTCCTTCAGCGAGTCCATCAAATTAGGCGTTGCAAATACCTAGATTTTAGACAGATTAATTATTATAAAGTGCAAATTGTATAGTCTTATAATAAACTTTGTAAATTATCTTGATTTTATTTGCCAAAGGTTGTGTTAATTTTGACCAGGAAAGTTACGAGACTTCACAAAGTGGCAAGGAATTTTTTGATACATATGGGTTCCCTCTCCGCTCAGCATATATTTGCTCCTATTTCAATGGAGCCTTCCTTTGCACAGCCATGAAAATAAATGGAGCAAAGGACTCCAAACGGAACACCGTAGAATTTCGTGCCCGCTAAATTGTGTCATTATTTGATATGATGTCCTCTACGACCCTCTAAGCTTGGTAAGCTTTTGAGATCAGACTTTTTTTTTCAGCCAATTTCAAAAAAGGTAGAGCTGAAAAATGAACTTTTGGAAATTTGTGTACGAATTTTCTTATAAAACAAGGCACTACTGCTGTCAAAAATGTTGTCCTGTTATGATCCCATCATTGTAGAGCAACTGACGCTCAGTTACGTAGCATCTGTCTTATCTTTTTGGGCGGCGAGCAGCAAGGAAAGGGGAGCTCTAGTCGATCATTAACAATTCTAATAGATAATGCATATTAAAATGCCAAAAAAATTCACTTTTCAGCCTTGTCATTTTAGATTTTTATGCACAGAAAGTATGATTTTAAAAGCTCATCGTTCTCAAGAGGTCATGAAAAACATCAAATCAAAGAATGATTAAGTTTGACTGGCACAGAATACCTTAATTTTTCGTATAAACCTATGGCTCCTAGTAACTATGGTGGGATTATTAGGCTAAGAATGAAGAAAGTTTTGGGCCTCCTTATTTTCAAAACTCCTCATTTTCCTGAATATTTCGAAAGAGCTGACCTTTTTATTGTGCTTGCAAATCTCTTTAATTTTGCAAATGGTGCATGGTTTTCACACTAATACAAAACAGCCACCTTATTTCTAAAGTCTTTTTTTATGAGCATTGCATTTTATTCATTTAGAAAAAAACAAGCTAACAGCATACACAAAACAAGTGTAAGCATTACACAGTATAGAACCAACCAGTGACATGATGAGGAAAATGAAAACAAAAAAGAAGATAACAGCAAAAAAATAACAATCTCAGTAAACAGAGAGAATCTTGTCTTTGATGAAATTCGTAAAAAAAAAAGTAGGAATACGTGGTCATTTTCAAAATGTTTTTCTTTACAACCTTTCTATTTTCGCATTCAACTCTTTTCCTGAAACCATCAATTCGAAAATACTTTTTGAGCGTTTATGTGACTGATCAAAAACAAGCTTACTTGTAAAAGCCTGTTCATTTTTCAAAAAAAAAAAAAAAAAAAAAAAAAAAATATTCAGTATGTAATTCATTCAAAAACGCAAAACAGAGAGTGCAATTGCATGACAATTCAATTTTAAACCTGAAACAGAAGAGAAAAAAAGACATCCGGGTTTGATATTACCTTCGTGAACCTGAAGAGCATACAGGAATTTTTTGGTGTTGCAAGGTCTAGCCTAGCAAACCGTCCCACAACTTGCTGGAAAAAATATGTGTAGAGTAGAAGATTGCTTGCTATGAACTGCAACCAAACGCTGTCAATTGGCTCTTGACTAACATCTTCATTTAACCTTGACAGAAAACCAGAAGGAGCAATTTAGTGAACAAAAACAAAATACTTCCTCCTCGTCCTACCTGTGCGAAATCATGTTTTGTGCTCCTTTACAGGTACTTCTTTTGCTATGATAATTTGTAGGTCATTTTGTAAGTACGTTGTTTTCAACATGGTGAGTGAGATGAGTGGGATGTAATAAATACTTCTCATTATTATTTTCTTCTTCTTAAAAATAAGAAAAATTTAACCGATTGTCTGTGCGCAACAAGACAAGTGCGCATGAATGAGACAAGTGCAGAAAAGTTCAATACATATGTGATGCAATGCAGTTACATACTGCCTTGCATACGAAGAAATGCTGTAAGAGCAGTATTTCTCCCTCACTCAATGATCTCTATTTCATGTCTTTTTACAGAAATATGTAAAAAATTTATATCATTGGATACTTTATGGTACAAGGACTCAGAAAACGCGTCCTCCCTGAAACAGGCGTACGCAAGTATACATTTTTTTACCAAAGAGGTCCTATATTATTTTCTTCCCTTTCAAAAAAGCAAATTTGAAGTGTTCTATTACAGGGCTTCAAATTTTCTACAGTTCAAATGATTCACCATTGCCTTGTAAAGTGTTGGTGAAGAAGTGTCCTTTCACATACCAAGACATCGGTCAATCTTCAGGCAACATTGATTAAAATTGCAAACTGAAATTTGAAATTTTACAAAAAATGAAGGGGAAAAGAGCTCCTTTCAAACATTTCTGTCATCCTCATCTGCTCGGGAGTTGCTAATAAAAGCTTATTTTTTTCTCTTTTAACTGGAAAATGTCATGCATTACTGAAACTGAGAAATCACATTGCTTGATACTTCGCGCTCCAGAGATCTAAGATGATACAATCCTC
The DNA here is from genome assembly GCF_918797505.1 of Bemisia tabaci. Lineage (NCBI taxonomy): Eukaryota > Metazoa > Arthropoda > Insecta > Hemiptera > Aleyrodidae > Bemisia > Bemisia tabaci. The sequence goes on from NC_092797.1 coordinate 26,614,573, forward strand.
AAGAAAATCCAAACGAATGTTACAACTCCTGTCCAGTAACACTACTTGTTGAAACAGTGACACAATTGAAAGGATTTTAGTAACTTCTCCATTTTATAAACAATCTTTTTTCTCAATTACCTCCAACGATTTGATGTGTATCTCCATGGTTGGATATAGCTGAGCCATGTTTCTTCGACAAGACGAAAGGAAGAATCAATGGGCCAATGTTGCATTGCTTCTTTCAGGAACAAATAAATATTCTTCTGACATGATATTAAGAGAGACCTGTTGATCATTAATAAGATAACTATGATAAGTGATGATCAATAAAAAACAAGCAGTGAACTCCAACACAATGTGTTGATAAGGCGCGTCATTAACTCGCACATATCAACCCCTTTAGTTTTCATTTACAGAGATTTCAAAAAAGGCAAGCAGCACAACAAGAGAATTCACGATCCAACAGTGCAAGGTCAACGACGCACCTTGACGAGACCGTGTATTGTGAATCTAGAAAGCTATTCGAACAAATTTAAGTTTTTTGATCTGCCTCAAGCAAAATCTTATCAGATTCTTGAAGAAAAGTGCTACGGAAAAATTTAAGCGAAGAAAGGAAAAATTCTGTCGAACTCCTAGAAGATAAAGTCGATTTAAAGGTATTTTGGGGCTAAAATACCCAAATCACCGGTATTATAAATCCCGTTATATTATTGAAAAGAGATTTACTCGATATAAATGCAATTGTATTAAATATGTCTTGATTTTTTTATTTTAAACGTCTTTTCATGCAAAGAAGCTTAACCATGTCCATGCTTTATTCATTCATGAATTGAAAGTAAGCAATCCACATCCCGAAAATCTACCGATTTGCCGTGAAAAATTGCAGAAACTTGATATACCAGGTCGATGTACCCACTCTTTGAATTTACCAATCGATTTAGTGAGTGCACGTATGTGAAAGTCAAAATGCTATAGTCATTTTGGGTGCATTCATTTTTCATGAAACAATTGTAAGTAATTTCAATCCCGAAAAACCATACATTTTCCGTATAAAATCGAAAAAATCAAAATATGTCGACTCCCTGACGTGAAAATTAAATTCTACGTGTGAAAATACTTATGTATCGATATGCTGAACAGAATGCCCGCCTCTCCTCGTAATTTACAAACCGTTCCTATACTCATCTCAAAATTTTTCTCAGAGCTTTGTGTTATTATCAGCTTCCATTTAAACCCCGGTTTGATGGCCGAATCGGCTGCCCAAAAAGCAAGCCATTTTTGAAGGGCTCTATGAGAAATTCGTGATATTATCAGCTCTCAGGAAATCACCCCATGGGTAAAATTGCTGGTATAAATTTTCGAGAGCTTAAAATAATCGTATTCAAGAAACTAAGGCATTAAACTATGGAGTCAATTTCGTTTTAATAATGTAACGGGATTTACTTGTCTTCAGGTCAAAACTCATACAAGGAAGCCCCTTGCAAGAGGCTAATTTTTTGTAATTTCACTCAATTTTTTCTCCTTTTTATAATTGAAATTGCTTGTCACATTCTGAGGTCAATCATATTAAATTGTAATTTATACATTTCTTTTTTTCCCCCTTCATTTTATTTTTTGTTTGGAGAAGTTTTGTTGATTTCTTCGGATTTCGAATACTGTAACTTCTCTTCTATTTGGCCGATTTTTATGAATGAGACCTCTTTTAATTCGTGTTTCAACGGAGAGTAAGAAAAAAATTGCTAAAAACTCGCGAAACAATTTTTTTTGAAAATTGGGCGAATCCTAGCGTGACGGTGAAATGGTTAATGAAGCGTAAGTAATTGGGCGAGGGGCTGAGGATCCCGGCCTAGCTTGGCGACCGTCATTAGCTATTGTTCGTCGAGACGCCGACGCAGTGATCAGGAGCGTGGGGAAGAGAGGGGTAAGTGGATTCCTGTATGAGCCACGTTTAGCTAATGGTCTAATGAGTCTCGAGGCTCATCACAGATTGCACTTACACAGATTGCACTGTATTTCTTAGTTTTAATAAGAAATAAAATATAATTCTGTAAAATTAGTAAATAAATACCAAGACAATTATTCAGGATGTCAAAGACTGACTGAAAACTTTTTATTAACCTCATATGATAAGAATATTATTATCAGCTGATACTGACATTGTTGTCAGATGAACAGCACTATTAGAGCACGGGTACCAACTTTTGAAAAGTATAACAGAGGTGTGGAGATCTGTCAGAGCAACGTTTTGAACAAAACGGAGGAGTTAAATTCTCATTCCGAGAGTGCCGACCTGCTCAGCCATCCTCGAATCAGTTCGCTTGATTCTGCTTATATATGCATATTTTAAATCAGCGCGTCGTACTCTTAGGCTTTTTTTAAGAAAACCAAGTAACGTAGACTCTTGGTATTCACTGCACATAAACTAGAGAGCCCCAGAATGAGAAACAACTTTAAATCATAATTATTGACGGATAAATAAACTTTTTACACGCTTTGGAAAATCTCAGAAGTTCGCGGTAGTCACTTTTCGGTAAGGAACTAAGGGACTCGGTTATTGTATCGAGCAGGGTTCGAAACGATCGCAAAGGCGGTATACTACGTATACGCGCCAAAATGCTCAAAGTCAACTCCTGCTGAGGGTAAAATAACCTGCACAAGTGAGAAACCCCACTAAATGAGTAAGATCGGTTGGTCGAGTTTTTTTGCCCATTCATGCAATGGTAACAAATTCCTTGATAAGAGAAAATCCACCCAGCCAAGTGAGCAGATTTTCTTGGTCAGATATTTCGCAAATCCCGAATATGTGAAGAACTTTCACGTTTTTCCCTCCAAATTATTTTTAGCTCATCCAGTTTTCAGATCTTATCTTCCTTTTTCCATAACTTTTTATTACTCCTTTTCGTTTCCGGTGCGCAATGGCGAGGCACCATCACTCGCCACCTCGGTGACTCAGCACTTGCTGTTGGGATTCATAACCACTGGAACATAAGGCGAGTCGATGTGATGACCATCTTCTGTCCACATCATTATTTATCTTTCCCCACATCAGCCGGGATATTACTAATAATGCAGGCGCCAGGCATGCACTTGTCTGCAGGCTACAGGGCATGGGGGGGGGGGGGGGGGGGCAGACCAGTGTTCGAAACTCACAGGTGCCAACGCGCCAAATGCGCCTGAAAAATGAAGGCTCTGTGCCACCGTAGCCCCTAAAAATTGCCCCCCCCCCTCCCAAAAAAAAAAAAAATCCTAGTTTTTCCGAAATTTCTCCCAAGTAACAGCTACTAGTTCTGTAACTAAAACATCTTGCGTCTAACTTGTCACTAAATTCGCCGTGATACATAGGCAAAAAGTCAATTTGGCCCCTAAAAAATCTTCAATGGCCCCTAAAAATTGAGCTTGATGTGCCACATGGATCCTGAAACTCCAAAGAGAGTTTTGAACACTGGGGCAGACCGCAGGGGGCTGCAAGAGATTCTTAACTGACGTATTGCATCGGCAGCAGTGGAGCATAAGGGATGTATTGCCATGTGGGACAGCGGGCACTTCTCAAGCTCCCTGATGCTTTATAGTTGGAGTTCCAATTATGCGTTATTATAATTTATGCATAGTTCAACCCACAAAGATGCAATCTATGGGTCCATAATTAACTAGGGTGACTTTGCTGATGTTTTGATGCAAAATTTGAAAGTAAGTCATGGAAAATAGGAGATTTCGTTAAAGAGTGAAACCTTGTTGAGAGAGCACAGAGCCCCGATCTCAGTGTGTGTTATCACTTAGCAGGAGTTGACTGTACTGACTTGCATTTTTCCCCGGCTTTTTCAAGTAAAATTTAAATATATATTAAAAGTGCTGCTAACTTCAAAAGTGAATTATTACTGAGTGAAGAATATTCCTTAGTAAGCCTAATGTTACCATTAATCAAAGGTTTACTTGTCAAATGGATGCAAAGTTTTGTGAAAAATATTGATAAATTCTCTAAAATAGGTACCTCCTGAATTCTAACATGGCTTCAGAACCATCAGCTCTAGAATTGGAAAAATAATGAAAATGTTTGATCATGACTCTAACTAAACGAAAATGTTCAATGGAGGTAGTAGAATCGGTAAATTTCCTGGCCACCTGAAACAAAAAAATAAAAAATTAAGGCATGTTATCTACATGCAGACTAATGTAGAGTTCTCTCCTTGTACATTGAGATGACTGTCAATCTCAAATTAGCTTTATATCCTATCCTGTAAGTATGTGGGTGCATTCAGATGGCACGATGAATAGTTAGACTAAAGATCAGCCGATAGTCAATCAATGTTGTTTCAGAGGAGATTTGCCTTTGTCTTCAACCTGCAATGACTGAGCTCGAACAAAGATTACTTTGAAAAGTATTATAGATGTAACTATTTAGGTAGATAAGATTCATTGGAGGTAATTGCTGAAATTTCAAGGCTATCACTAAGAGAGTTAAAAGTATTTCCTATGAACAAAAGCCCTTTGCAGCTTATTCTTTTGCAGACTAGAGAGAGTTTCCCATCAAGATTTTAAAATAAGATTTTTCAACCTAGCTCGACAAAAATTGATCCACTGGAAATTTTATGTGGAGGACTAAGTTATACGTATACTATCACAAATAAAGAACATTTTTTAATTTTTCAAAACTTTTCTGTTATATGTTCACCTTTTTTTGCAGTATTAACTAGACTTTCCTTGGAAAAACAATAAGAGGATGGCAACGCTTCGAGAAATGAGTGGCCTTGCATATAAAGCTTAATGGGAAAGAGATAAGAAATTGGGTATACCGCTTACTTTAAAGGTTGATGAACTTCTAACATAAGAACCCCCAACAGGAGATTTTCGAGATCGGGACAAAGTTGGTGAACCAGGCAACTAGAAAGAGGAAAACAATTAAAAATCATTAATTTTAACCATCTGAAAATATTAGGCACATGAAACTGGCTCCACTAGGGAAACCTAAAATTACACAGTTTGGATGTTTGAGATTTTGTCTCGAGATTTAAAAACCAAAAGCCTACGGGTACAGATCATCTTTTATCTTATTTAGTGGAGGATTGAGATCCCATAATTATATAGGAATGCATGTGCAAAAGTTGATCCTATGGCGCAATTCAGCACACTATGACATATTTCTTGCAGTTTTGGATGTAATAAACATCCCTTGGCTCTATGTCGCAGTTGCTATGTAGCCCTCACAACAAGCTTCTTTGTCTTAGCCATGCTTACGTCCAAGTCCCATTTTCCATATTCTTCTACCAACTAGCACATTATCCAATCTAAATCTTCTTATTCATTTAGGGCGATTGCGACCTGATCATCCGCAAAGCATAGAAAGTAATTGGATCGCCCATCAGTAAAGGGAAAACCTATTCTGGAATTTTTCTTTTCTATCCTTTTAAAAAATCCTTTAAATATACTTCAAAGAATATCAGTGGCAAACTAGAGACTTGTTGTAATCCTTATGTGACTGACAAGGAGAAATCTCAAGTCTGCAATTCTACCTTTTATGATATAGTATTACTGAATAAGTAATGGCGAAAAATTGCAGAACACCATGTTCCTCATTTTTGTCTTCAGTCTCTACTGTGTGTTCGGAGCAAACACACGTCCTCACTGCTACGCAAGGCTGCACTTCTAATTTTTACAAAGTTGGACCACTAAACTTGACCACTAAAGTGTGTAAGCAAGAGTTGCATTTATAGTGTACTAGGGCGCTTTGAGACACCTAGACACTACTGGAATCTACCAAGGTGGAGATTTTCCAGTCGCTGGTATTTTGCCATCTCTTCCTGAGTGCCATCTATGCATCTTTTAGTTGGACGCCCTCTCTCTGACGGCCCTCTGTGATGTAGACCTGGAGGTGCCCACTCTGAAATCTTTTTGGGCAATGCGATATCAGCCATTTTCTGCGCATGCCCATAACAAATCAACTATGTACCAACTGCTTCATCATGATATCATGCGTCATTGCCTCTTCAATGCCCATCGTCTCTTGCACACGTACATTTCTAATATGTTCTCTCCTCAAGATTCCACTCCCAACAAAAACGCACCATTGAAGTGCTAAGTATAAGATATTTTTCAATTGAACACCTGTAGGCCTATAGGTGATATAAGACTGAGTTAAAAAATGCATCGAGTTCAATCGCATTACCAGAGATTACACTTAATTACATCTTCCTTCTGTTTTGATGTAAAATATTTTAATGAATACTTTTATTTTTACCAGATACATCCATTTTTATGATAATAAGCAATTAACCAGTAGTTGCTTTACCATACATTATTTCTAACTTATGATAATTGTATATGTTTCCTCTAATTGGAAGTTACAATAAATAAAACTCTTTAAAAAAAAAAAAGAAAAAGAAAGAAAAGATACATCCATGGAAAAAAATTACACTTACTTGAGAGCTTTGACTTGGAATGTTTAACCAAAAATCAATAAGAACTTGAGCCAGTAACTCTGAACGCCAAATTTCCGGCCTTGATATTTGACTCCTTGTGCTAAGGGTAGGGGGCGGTTCTTGCAGAAGAAAAACTCCTGGCTTGAAAATGGTGGATGACCTCATCGTTCTAAAAAATAAAAAATCAAATGAGCACTAGGGCTGTCTTCAAATGACTGCAAGGTCCTCGTAGGTAGAAGGGGGGGGAAGGGAGTGGCAAGGGGAGTCAGAAATGTACCTGACTTGAGGAGGGGGGGGGATTTGAAAAGAAAAGCCTGACATAATTTGAGGGAGACTCTACAGTGCAAATTTACAACAAATGTTAATAAAAACTTTTAACAGCTTCATCTGAGTACTGAGCAACTAAGCCAATTCAATGCTAACTTAAACAATCATTAGGGCCTTTACTAATTCACTCACAGACTCAGAACTTGATCAAAATTATGAGTGACTTCATTAACAACTGAGTAAGATCTTGAATCAGTATTAATAACACTAATCCAGTCGATATGAAAGAGGCGGTTTTGTTAAAAACTCTCTAATCAGCCAGAGATGTGCGAATCATGTAAATTTGAATTATGAAAATAATATGCTAAAATCTGTATTTTGTATTTAATGTTGTATAAGAAGATATCCAGAACTCTAGGCAGGCATATTGTGAAGAGACTAAGCTTAAGAAATGCTGAAGGCTGCTGATCATGCTGTATTTTTGAACGGTAGGACGAGATGGAAACCTAAGTGAGAGATGTACAGTGAGCATTCTTACGCATGGTTCAGATAATGCGCTTTTCTCAACCCTAGAATTATTCAGTGCTGAGATGAAAAAGTATTATGAGTTACCTTGGTGAACTTTGAACCGGACTCCTGATTCGATGCATGCTAACAGAGTTGTAAACTGGAGGTAGAACTTGTGAATTATCAATCGGTAAAAATGCAAGTAGATACTCGTGCGTCAGACGTGCATATAATGACTCGACATTTGCGATATCATAGAAATCTGCTGAATTAGCAATCCACGGGTTCACCAGATGATAACCAAAGTTGAAAAGAAACAGTTCCAAAGGATCTAGAAAATTTGTATTAAGGAAAAATTACCTTGAAGTAAGCTCTTACATTAAAATTTTAGTTACAAGACCAAGTATGTATTATTATATATTACAAAATAAATAAGCACTTAAGAGAGAATTTACCAACTTCTCAAAGATTTTCTGATGAAATTTCTTTGTTGTCCATGGTAGTTGAAGAAAACCAATTAATACAGAGAGGTTTGGAAGCTTACGGTCTCCGCCCAGACGGATTTAGCAATATGGCACCATTTTAGCATCTATGATGGAAAAATATAAGCAAGATCAAGCAATGAAAGAAAATAATAGGAAGAATTGAGACAAAACTAATTTTTTCCCCGACCAGAAGAACACGATTCACACAACAAAAATTGCTTAAAATTTAACTCTAACCACAATATTGGCACTGGTTATGAAAACTTATAATTTCCTGCTTACAGGAAAAATCATAGTCTACATGAATCAAACCGGGCATTACGACAGCGGGCTTATTGATCAAGCAGTGATCCTTTAATTTTAAAATTGCGACAGCCTAAAAGCAAAATTCCTAAAAAGGGTTTGGAATAAACTCAATGAGTCAACTCAAATGATAACCTATTTCAGTAAGAGATAAAAACATATAAAAGTAAATTTTATTAAAAAAGGATACTCAAGGACAAAGAGACTGGATTTCTCGATCGGTGATCTATTTGAGCTCTTGACTGATAAAAAGATGAACTAACACCATTTTCAATTTGTTGACAGACTTGGTCCTAAAAAACAACAAAAAAAGGAGAGATTGTTACATAGGTTGATAACAACAGAACAGAAAATTTTTCTATTACCTACCCCAAATCCCCCCCACCCCCAAAAAAAAATTAAGTTAGGTAATGTCACACAGAGAATACATGAGAATAGAGAAGTGGTTACTGTTGTCCCGACAACAGTTGAAACAGAAATAATAACCTGTCAATAATAATTTGTCTCTACCAGCTCAACATTTTGCCTATCCATATCTTCTTTAAATTTTATGGACTTAATCACTATGACTTGCTGCAAAGCACCTCAGCATAGTGAATGGCAGGTACACTAAAATATGCTTGACAGAGATAGAAGTTCATGAAACAAGCCAAAAAACACAAACTGTGTGAACAACTGCCAAAACTACAGATTTTTGTGACGTTATTGAATACATTGGAACAATTGCTTGAAATCTTTTAAATTTCAGGCAAATTGTTTTTCTCTTGAATTTCCCAAAGTGATTAGTGCACTGCTTGCAGGCTCACCTTCATATTTCAATGCTTTTCATTAATCAACTCCATTTGGTCAAAATATTATACAGAATCAGATGTCAGAGTTAAAAAACCCACCCAGAACTTGAGATGTTCTCAGTTCAAAGCTTTGGAACACAAATTTTTGAACGAATGATATAATTAACTGCATTTAGTAAAAAACGAAAAAAAAGAAAGACACAAAATAGTTGCAATAAAATGGAAAATTTCTTAATTCAAAAATTATTAAGAACATACAATGTGTCTGGCTACCAGGAAAACCGGTATGGGTGCTCAGGAAATGTGGTGGCCCTGAAAAGGGCCGTTTTAGAGATGGTAAGAAGCTGGATGCCTGAAGGCTGGAGCGAGTGAGGGAGAGCAGGGGCTGCGTTGCATGATTCGGCTGGACTGGATGACTGAGCACAAGTGATCGTATCATGGGAAGCCGGGGGCGCTGCTCTTATACCCCCGGGGAGTGATCGTGTTGGCCAATCACAAGTGAGCGCAGGACGCGGTGCTCTGGAGAGGCGGTGATTGGCCGCCACAGGTCACCACTATGGGTGCTCAGGAAATGTGGTGGCCCTGAAAAGAGCCGTTTCAGAGATGGTGAGAAGCTGGATGGCTGAAGGCTGGAGCGAGTGAGAGAGAGCAGGGGCTGCGTTGCATGATTCGGCTGGACTGGATGACTGAGCACAAGTGATCGTATCATGGGAAGCCGGGGGCGCTGCTCTTATACCCCCGGGGAGTGATCGTGTTGGCCAATCACAAGCGAGCGCAGGACGCAATGCTCTGGAGAGGCGGTGATTGGCCGCCACAGGTCACCACTATGGGTGCTCAGGAAATGTGGTGGCCCTGAAAAGGGCCGTTTTAGAGATGGTGAGAAGCTGGATGGCTGAAGGCTGGAGCGAGTGAGAGAGAGCAGGAGCTGCGTGGCGTGATGCAGCTAGACTAGATGAATGAGCACAAGTGATTGTATCGTGGAGAGCCGGGGGCGCTGCTCTTATACCCTCGGGGAGTGATCGTGTCGGCCAATCACAGGCGAGCGCGGGACGCGCTGCTCTGGAGAGGCGGTGATCGGCCGCCACACCGGGAAGTTGAGTTGGAAAAGAAAATTAGGGAAAATCGGAAGCCAGAGGGTAGGGAAAGAAAATTTTGCCAGATACCCTCGCGCATAAAAGAAGCATTGGGTCTTTTCGATACTCCAATATGTAACTTTAACATTGATATGCTCTTCGTTACTGAGTAGATCTTTTGATGGTAGTATGGACTAAGCCGTGAAGGGTGCTCATCGTGTGGTGGCCCTAAGAAGGGCCGTTGGAAAGAGCGAGCCGGCCGGCTGCATGATGTCCGCTGCGTGCTGTGTGGTGACGTGAGTCCCGTGTGACGTACGGGCGCGGAGTGACAGGTGAGATGAGCTCGCGGCTACATATAGCCGTGGCAGTGTCGAACTCCAGCCAATGAGCTGCGCTGGTTGGCGGAGTGGTGGCTAGCCGCCACAGTAGGTAAAAGGGGAAACTAAAATTTTTGCAAGAAAAAAGACTCACCGGCAAATATTGGAAAGGGAAGTCATATTTCACACAACTGTCAGATAAGAGTTTATAACAAAGTTTCAGAAATGGTCCTGATGGATGGAAAAAACTCAACAAATAGTTATACGTCCTAGGGTTGGCACTATAATGTGTTGTTCGCAGACCCCATCCCATTGAGTTGAGACCAAAAATGTCTGCGATCAGTACTGGAAACAATTCCTCTAATTCTTTGATTGTGAACTCCTCAAACAGTTTGGTAGCATACTCTGCCCGTTCCGGAAGAGGAAAAGCAAACAACTGTTGTATTTTGGCCTGTGAACAAATATGGAAAGCTTAATTAAAGCACGGTAAATGTATTCTTAATTTATCACAGAATAGAGCTAGCCCATATAGGGTGCCTTTGAAATTATTCTGCGTTTCTGAGTGCACGTCCAACTGAAGTACAGGTACTAGAGTTCCAAACCTATTTGGACATGGCATAAAAATGTGTTCAGGATATCAGGTCAAAAGTTTAATAATGAATCAGAAAACTGATTTGCTATCTGGTTACTTGTCAAGTTTCAGAGAATAGTTATTTAGCATCAAAATATGTAATTTTGAGCAATTAAAGAGGGGATGAGAAGTTTTCTTTAACTTAAAATGTTCGTGACTTTCCCAGGGTTTTAAGACTGAAAATGCTTTGTGCAAGAAATTTTTTTTTTTTGGAGTTACTAACACTGAAAACCGCATGGGTGCAGAGGGTTCTTTAGAGCAAAAGGTAGTCACATTCTCAGCCTTAAAATGCCTTCATTTTGGAGAGATATTCTCATTTTGCAGGAAGGTTCTGAGTTTGCATAGAGCTAAGCTATCTTAAGAAACAAAGCGCTGACCTGATTTTTCTTATTCTTCCTTGAGTAAAATTGGAGACAAGAGTGAAATAATAAATAAAGGAGTACCAGCTTTCATGTCCTTTGGACCGACAATAAGTGCCAGAGAGAATTTTAAAAGTGGCTCTTGTGTTTCAATGTGTGTAGTCATTTCAAACGGAACTAGCGTCAAATAAGTTGGCGGTTGTTGACCAACTACCACTTCTCAAATGTAGACCAGGCCATGCAACTGTGTAGGGCAGCAATAGCGCCTGTGGTCAATCCTTGATCAGCACTAAACGACCAGGAAAGAGTCTCTAGCAAATAGAAAGTAAATAGCTGCCAGCTTTTCTGATGCTAGTTCCACTTGAAACAGTACTTTAATAAATTATTTTCCGATTCATTTTTTAAATGAAGACAAGATATTGGCATTTGCATAGTTGCGGAAAACTATTGACTATTCTTCCTGAGTTACAATGGAGCATTACTTAGAATTTTTGGTAGATAAAGATGATTTTCTGGAATAGTTTCACCCTGGGCTTCCCCAATGTGAGAGATTACTTTGTTGATTTTTTGACAGTCTATCCAAAAGATAATTCAAGATTTTGATCCTAGTCATAATTAATTGGCTGTAATTATGAGGACTTCCTTTGAAAGGTCAAATCCTCCCACTGGTATTAACAGTGCAACAAGCCATGCGCCTCGTATTGGACATTAGACTAAATTCAGCATCCCGAGTGCCCCCTTCAACGCAGGAGCATTGCTAAGGAATTATGAAACAGGGAAAATTTTTGGGAGTATCTCAATATTTTAGCTAGAAGCAGAGTTCATAAAGATTACGGTGAGTAAGTCTCATAAGGCATGAAAAGCGGACAGAAGTAACTTACATTCATGGTAAACATTGGGACGTAGAAACTAAAGGCCAACACTCTTAATTAATTCCTTCCAAACACAAAAGAGAGGCAGATTTCACACTAAGCAGTATTCAAAAAAAGTTAAGAAAGTGATATCGAAATTAATTTTGATGTCTCCGGCAATGAATAAATTTTTGAAAATGTGTCTGTAATCTACTATCAACGAGAAACAGAAACCTAACCAACCAAAGAAATTGTAACCGACCATAGAGTACAATAGAGTCGCAAAGTACTGGAGCGCCGATGAAGCCAATCCATTAACAGGCGTTTCCGAGCCACGTGTGCTCCGAAAATAGTGAACCATTTGCGAACCCAACGGCATTTTGTAACACGGCGGCTTATGGAGAAATCAAGAATTGCTTGTGTTTTTTAGGTATTTTATAATTCAATCAGCATTAATTTTTGCAAATTTTGCTATTTAAAGGTAGTCAAAGCCATAATGAATCCATTGATGTATATTACTCCTGGATAATATTCATATTGGGATTTAATTTCTGACTTATACCAAGTGTGAACCAACCGGCATTTCTTATCACGGCGGCTTACGGGGAAAGCAACGACTGCCTGTGTTTTTTCGACATTTTTTATTCAATCGATATTAATTTGTGCAAATTTTGCTATAATTAGATAGTCAAAGCCATAACGAATCCATTGATGTATATTACTCCTGGAGAATATTCATATAGGGATTTAATTTCTGACTTAACTACCAAGTTGTGAACCAACCGGCATTTTTTAACACGGTGGCTTATGGAGAAATCAACGACTGCTTGTGTTTTTTCGACTTTTTTAAATTCCATCTATATTAATTTGTGCAAATTTTGCTATAAATAGATATTCAAAGCCATAACGAATCCATTAATGTATGTTACTCCTGGGTAATATTCATATATGGACTCAATTTCAGACTTATTACCGGCCTACTTAGCTGATTCAATGTGTGTGGACCTAGCCGACGAACGGAGCCGAGTCGGGAGTGGGGAGGTGGGGAGCGCTGAGCGCGAGTCTCTGCGTATGCGTCGTCGCTAGTCGCCGCACACTAGTCTCCGGAGAACTGGACAAAACAGCCTCGAAAAGTGACTTCAACGGCGATCCAGTACTTTGCGACTCTATTGTACTCTATGTAACCGACATACTTCCACGTTTCGTGATTCAATAAAAGTACGAAAGACAGCGCTAGTGTCTGTGTTTATGTAAACAATATAGGTTAGGATTGTCTCATTCATCATCTCAGTTTTCACCACTTCACCACTATTTTCCATTCACCAGTGAGTTATCGAATCTGAAGTCGAGGAAAGTAACTTTTTCAATTCGATCTTAACTCTATTTGATTATACTTTAATTTAAAATGGTCTCAGAAGATGTAAAAGTTGGTCATTTTGGTAGAGAAGCCATTGTAGGTAGTGTGGTGTTGCCTGGTCAAGTTGTCGAAGAGGCCTCATCAGCCGAGCAAAAAAAAGTTACATTAGGACCTGGGGTTGAAAGAGTTAAAGAAAATATTGTGGTTTGTAATAGTGGAATTTTGAAGAAAAGTGAACCCAACATTTACTATGTTGATAATTTGCAAAAGAGGTACACTCCTGTGCGGAAAGAATGTGTTATTGGTGTAGTTACGATGAAAGCAGGTGACATTTTTAAGATAGACATAAATTCAAGTGAACAGGCATCATTATCATATCTAGCTTTTGAGAATGTTTCGAAGAAGAACAGGCCACGTATTGAAGTTGGAGATCTGGTCTACGCTCAAATTCTTTCTGCAAGCAAAGACATGGAACCGGAACTCGTTTGTGTTAATTCATACGGAAAGCAAGTCACAATGGGTGTACTCCCAGCAGAAGGATTTTTATTTCAGTGCAGTATCAATTTAATAAGAAAAATACTTAGCCCTGAGTGTCCCTTGCTTTCCAAACTGGGCAAAAGAATACCATATGAGACGGCTATTGGAATGAATGGACGAATATGGATCAAAGCCAAAAACGTAGATGCAACTCTCCTGATTGGTAATGCTATTCTAGCCTCTGAATATGCGTCAACAGAAACAATCAATGAAATTTGCGATAATTTGCTGAAAAAATTGCCAAATGTTTAAGGAATCAATCACCTTGGATAATTTTTTTTTTTTTTTTAAAAAAAAGGAAAGGATGTTTTTGTTAGGATTTAATCCTTAATTGTACAAAACATCTCCTAGAATTTGCATAAGATTATTTGGCTGTTCTTTATGACTTACTTTCAAGAAGTGTACCGCAGTCAACCATTTTCTAGCAAGGATTGACTGTGGGGTCACTGCTGCCTTGCGTAAATACTCAGGTTAAACGATCTACTGAGTGGCAGTTGGATGTATTTATGCTAAAATGACCATATGTACTTGAATTAAATCAAAAGAAATTGTTTAACAAGTAAACCCTATGCAGATGGTTCCCTTTGATTTCATTCATTTTCACATATTTCATTATCGCATAATTACATCCAGTTGAAAGTAAACAACTACTGAGTGATAAAATATGAGTTTTAGCACAAGTTAATAAGACATTTGCAAAAAGTTCCAGCACATATTACTATGAACAAAAAATTTCAGGGTATTTTTTATCTGTCTTGTAATCAAGCAAGAATTGGGGTTGCGTTTGTTCCGCCTGTAAGCTAATAAACTAGTTGAGGGCCAAAGAAACATTAAAATAAATATTTCCTTCTTTTGAAAGAAAGCTAAATTTTTTTTTCTTTCTCTTTTATAGTATGAATAGGATTTTTGGTCCATTTCATGGAAGAGTCTCTGCGACTGAAGTATCATAAGTGCCATTTGTACCTAGGCACTGTATTTTCAAAAATGTCCAATTTTTCCCAGAATAAATGATGGACAGAATCACTTAAACTAAATAAATATTTCTCATATTATCAAAGTTAAATCTTGAAAGAATGTGCTAAAGTTTTAAAGAAGGAATTGAAACAATACATGTATTGTAATGTCCGGTAACATAGTGTCAAGGCGTAAACACCGCTTGTGACACTTTGTCCAGAAAGTTGACGATATCAACTCCTCCTCATTTCTATCAATAGTTCTCTAATTTAGCGCATCTTTGTATTATTGCATCCCCAATATCGGACATGATTTTCAAGATTAATAGTAAGTTGTAAGGAGACTACCTGGATAGTCAGAGAAAGAAAATACCGATCATGAACAGATTTTATCTTTATTTTATGTCACTCAACAATACATAACTTATCAAGGCTTGCCTACTCAGGTAAGTACAGAATAAGAGGAGTAAGCATTTCACCAGGTTGATGGTGAAGTGAGACTCACTGTCTTTTTCTGAAACTTACTTGAATTGCTTCAACTAGAGTACCTGTATAGGGAGAGTATGGACAGATCGGTTCATGGAGGGCTTAGGGCCCAAAAGTGCAGCCACTCTTCTGAGCAACTTCTAACACACAAAATTTCACTGCCAGCCTACAGATTTCAATTCTAACCAAGATGGCTAAGAATGTATATAAATGAGCGTTCTTTCGCAAAAATAAAAAAATTTATGCAAAAAGTAAGCCAAATACATGCTTTCTAAACGACGGTTCGTAACAATTGTATTTGTAAATCGCTCTGGACACTCGAAATTCATAGGTTGGCTGCCCTTTTGGGCCCTAACTTTATTCGCGGAGGCATTGGCGAAGGTCTGATGGACTTTCGGAGTTCCAGATCTGTCCATACTCTCCCTATACAGGTACTCTAGCTTCAACCAGTCATTACGTATAGTTTACAAAAAGATGAATTTTGTAAAAAAAAATTTAGTGCTAAGAACACCTCATTTATCTCGGATGTGATTGGCTCTCTTTCATCTCCAGTTTTACAAAATATGTCAATCATTTCTCAAAACATACAAATGACATGCTTCTGAGTTCAGTTTAAATAAAAGTGAGCCCCTAAGCACAGCGACTTGAAGTGAAGAACTACTTAGCGTTTGCTTAATTTTCACTGATTTCATTCTACTTGGCAATTAATATTTAGGTTCCATTAGGATAACATTTGAGTTCATAGAAAAAGCAGTCAAGCTAAAAATTTCACTTTTAATAGATCACAGCATGATAGGCCACATTCTTTTGTGTTTTTTCCTCCAACTATGTGGTTTCAACTCATGAACTAGAGTTATTATATTTCAGCAGGCAGATATTTTGCCCTGAGTTATCATTTTGGTTGGACATGACAAGAATAATTTAGGTTCTCTGTAAACTTACAACTTTGTAAGTGTATCAAGAATTATCAGTGGAGCACTAGGGGAGAATTTGAATCACTCTAGAAGTGAAACTACTGAGTTTCAAACGAAGGTAAAAATACATTCATTGAACCTGAGACATCTGTTTTGGATATCATTACTAATTCCCTTACAGCACATTGAAAATCAAGCTTGTTTTAAGTACGCTTCATTCTTATCTTTAAGAAACTTTTTTGGGATGTTAAAGAATGTTTCTAGGCAAGTTTGGGAAACAACTTCGAGGCATTACCTGATAATTCTGAGAACCATTTTTTGAATGCAAAATAAAATTATTTTATGTTTACTTTTTAAAATAAGAAATAAAAATTTTTCATTTTCTTTTTCATGAAAAACCCTCTTAAAAAACCCCTTTTAGAATGTAAAAAAAATTCTTATTTATTTTACCTACATTTCAAAAATCCTTATGGCGGAAAGAAAGTTCAAACTGACTTTTTGATGCTTAAAAAGTGGAATTTGGGAGCGGATTTCTCAAAACATACGCATCAAGACTAGTTTTACATGAAATCATTAGGTACTATTTCAATTCTTTAAAAAACTGCACTTATGCGCCTTGTCCTCCAAGCCCCTCGATTTTTTTCATACATTCTTCATAGGGTTCTTACCTACTTCTAAACAAATTTTAAACATTTTCAAGCGCATTTGCATTTGGCAATTCCTGCATATCAATTGAATTTGAATAAATTTTCGAAAGTAAAAAATGGATTGAAATAAATGCCGAGTTACTTGGAAAAATTTTCAAGAGGCTACATAAAACATGTTCTATGTATTACTCACCAACACTCACTTTAAAAAATTTAATTAAGAACATGGATCAGAAGCTGTGTTGGAACAGCAGGCCAATTAATGAAATTGTGAGACAAAGCGATAGAGAAAGAAGACACATGGATAGTGAAGCGATCCTATTGGTTAAAACAGGTGATTCTTATTCGCTGGCTAAAAGGTACCTTGTGGGTTGCCGTTTTTTAGTCTATTACCATCTGTGTCCATTGCAATCACAAGCTTCCACCAATAGGATTGCCCTATTTCCTCTTGGTCTCCTTTGTCTATCTATTTCAATAATCAGCACCCTGGACTTGGGACATGCGCCCTACTACGGCTTAAATGCAACAGCATCAGGGCTGAAATTTTTTAAAAGCCTTAATTCTGCAATTTCAACTATTTGGCATAGAATAAAGTAGGTGCATTTGCAGAGCTTGAATAACCATATTCTTGAGGCTTGAGACCTATTCTCAGCAACTGCATGACCTTCCATCCAAACCAGATAAGCAACGAACACAAAAAGCACTCTATAAAAAACTTTAATATTTTAAGCTCTCTCACATACAAAACAGTATTACTGCTCCCTTGGACTGTGTGGTGAAAAGCTATCCACTTCAACCAAGTATCACTATCGAATTTCAGTTGAAAGATTGGAATGATTTTAACCAAATAATTGTACAATTACTTAGATGACAGGTTTTTTATGCAATCTTTTACATAAAGAACAAAAAACAAAAGCTATTTCTGTAGGAGTTCAAACAGATAAGGCCTCCTAAGGCGTATGAGGTGGCTCCGATCTTGTACAAGCTTCAAGTTACTCCATTGAATAGAGGTCTGAAACCTCTGCCTAAGTCTCTGATTAACTTCAATTTCAGGCATTTAGAAAGCAAGTTTCTTTTATCTCAAAGGCTTTAAAGAATTAACCATGGAAAAATAGTTGATACGAGGAAACAGAGGGAGATAAGTGATTTATTGTTAAACAATTCCTCACCATGATGACAACTTTTTTTTTCTTTTTGAAAACGTAAAATTAAAATTTTCAAAACATCTCATCATTCTTTACTACAATTTTAACTGTGTATGATAGCATGCCGAAATTCCTGCCTTACTAGGAAATCTATTACATTTCATAACTGACTGCATGACTGAAATTTTGCTCTAGACTTATCTCAAAGCAGTGAAATACCTAATCAATGAACATTGTTGGTTCAAAAAATAAATGTTAAGTAAAGTACAATAAATGAATATTTTATTAACTTCAACTGGAAAATAAAAAAAATTAAATAAAATTAACGCCTATGAGAAAAAGGAAAAAAGGGAGATAAGGAAATTAGAAGTTGGATTTCAAAACCTCAGGTCGAGATTCAAAACAACAATGTACAAATTAGAGGGGAATTTAAAATAAGTAAAATACAAAATGTATGTACAACAGGAACGAAAATAGAACAAGAAGAAGCTATTAGATGTGAATGCCAAGGGGGGAAAACAGAAATTCATTTGGTTATGGGACAAAAGAAGCCTGCGCGAAAAAAAAAACTTTTTACAAAATTAACTTATTTTACTTCCGCAATCGCAAAATGAGGATATCTTTGAAATTAAAACATAGTTTCGAAGTAAGAGGAAAAAATCTACAATTGTTTATCTACACAGTACAATGTACAGTTAAAATTACTGTAATATTCACAAGCGAGCCACCTGTCATGATGACAAAAATAAATAGTAAAAAATTTGCAAAGTTAACGTGCAAAACGAAAGAGCATAGCGGTGAAGTTGTCGTTCCAATTGATTTCGAATCGGCACGGTTTGATTAACGGCACTCCCAGACCTTGATTGTTTTATCCACACTACCAGTTATTACATATGGCTGGGTCCTGTGAAAGTCTACAAACAAAAAATTTCAGGGTAAAATTTATGATAACTGAAAATAGTTCTGCAAATCTTAGTGATAGATAAAATAATTGCGCTATTCTACTTGGAAAACAGATAGAATGCATGGTAAGGTACAGCAGTGAATTGAGAAAAAGGAGGGTACAATATAAAGGTTTCCTTATGTATGCTTACTTTTTTCCAACTCAAGGTTGGACAAAAAAAAACTAAGGAAACCCATGCTTAAAATGTGAAATGTTAAATGTGTCTGAAGCAATGTTGGACGCGGACCTGAAGTTATAGATGATGTGAACGCTGCTCTTATGTATCTTTGATCTATTGATTCTTAGCATCACTCAGCTAGAGAATATATTTGCAACTAATCAAATTTTTTGAGAAGTTAAATGGGACTAGCGCCAAATAAGTTTCCAAGAGGAGTCTCTTTGAGTCTCCAGTGTTCACACATAGTTTGTGAAGATTTTTCCAGATCTATGCACAGGCAGGTTGCAATCAAATTTAGATTCAAATGTTTACTGGTAGGTAGTTTTCACTTTCTAGAGTGACACTAGGACCCAGGTTGTTTCAGAAAGTTTGGAAGTTTCGTCCACTTAAATTAGTTTTGTTCCACGTGTCATGAAAGAGTCAATCCTCAAACTAGTCTTCTGTAACTGGAAAAGTTGAGTAATATCGCTTCTTGTGAAAACCCTAAGTCTCTCCCTACTGGTTCTGCCATTCGAGTTGGTTCCCCTTAGTTGCAACATTAGAGAACTTCATCCCTGGACCCGTTAAGTAAGCAGTCCGTTGTGTCTCTTCCCCATGCATTGTCACGTTTTGGTCAGTCCATCAAATCTAATTTCACATTTTGATTTACACAAGTGCTCCAACTACAGTTTCCTTCGAATAATTAAAATTATGTAACATCAAATATGATTTGAACTGCAAAAAAACACAGTATTTATCCAGACCAGAAAAATTGTATCAAGTGAAAGAAATTGTTTCATCAAAAGTCAAATTACACTGTGCTCACAAAGAGGAGAAGCCTGCATATAGCGCCGGATACACCTGCGAGTTAGAAGCACGTCTTGAATGGCGAGAGGGCCTTTGGCCATGTCCGGCAATCTTCGTGGCCAATCAGGTTGCAACTCGCCGCCAGTAACTCCCTCAAAGTAGGATCAGATTCTTATTTTCGCTGCTGGATGCGCGTCTAGCCAGCAGGTGTATCTAGCGCTTTAGGTATTCAATCTTACCTGTGCCATGCCCTTTCCCTGAGGAATACAAACTGATTTTGTGAAAAGCTGAAGCTGGCTCTAAGGTATCATTTTTTCTCTCTTTTCATTTCTGCTCCTTCTCCGCATGAGGGACCTCAAAGAAGTAGCCTGATAGCCTAACCCAGTTTTCTGTCAGTTGGGCCTTCCGAAGGGTTACTCGACATTCATTTTATTTGACTTCCTTGATGGATTTCTAGTCTTTCATGGGTATTTAAAAACAATAATCCCTCATTGACACAATTTGGCAACGCTAATGCTCAATTAAACTTAGATAATTTTACCCTTGAAGTGACAATAGCTCTTTTCACATTCAACAAAAGCTTTGTTCACCATCACACTGACGATTTCAGAGGCTAGTGATGCAGTAAGGTAATAAATACAGGGAGCCTTACCGAGGGATGTACAGAAATGCGAATGAGCGTCCAGTGTTTTCATATTCCTCTTGTTGCGAATATCCCACACACGAAGCGTTTTGTCATCACTGGCTGAAATTATGTACTTGCCACCAGGATGGAAAACTACACCTCGGACCCAATTATCATGGCCTATGAGGGTGAACAAGCATAAGCCAGAACTAACGTCCCACACCTGAAAGCAAAATAATTTCATGATACAAGAAAAGAAAAAACAAAAGGAACATTCGTATTCATAATCTTTTCTTCTCTCTGAATCTTGAGAAGAAAAAACAGCCTTTAAACTCTATGAGAACCAAGATTTTACTTTATGTGTTAGTTTTGATTTGATTTTCAGAGCCATGAACATACACTCTTGGGGCTAAAGTTTAGAAAAACCTAAATTAAATAATTTGTTATAATGTAAACCTAAAGGCAGTGAGGAAATATCCTGATGAGCAGTCGCTAACATTGTCTGACAAGATTCAAAGTAGGTAATGCACATAATATCCTCCTTCAAGGATTGTTTCGCTTATTCATCCCATCTGCTAGGTACTTTGAGGTAAATCTTGTGAGGGACGAATCCTATATAAAACTGAACTCCTGTCAGAGCCGATGTAAAAATCTGAGAGCAATTGCTGGTACTGTAACTTCGTGTATTAGGATCCTTGCAACTGACTGCATTTATCAGATGTCAGGCATCACAAAAAGTATGTCACAAATGGCCACCTGAAATCCGTCTTGATCATCCATATGGGACAAAATCAGGCTTTACCTGGTCATAGAGGGTCGGAAAACGTCAAAAAAATATTTAATTCTCATCACTATACCCACCATACACGTTATTTTCAGACTCTCAACTTAACCTCACTTTTGGAGCTCTTGATGGATGGGGCGAGGTTTGGCGGAAGGAACCTCTGACTTTACAATGGTCTCAGGCGAGGTTGCGCTGCAATTGGGCTGCCATGACAATATGGCATCTTGTAGAATTCGTCCTTTCTTGTTAGTAAATCATACAGCTGTGAATTCTTCCATTGATCAAGAGTAACATGCTTTCAGACTATTAAAACTTCAGGATATTGTCTTGTGATATGTACCTAATTGTAGGATTTCGCTAATTCTTAGATACTTGCATTTTTCAAATGGTAATTGTGGATATCTGCAATGGACCGGTAGACAAGTTGCGAATTCAAGTATTATCTTGCATGTATCCTGACCAAAATTTCACACAGAACACGATTCGCACAACAAAAATTACAAAATCAACACTCGACTAAGATGATAACGTTTTAAGTTAACATTTGTTACAGGAAATTTGAATTCCCCACTTACAAGAAAAACAATAGTTTACATGAATCAAATCATGCACTCGAACAGTTTTGGTAGGTTTCTTAATCCAATGATTTTTCATTTTTGCTATTTTTTTGTTATAAAAATCTAGAAACCATCTTAACTTCTAAGATGAGAAGCGATCAAAGTACTTACTCTCAGTGTTTTGTCTCTGGAACCTGAGACGAGGAAGGGCCCTTCAAAAGCTCCTTTCTTGTTATCACCCCCAGCTGCTTCGTTGATTGCAGAATTTGCTGACTCGTTAGCCCATGCTATACATTCAACTACATGCTCATGATCTCTGAGTTCCACCTATAGGATAGTGAAAGAAAATAAAAAATTCGTCTAAGAGAGATTGAGATTGACATAAGACCAGAAAATCTAAAAGCCTAGCAGATAAAATGGAAAAAATATTAAATCAATTGAAAAAAAATCACAGACTGTAAGATTTTAATCAATTTCTACTTTGAAACTATCACTATAGTCGGAGTTTTATCTTCTACACACATAAAACAGAAAAAGCCCTAAAAAATTGAATTATACATGCCACTAAGAAAATCAATGTTGACTTAATTAAAACATGCGTTTCCTACACTGCTGTACAAGTAGAGCAATTTATTTCATCATTCAACATTGATTTAAATGGATTTTTCAACATCACAGACACTTGGGTCAATCTTTAAACAAGAAACAGATTCATGGCCTCATAAATATAACTGAGCAGAGGTCGCCCAAATAAACTAAGATATCAAACTTATTGTAAAAAGGTCATGTTAAGGCAATTGTGACGATTGTGCAATTTTAATATTGATAGCAAAATAAGAGGCCACCGATCAAAGTGAAAAATTTTTGGTTCAAATTTTAGGTTGCATTGTCACTTCAAGCGTTTTAAAACTCTGGGCTCAAAAGTATATCCTTCCTTTCTCATATAGAGTCCAAAGTTATATAAAAACCAATTTTCTTAAATTCAGTTTTCCTCGAGAAAGTAATTCGCGGTGTATTCTTGATATTTCTTGGAAAAAAAGAAAAGGATAAGTATTTAGGAGATTTTTGGAGAAATATGTGCCTATCGATGAATAAATCTTCTGCTTGCACAGATTGAGCAAGGAAAATACTCTCATTAGGAGAAGGAACGAACAAATAAAGAATCTTGTCCTTGGGATTAACAGTTTTCAATAATTGTTCAAAGTTTGAAGGTTTCTATCAAAAGTATACTTTGAGCTGGGACAGCGCAATAATTGCAAGATAACTGATGGATTCTTCAGCCTCCTGCTGCTGTACGAAGACTGAGGCAATTTGCACATAAAATATTGAAACCACAATCAGAAAAGAAAAAAAAAACCTTATTATTTACGCACTTTGCATTCTTTCGTAGCAGCTACCCACACTCGGACAGTATGGTCATTAGAGCAGGATGCAATATAAGACCCATCAGGCGACACTTTGACTTGTCTCACCCATTCTCTATGACCAGAAAAGGTTTTTACACAATACCTGCAACAGACATCGTATCGCCAATTAAAAAATGAGGACCATGATAGAAAAAGTATTTGTATAGTTTTAAGTTATAACCAAAGAACAAGAAACATTAATTCTAATTTCTCAAAAAGTCTACAAATAACCGTCTTCTAAGAGCCGGCCACCCATGATTATCGAGTGATATTTTATTACCTTTCCCAGAAAACTCAAAAAGGCTTTTTTCATTTCATTTGCAAAGAGGTTGTTGTGGGAACGTATTAACAGGGGTATAGGAAGTTGTTAAGTTAACGCTTCACGAGGAAAACAGATTTTTTATATGCCCTGTTACAAAGTGCAATCTGCATGACTTAGAAAAAAAATCAGCAGCATTGAAGTAGTTTGGTGTAAAAATCAGTACATCTGCAGTTCTTTAGAAGTATAATATGAAGGCAGCCACTTCCGTTCCTTTTTTTTATTCAAATTTCCTATAATGCAACTGCTACAGTGTGCATTGCGTTAGCTGAGTGTACTCTGTGAGATGTACCCAACTGGCTTTAGTAAAATCTGCAAGCTTCACAAACTATACACAAGAATGAGTTAGTTAAGCTCCGGAAGGATTTGGCTGCAAATAGTCAAATCTTACAGTTTTTGGTACGAGAAGGACGATGCACACGTTAAAATTTCACGAAAAATTGTCTCTGCGGAGATGTAATGCTCCCTTTTTAGGGGTCCTCGAAAACATGTTTGAACCGACCGCCGTGAATCTTCAAATCTACGTGTCATCGATGGAAGATGGCGGCAGCAAATCCAACCTGCTTACTACCACCATACCATGCTGTCATTGTTGACATCTCGATTTTCCGTTTGAAGTTAAGTGAGTTCTGTGCTCTGTTGTTGTGTTGCGATAACGTGAGTTGAAATTACGTTGTGCAATGACATTAATGACAGTTTAATGCTCTTAAGAAATGACACAAACAAACAAACCTACATAACCTCAAACAGTAACACACCAGCAACGCAGACGCGATGCCGCCGTGTATTCTTCCACTACGCATTCCACCGCCATATTGATCGTGACGTGTACATTGGAAACCTACGAGCACGTGGTTCAAACGCAGTTTTAGGCCACCCTAATTTTTGGCACTTTATTTTCAAATAAACTTTTCTTTCGTTTGCAGTCATCAAAAAAAATTAGGAAAAAACTGTTAGCTTCGGTCACTTACTACTTTCGAATGACACAATAAAAAAAAAAAACTTAATTGACTCATTATAATTTGTTCACACAAATATAGTGGTTTCTTACCCTGTAGCAACTTCCCAAATTTTGATGGTTTTGTCCCGGGATGCTGACACAATGAAGTCACCATTGGGCATAAAAGCTACTCCAGAGACATTGTGATCATGACCGTGCATAGTCTTGATACACTGGTATCCTTGAGTAAAATCCCAAATTTTAATGCTCATATCGGCACTGCATGATACTGCAACAAGGAAGAAAAAAATGTATTCACTAAATAGCAAAGGCAATCTGTATTGTATTGCGGCTCTTAAAAAAGAACGACTACTACATTTATGGCCCATTTGTGTACCAGCATTTTTTTGTTCCCCTCCCCCCGCACATAGCAGTACAAACAAACAGGAGGGTTACAGAATACTCTTGAATGATCTTTAGAACAATACCTAAAGCCCTATCAATCAAAAAATTGGACAAACACAACCAAAACAATTGTCTAGCAACCACGCGAGTTAACTCATACATGCACAGTTGTCCCAAAACAGCGCTGATGAGGATGCTTCTTAATCTACTCGTATTAATTACTTAAGAAGCACTTTGTTATTTAATTTCCTTAGAATTTTTCAGAAAAACTTCATTCTGGTAATAATGTTTTGTTCGGAAACATTCTATGTTTACTCTTAGGGAGGGGTTTAAGCACCTAAAAAAGGGAGATGCATCTTGTTAAAAATATTTATTTTGGGGAAAAAAAGGATTGGCAGATGCAAAATAGATTTGAGGTAAAGTCATTGTAATTTATTGAAAAGGAAGAACTCAAAAGAAAAAACTCACCTAAAATTTTACCAGTATGGTCAAACGCTATGTCCTGTATTGAATCAGTGTGTCCTTTCAACGATCGCTCATATTCCCCTGTTTCATAGTCCCATACTCTAATTGAAGCATCTTCACTAGCAGACACTATCAGACCAAATACTGGATGAAAGATAACTTTGGTTACAGGGGCACGGTGACCTGACAGACAGAATTTTTCAGGGCCTCTAGGGATCCATTCTGTTGGTGACCGCTTCGCTCGCGTCGGAGCTCCTTCAATAAACTCCTTCTCTGCCTCAGACAATTTTGATTCTAGTTCCATAACCTATTAACAGAAAAAAGAAGGGTAATACATTTGAGCACTCAAAATCTGACTCTGTAAATAGGTAGATTAAAGACAAAGGTAGAACTTTATGGAGTCCAGAAATTAACTGACTAAATCTTAAAATTAAAATTTTGGTGGCCCAAAAATGTATCCACGTATTACATTCCATGATTAATTATCCAAGATTTATATTCTTGTTTCATTCGCAAAACATTCAAAAGATGAACTTATTTCTAAGATTCAAATTAATGCCTAAGTGGGTCGTGCTGGGGTTGGGTGTGAGGGACTGGGAGATCAAATGCAGCATTAGCCCTGAGGTTGAGAGATATTTAAAACTTGATTAAAAGAAAAAAAAGGCGGCGTTACAACTGGAGGTTAAAACAGCTTTCCAGATTATCAAGGAATCCAAAGAGCGCTTTTTTTTTATCTAAGTCTTTACTAAACTGACTAAACAATGGAGAAAACTTACAAAAATGACTAAAAAATCGAGGAATGATTAAAAAATTATATAAAATCGAGAAAAAGTCGAGGATTTCAAAATTTTTCCTGCCCATTGAAATGTGTATGTGACTGTAATTTTAATGTACTTTATTATTTCCTGCCTTTGATATGGAATGTTGCTCATACATTTCATGAATCTTGAGCCGTCGTGGGGAATAAAATAATTTAATAATAAACAACTTATGCATCCAAAAGATTGAAAGCCACCCTGAATATTATGCAAATGAATACTACATTCTAAATGATTAATTGAGAAAGTACTTTAGTAGAAGGAAGAGAAAAGTGAACTTACTTTTTTCTGCAAACGAATGACTGAAGTCCATTTCTTTTCCAGCAATCCTCCATACTTCTTTTCCACTTCTCCTGAGATATCTGCATCTCTCTTTAAGCCTTCAAGGGCAGTTGTGTATCCGTTGCTGGATAGGTAGTCTGCAATTGCTTTGTTTCTGAAAAATACAAATAAATGAACAGATTAAACAAACGAAACGAACATTCTTAGCTAAAACTGACCAGATAAAACAAACACCTTGATGAGTCATTTCTAATGCTACCTAGCTTTCATTTTTAAACATTGTTAGTTATCCAGCAGATTTCTCAGGTGGGAACATATGTGAAGTTCCTATCTTCAAAATGGTATAAAACATGTTGTGTTCCTTGAAAAGCTTGTGACAGCATGAGCATTTATTTCACTGATGTGAGTTTTGATCAGGGGTTGATAAAGTTCTCTGCTTTCCAAAATTTTGCGCATGCCGAAAATGTTTTTCCACAAAAAGTGATGAATTTTTTTTTTAAGTGGTCAGGTTTTTTGATCAACTGGTGAAAAGGAAATCTTAATATGGTAGTAAATAGGGCTTAATCAATGCTTACTTTACAATTTCTATGCCAGAAGTCGCCAAAAAAAAATCTGAGGGCTGTCTACAATTTTCCAGCAAGTTGGCTCGCAGAATCAGGAATATTATTGACCACTGGTTTTGCTTTAATCGGACGAAATATTTTTTACTTTGCACAAATTTTAATTGACAAGTCAAGAGAATGATAAGGATACTTACAGCTCCTCTTTCTGACGCTGAGATAAAACCATTTTCATGATCTCTTAACGCTCCGAGAATGACGAACAATGCGGGGTTGGGATGAAGTGACTTCAACACTTAGACTAGCAGGAAAAACATCATACTCGCTGAAACAGAGAATCATATATTATTAGTGCTGAGACTCAAACAAAAATAATTGTTCTCAAATAGAAAAGAAATTCATTACTTAAGAAGACAGAGGAAAAGACTTCAAAGATTTTACTCCCACGGATACAAAAACTTTCTTAACTGGCAATATTTCTCATAATTTCTCCCTATGCCTCACAGCCTAATTCGAGATTTGCCTCACGTTTGCTAAGATCCACTGACTGCAAGATAGACCATTTTCCACACTCCACTTACAATTTGAGAGAATCGATAATTCACCATTTCTATGATCTTTTGGATCTTGGTCAATGTTGATAAAAATTTGATGGGATTTTTTTTTCTTTTTGGAGAAGGTTATCAATGTCCAAGCAATATTAATCTTTCCTAGAATAGGAAGCACAATGTAAGTTAGTACTTAAAGTATCTATGTGGTTCCACTCTTTTGAAAGCTGAGAGGGAAGAAGAACCTCAAGGAGGATCATAGACAAATTTTTCAACTTAGAAAACTGCTGACACCTGAACGCCTGCTGCGGTTTACAAATCATAGTCAAATCAGATAAAATTTTTAGAGTTTTCAGAGATGAAAAATGCAAAAAATGAGGATTGCAGGTCATGTTTGGGAAGGCAAGGGAAATTGGTAAGCCTCAGAACACATCGATGATGAAACGACAGAAATGCGTAAATCAGTTGGGGGCGTTGCAGACTTCCTGTCATACTTTATTTTCGGCGAGGAAAATTAACAAACGTCATTCCTTGAAAACTTCGGTGATTTTTATTCTCTTTGTGATAAATGTATTATGGGAATTTCAATCCATAATGTTGGTTGGGTCTCCTTTTTAAACATAAAATTTGAGCTGAGATTTTGAGACCCTGCAACCGAGATACACATTTTTGCAGTTTTACCATTGATATATTCTAGGTGGCGGTAGCCACTCCGGCCCAATCCTAAAAAACTCCCCTTAAAAAGTTGACGACCCAAAAAAAAAAAAAAAAAAAAATCACTTGACTATGAGAACTTCACAATGTACTCTAAAGTAAGATTTTTAAACCTTTCTAGCGAGTCCAAAACTTACTGGGGAGAAAAAATTCATCAACTTAGTGTCTCAGGGGACAAGCCTGCTTAAATTTTAATACATCCAAAAAATTTACAAATTTTTCCAGAATTCAAGAATTTTGGGCTTTAGAGTGTTTTTTAAGAGACGTAATTCGTGCAAAATCCATGCTCTGACCCCAGAGAGCATGGGTGCAATTAAAATCTTTTGAAAGATTTGACAAAATAATATAATTCAAAGTTTACCTATTTATTTAAGGTGCTAAGCAGATAATGTTGGTGCAGGTTAAATATTTTACAACATTACTTCGTTTTATCCCCTCCCCCCATAAGAAACTAATCTTGCTTGACACCTAGTGGGAATGACAAGCAGCTATGAGTTCAGAGGAAGTGCCTTGAACAATTGGATGAGTGAGACACTGAGTTGGTTTGAAGGTTTGGTAGAGAATTTCCTGACTTTTCATGGTTGAATATCTAAATTTACTAAATTTTCCAGGTTTTCCTCGAATTATCAAGAACTTCTCAACGTGTCTTATCTTCAGAAAAAATACCGTTCTTTCTATTATCCCATTTTTCAAGTCTTTCCTTAAAAATTAGGAAACTCCTCAGAGGCCCTGATCTTGGAAGATAAGGAAGTGTCCGAGAACTTATAGTTGTCGTAAGATCTTTTCCTCTGAAATTTCCTGCTTCTGTTAAAGCAACTGTGATACTGTCAATTTTCTGCCAAGAAGTATTTTTCCCCCATTTACTCCCTTCCCGTGGATTGAGAAATTGTTTGAAAAATCTCAACCGAAGATATTACTTACTTAGATTGATTCGGAAGAAAAATCGGTCAGCACTAACTTCAATGAATTGTAAACATAACTCGTATCAATATTTAGACTGAGCTACATTCTTCAATGCAAAAATGTCTGTGCTTATTCTCAAAGGAAAGGCCCATAGGATTTCCTTTCATAGGACCGGTTTTACCCTGCACCATGGAAAACTCGAAGGTAAAGTTTACTCTCATTTCAAAATGGTACCAAAGCTGACTTTCTTCTTTATCTTACTAAACGTGACATTATGATTATTGTTTTGGATTCGCCGATTAAAGTGACTGCACAATAACCGCTGGGAGACATAAGCGTAGAAAGTATTTATGGCTGCAAACTATTTGTCAGCCAATTGTGGTGTCTGTATTGAGTGAGAGGATCCATTAAGTCTTTTAAAGTTAAAAAAATTCAAAAACCTTAAGCTGATGACTAGTAATTATTACTGTTATTCCAAAGGGAAAAATTAGGATTTCTGTCAACAGTAGGTAGTGAGGAAAAAATAATAAAAATGGACTGCTAGTTTTTCTGTACAGTAATGTAATACAATAATACCATAATGAAAAAGAATCTAGAAATCTTAATGAATTTTTTGGTTAACTTTAAATTTACAATTTGGACACTAAAGTCATTCAAACTCATCTTGTCTTTGTCAAATGTCAAAAAGTAGCATTAAAATCTTGTTCTAATCAAAGACCAATAAACTCCCTCTTAAGTATTAAAAAAAAAAAAAAAAAAAAAAAAAAAAAAAAAAAAAAAAATATTAATGAGACAGATGCGGGGCAAAATGAGCCCGGAATCTAGAAAAAAATTAATCGTTTTGTATACCATTAAGGCCTTCCATTATTCTTAAAGCACTCCCCCCCCCCCAAAAAAAAAAAAAAAATTGTTGCTCATTCATAACTCAAGATGCTGAAGCCTAGATAAATTGTCACATATATCTGATACAACTCCATTACTTAGGATTCAAAAAAAATTAAGTGAAACAGTATAACTTCAACAGAATATAGTAATGTTTAATACTGAGCAAAAAATTTGACTGAAATGTAAAATTTCGACTTGGTGAAAAAATAGGTATGATAAAATAGGAATAAGAAACAATAGCAGATCATGTAGAGCAGTCTGAACGTAATGGATGAAAAATGTTAATGAGCATGAACTTAAATAGAACATTGTTTTCCTTGAGATTTCAAATAAGTAAATGCAAGTAACCAGATATGTCTCCAAGGCTGTAAGGATTCTACTCATTTAAACCCCATCTTTGAGATTATTGTCTGAGAATTTTCCCTATAGTAAATGATATGTCACTGAGATTGAACACCTAGTGGTTAATCAATAGTTTTTAAATTGACTCTCCTGCGCTAATGGAAACGTGAGACTGATAAAAAATCATTGGTATCTTGTTACTCTACCTTGAGAAAGACAAGTTAAAAATGCGCTCCTTCTACTAATAAGAAGAAACTGATGGACATCTAGGAAAAATCAGGCGTACAAGACATTTAATTAAAATAATTTGCTGATGTGACATATATGTTCTCACTTGTCTGAAATTAGACTTAGGCGGCTCATTGACTTAAACGTCTTATGTCAATTCCCATCAGGCTCTTGCAAAACTAAACTAGTGCTTTCTGCTAAGGACTCAAAAAGAATTGATCAAGTGAGAAGTATACAATAAAAAATGCAGCTTTTCACCAGATGTTGCTTTCGGGACACAGAACACGGTGACTGATAAACAGCCTCATTAGAGATTCTAATTCAGCACAGGGACTTCTTTCATAGTGTGGCATTCTGTCAGAAGATGCTGAGAATGCATTAATAGTGAGTCTTAGTGTGTCCATAGTTTATAAAAAGCCTGCTGACAATACATCTACATTTAAATTTACAGGGCATCAAGAACTAGTAGCAGTACATTAACCTCCACCCCTTTCATTATAGTGAAATAGGGGAAGGTCCAGGGAGGAGGTTTGAAAATTAAAACCTTGCAAAAAAAAAGGTTTAGACAGAAAAACGAAAACAAAACAGGGTTACGAGGAAAGAGGGATACTCGATAAAATAGGCTTCAGTTCTCAATATGTCAAAACAGATATTGATAAAAATATGCTTATCTTCACCTGATTTCTGACGGCTGGAGGTTCACGCGAAGTGGGACTGCTTGAGAGGGAGGGATCCAAGAAGCCTCAGACAAAACGAAAACACGATTAGATAAAAAAATAAACTATCAAATAAGTTAAAAAGACATAAAATCACAGACCATGATAGGTTTCAGACTGTAATACTGTATTCTTTCTTTGGGATCGAGGAGACGACGACAGGACAGACACAGATGAAATTACAAAGGTAAACATTCTTTATCAGAATGGTGGTCGCATTTCGATTTTGGCTGCCATCTTGAAGCGCTGTGACGTCAAGAGGGTACGGTTTTTGCCATGCAATTCGAGGTTGAGCCGGCTCCCCCGGCCTCGGCCGGCCCATGTACCCGATACCGTGTGACGTCCAGAGGGTACAAAATGCGACCACCATTCTTTTATCCGCCTCCCCAACAAACGAACATGGAGGAATCTGCGGGATATAGGCAGGGGGGGTAGGGGTATTCGTTCGATGACTGTCTATGATATTACGATCTTATTTTACAATCAATTCTTGTGATTGTGATCTCAAACGTTTTGATAAATAAGTAGCTTTCATAATTTTAAAGTCCCATGGATTAATTGTTTGGTTTCAGGCTAGTTTTAGCTTATTTCGTCAATTGTTCATTTTGTAGGTTATGTTTGTTTGTTGGGGCACATTTCGACTTTCGAGATATCGAACCACCATGATAAGAGATAAGAACGTGTTAGGTTAGATTATAAAATTAGAGCTAGCTAGGTTTAGGTTTAAATTTTGATTCAATCTCTGTGCACTTATTTAAGTTTCCATGTCACCTATACATTGCTGGAAGGTGTAATTTTCCGAACATCGTTTCCTCTAATATGCTTGCTTATTGATGAGAAGTTTCAAATTGTCCATCGGAAAAGGCGATCATACATCATGCAAGCCCTGAACATCCTCAGATCCGGAGTAGTATCCCGAAGGTTTGTAATTTTACCCCAAATTTTTCCATTCTCAGTCAGTCCTTTGATGCTTTGAATGCGTTTGCCGTCTGGTTTTCAGCGAACGCAAGGGTTTGCGTCAGCTGTAATGCCACTAGACGCGGCAGCTACACACGGTCCTTTGCCCAATGGCTCAGTGCTAGCCGTTCGTTTCATTGATAACCAGGACATAGTGAGACATCACTTTCTCTGTGTTAGTAGCTCCAGCTGCTAAGAACTGGCTGTCTAAGTGGAACGCGTTTAGCAAAAAGGAACCAGCGCAATCACAGTGTTGTAAGAATGTTGCTTCTTTACAATTATCTATAAACCTCTCAGAACAGCAAATATATTTTGCTTCCCACCAAAAAATTGTTAATTTTACTGTCAGGAAAATAATCTTGTAAATGTTGGTAATTTACCTGTATTGGAAATTTTTATAAGGACAGAAGAAGTCGCACGATTTTGAAAACACTGGAATGGCGCTGATTCCTTTTTGATGAATGCGATCCAAGTCTCAGTGCCAAGTGTTTGGTTCAAATCCTGCACTCAGGAATGGCCAATACTCATTAGATTTAGCCTGATTTTTAACATTTCTTTCAGTGCCTTCTAAAATCGATGTTACATGGCATAGACAGGGCTATGTCTTGTCTTTCTTGCTGACAGAGGCAGAAATAGATTAAACGATCAGGCTGCTAGGGTCTTCACGGGGTTGATCTCTGGGTGGTGGGGGTGGAATCGAGAATTTTTGAAAGATCTTCTCTACTGGAGAGAACTAGGCTTATTAAGTGAGGCCATGGATGATGGAAGACAATAGAAGTATTAGTACCTTGAACCTCCTAATGAAAGGGGCTTGAGTAAATACATTACAGGTGTGAGGGTTATGCTGATCGCAATCAAGTACGCTCTTGAGAGCCTTTTACCAACTGTGAAAGCTCTTCAGGGAGCCGATCATGAGTCTACAGACCCTTAAAACATAGTTAATATTGAATTTAAATAGATTTTCTCTGCATCTGCATGGAGTCGGTCCAACCCCTGTCTGTCCACTGAGGAGGCGTAATCTCAGCGATGTTAACCGTCAGTCAGGAGGGGTATATCCTCCTTGACCGAGCAAGATATGCCTCTAATTATTCAAATGGTTCACCTAAATCTCAGGGTGAAGCTCCTCTTTGGAAATTTATCTTCAGAAACTGTATTTTTATATGCAAGTGTTCTTTTTGGTAAAATGATGACACATATGGACGGACAAAGTACAAAACCATGTATTTCCGTTTGCGATGAAATAGATTTCCTGTCATACTTTATTTTCCCTTTGGAAAACTAGTCAAAGTACCTAATTTCTTGAAAACTTCCTTTATTTTTCACCTCTATTAGCAGAATTTTACAGACAACTTTCAAGCTGAAATTGGCTTGTCTCTCTTCAAAAAAAGGAAATAGGAGTGTAAATTTTGAAACATCACAATGGGGGTACACGGCTTCACTTCTTGGACATCAATACACATCCAACCCAATTATAGTGTCCCATTTTCTAATGCTCATGATTTATATTATTTTCATTTCAGTTATTCTTTTCTGGAAGCCTCCAGGGCGTGCTGGGATAATGATGTCTTCCGCAGCTTCTCACGAATTAACTCAGTTCTAATGTATAATGAATATAACTGGCAGAGACTCTATAAAGAACCCCGTCCGTATAAAAGGCCTAGAACACCAACCAGAGATTACATGCCTAGGGCAAATGAGCAAAAACGTTTGGTTACACATGGTTGGTTGGTGCGCATGATGACTCCATCTGGACGAAGGACCATCATGAGGCGGATTTTAAAAGGCAAACATGTCCTATCTCACTGAACTTATTCATAACTAGTGATGCCCTCTTATAATATTTAGTTTTTGTATGTGTATACTTGTATTATGATTAAATGTTTTAACAAAAATTTTTGCTTTTTCAGTATAATTCTTTCTTACCCCATACATTTCTTAAACAAACAGATGGTCTTTCAGCAAAAAAATATCTCTTATCTGCTTCTAGAGAGGAGAGGAATACCATTTAAAAATTTCCTGCAGTTAAATTTGTTCAATTGGGTACTTAAAATGTGATAAAGTCAGGCAAAAACATGAGTTCAAAAAGAAAAAACGTTGTTGAAGTTTGTTATCGTCGTCAGCCTACATATCGATTCAGTCTTCATGCTGTGATTAAATATAATATTATTTATAAGTTGCATTAATTTTAATGCCAATTATGGCTACATATTTGGACCAAGTGTTTTTAAGAATATTTAAAGGCATTTAGAATAGAGAACTGATGATCAATATTTTCCATTGAATCTTTCAAACAATTTCGAGTTT
Organism: Bemisia tabaci; assembly: GCF_918797505.1. Lineage (NCBI taxonomy): Eukaryota > Metazoa > Arthropoda > Insecta > Hemiptera > Aleyrodidae > Bemisia > Bemisia tabaci. Next base: position 26,649,256 of record NC_092797.1, read on the forward strand.
TCACTCCATAGACCTTTTTGCCTGGCTCTATCACAGACAAAGGGGTAAGAGACTTGGTCGCTCAATTGTATTGGGGCTTCCAAAAATTTCACTTGACCATTATGTCATCAGTAACAATTGCTAATGGACCCTGAACACTCTTTATGGAAATGTGTGCCCTGTTTGATTTCCAATTTTTTTATTGCATTAAATTCATCGATGGATGCTGACCCAAAGTCATCATTGCACTTACTTTCTTCGAGCCATCCTTCTGACATATCCCGCAATTGAAAGTTTTGATTATTTCAAGGACAGGACAGCTGAAATCACAACGCAGCGAGTTTCTGTCTGGTAAAACATGGCACAAAACATAGCACACAGCCCCATAAGGAGTGTGGAAGGTCCTTTTCCGAAGGCAGTTGAAAAATTTCCCATAAATAAGTAATTTCATAAACATGTCAATTGACTGCCAGATAGAAAGAAACTGATTTGGATAGTGAGAAGAAAAGGTGTGTGGAATCAGAAATAAGATTGTTGCTCGGCTGCTGGTCAGTTTTTCTGCTTTATGTCATTTACACAAACCCTTACAACCCAAACTGTACTCGATCTGCTAAAATGAGGGATCTCTTTCACTTTTTTTTGCAAAAACGGTTACTCGTGGAATGTTGGCACAATGATGACTTTTGGTCAGCATCCATAAACAAGTTTAATGCCATAAAAACTGGAAATCAAACATGGCACACAGTCCCATATGGAGTGAGGGGCGTCCTTTTGCGAAGGCAGTTGAAAAATTTCCCATAAATAAGTAATTTTATAAACATGTTTTTGCCCACTGAAGAAAGAGGAAATTCAACAAAACACTAAGGAAAAAGGAACAAATAAAACTCTGCAATGTAGCAATGCAATTAAACTCTTCTGCCCCTCATCTCTTATAAGTTCTAATCCTAAAACTCTTTTAATATGATCAATTGTGATTGAAGTGTTGGGTGTAGAAAGAACACTTCTCTGTTACAGGTTGCAGAATCTTTACTGGTAATTAATTTTATGAAGCACTACCTTCAGGTTGAATTTCATGCAATGTTTCGTTTAGAGCTGTAGAATAATAAAGAAAGATTCGTAAAAGTTTCAATGAATCACATACATTTGCTCTGTGGCCAAAATGATCGGAATATTGGTACAGATTCCGGGACACCGCAATCGGGAAGTGCCTTTTCTGCACCAAGTGCTAAGGATTATCTCGGTATCTAATAAAAGTGAAGTTATGATAAAAAATTGTGCTGATTTCTGGGAATGAGAGGTACAGCACTGAATATTTGATTATGATGAGAGGATTGAGAAAAAAACAAACTACAATATAAAATAGAATATCTGGTTCTAAAATTACTGAAAGGGGGAGAAATAATTAGATGATGCTCCTTGGAGCCAAAATAGCGCAGAGTTTAGATTTAGCAACAAAAACCTATTTCCAACACAAATAATATAACTGATTAAGTTTCTATGGTAATGATCATTAAAAAAAACTGAGGGAATATAAAAAGAATGCCACCATATAAAACTTAATACTAACATCTGATCATGAATAAGAGGGAATAACCTTGATCTGGTGCCAAAAATAAAGCTGATGGAATTGATACAAAGCCAAAAAGGAAATCTGCAAATTCATTGGTTTGACCGTTCTCATTTGAAAGTAGCTACCAGTAGAAGTGCCATCTGCCTGAACTTCATATTACATAGCTCAGCGGGAGGATCAGTTATGTTAATAGAATCACCACTGATTTTGCATTAAACCATGAAGTACCTAAGTTCCTCCTAAGACAGGTGAAATTCGAAACAACTGTTAAATTAAACAAAAATTCAGGTACACAAGTGCGGACATGATGCTATCACACGGACAGCAGTGACCGCAGTCATCATGGCTACATTTAAAGCCCGGGATAGACAATCAAATTTCCGAACCTATTCCGATCAAAGTAGCATCAAAGTGTCGGGAGTCATCAGTCTTGAACTCATTAATTTGCTTCATTTTAAAATGAAAACTTGGCAGAAATGTTTCCTGTGGCAGAAAATGATGAATGGTGGCACTCCATTCTGATCTTACTTTTAACAAATAAGTGCGACCCGTCAAAATTTGATGGTAGATGGTGACCATCAGTCATCAGCATGTCTACTTTGATCGGAATTGGTTCGAAATTTGATCGTCCATCCAGGGCTTCACAAAAGAAAATTTCTCCGAGTAGCTTTACTTTTTTCAATAGATAACCAAGCTAAATGGTACCTAGAAATTTAGTCAAGCACAGTCCTTGTATTGCTCCGGGAGTTTCAAGGTTTGATGCTGCCAAGTTTTTGGTTAGAAACAAAAATGATACGCTAGGAAATTTTCTGAAGAACAAAATGTAGAGAAGCTGGTTTCAATCAGAGCTGTCCATGTGTTATTGCTAGATCTCAAGCAGATTGACCACCACTGCTGATACTTTGCCACTGCTTAAATTAATTGCACGCTTTTTCCTGCTGGCTTTTACAAAATGGCACACAGGATAAAATAAACTTTATCTTGCTAGCCAAAAATGTTAAAACAAAGATATTAATTTACTTAATATGCTTCATCATGGCACATTTTACAACTTATTATAGAAGCAATTGATGTGGAGAAACTAATACTCCGCAAGAGACTAATTTACACAATTTGGCGAGATTAAAGAGCACAGATAAAAATTGAAATAAATTCGCTAATTACTGTACAGAAATAACAGTATTTCAATATTGCCAAAATGCTTCAATTCTCATCATACAGGGGCGTAGCATCACCCAGCCGATCGAGGACTTGCTACAGTCCTGAGGGTTGATCTGCCTGAGTGAGGGGTTGCAATGGTTGGAGAGCCTGAGTGTCCACCCAGAGATTTGTACATACATATGAATGGACATCAAACTCGACAATATACTCGAATTTTGTATTAATGACCCCTGCGGCGGCCATTTTGGGCGCCAGGGTCCTTTTTGAACTTGACAACATCGAAAATCGAATTCTACACGTAAAAACGAAGAGAATGATGTATCATTCAAACTTTGATACATTAGCTGCACACAGGAGTCTTTTTTTGTACATTTGCAACCACACTAGTGCTCCTGTGCACTCTCTGATATCTAATTGTTTCTCATGTCTATCTACTCTGAGGAGGTCTGGCAAATTTCAATTTTCTAATTTTTGTAATTAACATCAATTTATGATTGCTAATGCATACTCAACAGGGAGAAATATGAAATTAGATAAGGGAGGTGTCACCGACTGGTGAAAAAGACGTTTGTAGGAGCAAAAACAGCTTGCAGAAACCACTTGAGGCTCTATTAAAATTCATGGCCGCATCAATATTATGAATACTTTTGTATGTATGTCTTGCAAGTGTAGTTAAATTTCCACTCAAATACTATTCAGCATGACAGAGTTATCTACATAAATGCTGCAGAAAATGGTTCAATCTACCCAATACCACCATTTAGGCTACTCAATGCTCAATTTTCAATTATGCCTGTGGCCGTAAATGTAGAAATACTCAAGATCCAGGCTCTATATGAATAAATTTAGGCAAAATTCATCCGCCAAATAGATGGACTCTCTAAAGAAAAAGTTAAATGTAGACGTGTCCTGTTTACTGAATTCCATCCATTGCACTTTGAATGCCACCCATTAAAAATTTTAATGGGGGTCCTTTAATAGACCATTAGCCAAATATTTCGAATTTTCAAATAATCTGCTTTAGTAGTATTTTTCTCTTTGTTGCCAGCAACCAGGCTAACCAAGAAAGAGATGAAAAGGATAGAGAAATAAGCTGATTATTTCTGTTTTTTATTTAACATAAGTAACTCACTTTGTTGGGATGCGCCAACATGGCTGCAGCTGCATAAGCCACTGGAGTCTGCGGATAGTGAGGGGTATGCATAAGACCCATTGGGAATGGTACCCTTTACATGTCTACACTCTGTCTGAAACATAAAAAAGGGGGAAATATCATCATTAAAGAAACATAACAGTTGCTATTTTCGTATTCTCTTCCTGCTCATCATGATGTCTATAATAATTACCGAGTTACTTAGAAAAGGCTGATCGCACAAGTCTTCAATTGGTATTGAGATTTTGAGGTGGTGTTGGAGAAGATGAAAAGGGTTTTAGAACGACTAGATATCTGGTTGAAAAATAATTGTACCGAATTCTTTTTGTGAGGGCCCAAGCCCCAAAATCCAAAATTCGAGAAAAGCGGAGAAAACTGTGCTATTCGGCATGCACTCAATCTTTTGAGTCCAAAACCGATATTCAGAATGCTTATTTAGGTAATTTGAGAATGTAGTTTGAGCCTAGGGTGCGTTTAATAAACTCAACATCAACCTAAAATGAACAGGAGATATGTAATGAACGGTGAACATGATGTCACCATCTCTGGCCCTTGTCTTATTCATGTTGCTCTCGTTTATTCTCATTAATGTTACATACAGGAAATCGATTTTTCCTTTATTTTTCAAATAAAACAGATCTTATTTCACCGACAGATATTGTTGACTCTCATTTACATTGCCTGAAAAGAAAAACAAACAAGAGAGCAAAAAATTGGGAGAAAGCTTACTCAGCATATTTGGTGTGTGAGGCTGGAATGGTGTGCTTTTCATGTTTACAGATCTCAGAGTGCTTCGTGTTTCTGGAATAGCATCTCTGAAATGTTCCTTGAACCAACGGAACAAGCTACTTATGCTGTCAAATATTTGTCCTCTATAACGATATCCTTTCGCTGTCACTGTTACATACTCATGTTTGCATCGAGTTTGTGGCAGATACGATAATAAGAATTTTCCAGGGTAGTCCTGAAAGAAAAAATGGTGATGAAGTCGTTAGATTTTGATGGGTGGTGAGAATTTGAGACTTTTGGGCATTTCGATGGTTCTCAGTAACTGGAACTTTGAATAGACTGAGAGACTTTTTAATAAAGGGGTTTAAGAGCATAAGAATCTTAAATTGGACGTATTTCTGTCAAACGGAACTAAGCGCCAATTTGAGTTCCTTTTGAGGGATTTAGAATGCCGAATAGCGCGTTCTGTCAAACAGAACTAAGCACCATGGAAAAGCATTGCGAGTATAGGACAGAATGAGCCCGACCAGTGGCGTGGCGTGAATTGCGATATATCGATTTTTATGCCATTTAAACCTATGGAAAAGAATCGATTATTAAGGTGTTCGCTGCGAACACCCTGTTTATCGATCCTTTTCCATAGGTTTAAATGGCATAACAATCGATATATCGCAATTCACGCCACACCACTGAGCCCGACGCCCGGTTCCACCGCTAATCCAAGGCCCCCTTTACCTTTCTTTCCCTATGATGCTTAGTTCCGTTTGACAGAAATACGTCCAATTGTAACCTTGGGAAGTGTTGGTGTAAAGTACGTACTACTTATGAGGATTTCAGATTTTCAGACGATTCTCATTCTCTTTGACTCTTCAAACAAAGGGATCAATTAATCTTATCTCTCCCAGCCTCAATCTAGCAAAGATCATCTGATAATTATCTCCCCCTATGTAAATATATGTGAATCTACTGCATGTTGACAGAATTGTATGTAATAACTTTCCAAAAAAGAGAAAAGGAAGGTAGATAGACAGAAAAGTTTGAAAAAATAGTATCTTTCAAAAAATAAGACATTCATCTTGTGTCACAATCACATTTGAAAAGAAAGAACTCAAACATATTTCCCTGTAAATGAACTAAATTTAAACGAAGAAGGATTAGGATGGAAACGTTTTAATCTTTCCTTCAGAATTGTACTGTTGAGCTCCAAATTTCAGAAAACAAAGACATCAATATTGTTGACGTCTGTCCTCCTGTCTGGATGTCTCTTCCTCCAAACAGATAACAACACTACACATCAAACAATATCAAACAGTAATAAAATCAACTTTGAGAGGCTGTTGTATACAATACTGAAACTGGATTGAGTGAGTTTAATGGCAAAACAACTGAGCTAATATAGAGCTTGCATAAGTCAGATTGTTGAAATTGGGAGAAACTGATGAAAATTATGAAGAAATCTGCCATGCAATAAAAAGTCCAGAAGGGAGGTGTTTGGAGTTGTACTTTAAAGGGAGAGGGGGAGAGGTGAAAACCAGACATAGTGAGATACGTATTTCTGGATGGCCAATGAAGACACATCAATATTCTTACCTTGCTCACAGAGATTATGTAGTGGATTTTGGATGGATTTTGCTTTCTTTCTTCCTTAATTATTTCTTCAGCTTTATCTTTCAAACCTCCATCTGTGTTTCGGTAATACCTAAATGAAAAAATATCCCGGCAGTATGCAGCCATGGGGTTAATATGTAGTGCAATGATTTCATCAATGTCCTCAAACTCCTCATTATCAATCAGCAATGTTGGCCCAAGTGAAAAAGCATTTCCTTTGTCCACTTCTTTGACGGCAATATGTTGACAAATACCATCAGCGACCTTCCACGTTACTGAGAGATTGTTAGCTCCCTGACTGGATGGCCGAACAATAACTTCACCGGGCTCCATTGAGGCCATGAGAGCTTCTGCTTCTATATAGGAAATGTGGTGGAAGGAGGGATGGAATATGACTCGTTTGATATGAGTCTGCCGCTTCTTTTGTTGCATGGCATCATCTTCAGTCTTCTTATCTTTCATTCCCGCTCCTAGGTCATAGAGAGGGTCTTTGGGGGGTCTCCACTTACGATTCTTGTCAAGCAAGTCTGAGAATTTGGAGGTGGCATCTATTGAAAACCTTTCCACATCGATTTTTATTATCCGACATTGGATTACTTGATTTCGCTGCACCCTCTCTTCAGGATCCGTGACACACTTGTCTGATAGATTTTTAATATGAATAAAGCCGGAGACGCCGTTGTCTAGCCTGATTTTGACTCCAGTTGCAGATCCAGGACAGCCTTTGGAAGTACTGAAATGATACCATACTTCTGACAATTCTGGGAAATCATTTTTGAAGCAAAGAGGACATTGCCACAAGCCTGTTTCTTCATTTCGAATAGGGTTGGCTTTGTCAAGCTGTTCAGGCGTTGCCTGCTTTCTTGAGATTCCTGAAACGACTGCTGAAATCATTTTTCCAATATAGAATGTTTCTGGGGTCTCTTTGGTCAACATATTAAATAACTCCTCTGGATTTGGTGACCGATAAGGAGTACGCAGATCCTTATAACGATGGTTCAACTCAGCACGGATGTCATACAGAGTATTACTCATGTTGCCAAAACCTTGTCGCTCCAACTCCTCAGCAAATGCGTCTAAGTCCAAGTCTTTTAACCTTTCTGGTGCTTCAAGAACTTCTTCTAAGGCAAAAGCTGGATTTGCATGATTATCTTCGTACTTCAGGGCATCTGCTGCCATTTTTTGGGCCCATTCATACCTTTCTGGATGAATTCGAGAACCATCCAAAACTTCTACATACGGATCTGTACTATCACCAAGCGAAGTGATATCGATTTTGATGAAACCTGCACAATTGGTGAATACTTTAGGACCCATATGACAAGAGGTGACCAGTTGAGTTCGGTTTTCTAGTTGTTGGTTTGTTTGTTTTAGTAATTTTAACAATGCTGCAGCTTTCCTGGGCCCCAACCCACAAACAAATTGAACTAGATTGCTGGCGTAAACTTGCTGCACAGTTTCATTGATGTCCACACCTACTTCGTTGGTTCGATTCACAAACTCGATGGTCAAGGCATCCAAGAGCTCTTCTTTGCTTAGCTGGTCTTGTAATGCGTGATATCGAAGGCATAGAATTTCATCATCTGATGTACATAATTGAGAGAATTCTATGAGGGGATCTTGCAGGCGCCTGGCAAGAGAAACAGCTTGCCGTAGTAGGAGAGGATATTCTCGAAAATCACTAATTCCTTTATTTGAATTGGCATAGATCTTTGATAATTCATTGTCAACAATTTCAACAGGGATCATTGGAAACTGCTCATCCTCTACTAGATTTGCGATGATCTCTTTTACATCTGCAACAATCATGAGAGCTTCTCGAGACTCGCCACCCACACAAATAGCATGCGGTTTTTTTGTAGAAATGAACTCTCGTAAGGCACGAAGGTCTGCCTCTTTGAGAGCTTTGTCATCCACTCTGAAAGAATGCTTACGTTTCAACACGTATGGAAGCCTTATATGCTTAATAACTTCACCTTCTGGGGAGATCACACAGCCAAATGCTGCTTGGGAGAGATCTGGCTCATAGGCTATACTCATGATTCGGAGTCCTTTGCTCGTGTCCCACTCCTCATCGTCTCCATCAAAATCGACGGAGAACGGAGCAACCTGCAAACATAAAAATTAATTCCTTTAAACAAAACTTAAACTCAAGATTGTATTTGGGACAGATTTTACTCAATAATTTTGAAAAGGCAAGAAAAATTCATTATCCTGAGCTATATATGTAAAATGCAAAATTTCTTCAATTTAATTTTGGATAATAATTCTATTGCTGAAAAGAAATATACATATGGTAGTTGGAAAACCAGTTGCATGGCGTGCTAAGCAATATATCTATAGATCTGTCATTCAAACCTATGGAAAAGGATCAATAGACAGGGTGTTCGCAGCGAACACTTTAACAATCGATTTTTTACCATAGCTTCAAATGGAGAAATATCAATAATCGATCATTCACGCCACGCCACTGTGGAAAGCATCAAATCTACCAACATTTTATTGTAGTTGTCCATAATTTGATGTGGGTATGGTGACTAACAGTAAAATAATAGAAAAGTCAGAGAATTGTGTTTTTGTTTCTTATGTTACTGATAATATGTTCATGATTTGCCTTGATATCAAAATTAGCACAGATCTTAAGAATTTTATTTTGCAGTCTTGCAAACGAAAGTATTTAGATTCCATTGATTTTGCAAGAAGGAATCATGGAAAACTTCACTGCTTGGCAAAACTGCCTGCTTAGGTGTAAAAATAAAAATCATCATGACTTGGAGACTTCATGTCTACATTTTAGCAATCTTCCTTTCACTACTTAAAATAAATCTAACTTTTGGACTATTAATGCTAATACAGAGTTTCCGTGATTACTCCATTTTTAAATTCTCTGACTTCTGTTGTTTTACCCTGATTCCAAAATTTCCAAATTAAGTGACATTCACTAACTTTGTCTGGCCTTCAACCAAGACCTCCACTAAGATTTTTTCTTTTGATTACGCTGACTTTTGCTGAACCATATACAAGATCTCTACTTCTACAAATTCAAATTAAGGGAGAAGGTGCTCGGAAGTTGTCTGCTTCCTCTCAAATGGCAAAAGCTGAAGTTGCTGAGCCAATGCACTTCCCAAGAAATTCCCCGACTTTCCCAGGTTGTAATAAATTCTTTACCTTTTCAGGTTTACAAGACTGCCGGAAACTCTACATGTATTTGAAAACTCTCAGCCGATTTAAGTATCTTCTGTTCATCTTCTAGACTCTTTTATTTTTGATTTATATTGAAAATTAGGGGTAAACAACAGTCAAAAATCTAAAGTAAATAAACTATAAAAATTACCTTCAGCCAATTGAAGAGTTTATCACAGCAATTTTTCAGTACAGATTCTTTCGATTCATCTAATAAGATTGTGCGAAGCTCTTTGCAAAGATTGGGGAATAGAATTTTGGAGAGTGCTATTTCAACAGCCTCCAACCTGAGCTTGTTCCATTCTTGGACATGTTTACTGCACTCATTACGATAGAAGAGTTGCTTCACCTCCTCCACATAGGATGAATTGTGGGTGATACCTGGAAAAACAATGTTCACAGTATGTACGCACTGCTTTGAAATTGTAAATGACCTCTCTTGAAAATTCAATCTTACTTTGAGTACACAAAAAACTCCATTAGTGATCACTTCCAAACAGAGGACATTCTCCCATGAAAAAATATCAGGCAGCATTTGGTGAAAGGAAACCAAATGACATGTTTAAACAATGAAAAATAAGTTATCGGCGATTTTGAGCTCTTCTAAAAGCAAATTTTTTTCAGTAAAATCTTTAAAGTCTGCAAAAATGTTGAATAAAAATGAGCAATAATTAAATTTAAAGTTTGAGGATTCATGGAGGAGTGAGCATTGCGTATTTTATGAATGGTCCCTGACACTTTGGATTCATCTTCAGTACTGCAAAGTATTCTGCATCTTAACATGTTTTATACAGTGGAAATAGCTGCATTGGCTATAGACAGCTGAAGCAATGCAAATTCATGTTCTCTCAGGACCCATTCCAAGATATTTGTGTGAGTATCTTTTTTTCATGATTGGACTATCGACATATGGGTATTCTTGTTGGAGCGGATACACCAACTTTATTGACAATGATGAGCAGTACAAGTTTCCTTCTTTGGAGTCAATAAATGTTTATGAACACAAAGACATCAAAATGTTGGTAAGAATTTCCATCAAGATTATTCAGAATTTTTGATGTTTAAACACTTACATGACTAACAAGCAAACTCTTTAAATGGAGAAACTTTCTCAAGTCCGATAGATGTCTGTTCCTCAAGCACTAGATAACACCCAGATTTTCAAACATGGATTCAAAAATTAACAACCTCCCTTACAAAAGTGCTTGCGTTTCTACAGATGTCATTACCAGGAAGGCATGGCACTAATGGCTGGCACAGATTGACGCCAAAGTCAGCAAGCAAAATTAGCACTTACAATCTGTCCGAATCGAAAAAACCCAGAAATTGAAGCAAAGAAGTCGGCTTGACAAACAGCTTGCACAGCTATCTCTTTGGTGCCACACATTGTGCGTTGACAGGGCTTTACCTTAATGGGTAATATGTTCAACATGAAAAACTATTGTAATCATTCTATAAGTTTTGCGAATAATCCTATTTCTCCTTTTTAAATTTGTGATAATTTTTTTTTAATGATACTTTTGAAAAACGAAAAAACTTACATACCTTCAATATGTTCGTTTATTATTATGTTCACAAGCTTGTCTTGCTCTGCAATTTGAAGTTTCATAAACTGCTCTCCCCATAAATCCCTGACTGGTTTTCCCTTAAAGTATTTCATGGCATAGCAGCTGTGGTTTTCGTCAATCTCTTTCATTCCTTTTTTTGTTGGTCTCACATCGATTTTTGCCCGCTCAAAAAAGGTTTCTCGCACGCAGCTTTTGACTAGTGGCTCTTTGGCAATCTGCATGGCTAGCATATATTTGGCTGCTAGCACTACGTCTTCAGGAGACGTGAACCGACTGAAAAAGAAGGTGGAAACGTTTCAGCAAAGTACCAAGTAAAAAAAAAGACAAAAACAGACTGAAAAAGTCACACATTATGAAGCATCAACAAAGTTTAATTACTTTATTAATTATTTTCCGCAAAGTTATTAAAGGGAATGTATTGATTGGGACCTTGTCCTACACATGGAAAATCTGCTTTTTAAGTCTAAGAATGGAGCTTGGAAATTTTATTGGGTCTATCAGCCATACCTAAGCTAGCTTGTTTAGTAAATCTTTCTTATTATAAGTAGAGAGGGGACAGTTTTAATTTTGCAATTAAGGCTGCTAAATTGCTGAATTAGGGTAAAAAGGCCCATAGACTTGAAAATCTTGTGACTTAGAGCTTTAAAATTCATTTTAATTTTGCTTCTAGGTGAAAATGATCAGGCCTACTGGAGGGTACTAGTTCTGATCATTTGTAACAATTTAATTGGTTCTGACAAGGGAAATCCAGGCAACCAGCTTCCATAGGAATGTACTGTATCCACAGAATCTCTTGTTCCATTCAGCTTCATATTGTCAATTTTATGTCGACTATCAACTTTTAGATAATCTCTATTGTCATTTAAAGCTTTTCTGGATTCAGCCACCCCTACAATAGGTGTCACTTCAACTTTATTTCTGCGTGCAAGATATTCCAAAAATACTATTTAAATTCGAATGATATGAACTTTGATAATTTTCCAACACTTTTTGCACACTTGCTCTCTAAAAGGTACATAATGAACCACAGGACATAAATAATTAGTTGAACACAAAACATTGGACCTACCTCATGGTGTCTAGTTTTCTTGGCAAAGCTCATTCCCTGATTTTCCCTGATTTTTTGGAGCCCATTCCCTGATTTTTCCTGATTTTCAGGAGCTCATTCCCTGATGAGAAACCAAAGTTTTCTCCCATTTTCCCAGGATTTTCTTGGGGAAAAAAATATAATTTTCCAGAGTTTCAAATATGAATATCGATTTTAATTAATCTTACAGTCATTTTTTTGGCGCACATTCAAAATTTTAATTCAAAGAAGTTCTTGATGTTGATATTATCTGGTCAATGGAAGCTTCTACATTATTTTGATAATTTGAAGCTTTAAATGCGGCACTCAAGAAGTTAAAAAAAGCGGCTCGGGTGCAATAACATTGCGCGATAATTGCCGAAGGCTGACGGACTAGCCGAATAGCGCTCGGTCAGATTAGACCGCCAAATTTGAGAATGAAATGATCCTTCGGTGGTTGGAGAAGAGATTCCTGGTTTCTGGAACAAATTACCTGATTTTCCTGGTAAATTTTCATTCCCTGATGAATCCCAGTTTTTAAAAAACTAGACACCATGACCTACCTAGAAGTGTATTCTTTTGCTAGCACCAAAGGTCCAACAGGCTCTTGTTTGACTTCATTCCGTTGATACTTATCTCGCAGGTTCTCAGCGAACTGTTCTGGCAATAATCCAAACCTTTTCACGAAACCACCTGAAAATTGAAAAGAAAAAGTTTCATGTATAGTGACAACTTTAGTAAGGTTTTCACTATGTGTGCTTAAATTGGCTGAGGAAAAATCAGCTCTTTCTCAGTAGTTTCCCAATACATTCAGCATCTCCTCAACAGAAAAATTCATTACTTGTTCAGTACCATCATGTGACAAAATTCATCCGCCAAACGCGACAAAAATGACACAAGTGGCTGCACTATCCTGATCTGACAGGCAAATACCGCACTATGAGAATTAATATGCAAGGGATCGCAGACTTCCCAGGCTGTCTTAAAAGATTTGCATGGCCTCAAGCAAAAACTTCTGGACCTTTTTGCAGGATTTCCATACTTTTTCAGTCCCTCCGGACCACCCTCAAAAAATCAGTGCTATTTTCGAACTATTGAGACCAGTAAACACCCTGGGTTTTCCTATTCATTCTGGTTCTTCTTCATATATTATTTCAATAAAAAACAAATAAACAATACCAAGCTCCTTTAAAATGGATAGTGAATAGGAATGTAAATACAGTGGAAACTTGATTAATCAGCTTATCGATAAGTCGGAAATTCAGATTTTTTCACTGGTCCCGTCAATTTCTCTGTATCAACAGTGTACTGCGTTTCGAGGTAAATTGAAATCTCCATTTTGGTCTGAGTAGGAAATTTGGCACGGTTTTATCATTCAGTTTTTTGATGCTTTGAGTCAAACAAAAATGCAAACAACATTTAACAAACATGAGACAGTCTGACTTTTTTTTACAAATAAAAAAAAGTTTGGCTTTAGCTCACCAGAATTTCAGTTGGCAATTTGGGCTTCTGCCGCCAAGAGAGCCTTTAGCTCAGAAAAGAGTGCTTTGAATACAGTCTGATTATTACCCTAGCGATATGCTTCAGTCATTGCATCTACGTATGCTTGGGAGGAAATTTCACCAATTTGAGGTTTGAGCCAACAGAATCCAGTATGCAATGGCACATAGTGTCTAGCCAATTGAAGGCATAAGCAATTTGCGATCCATAAGATTAAATGAGTTGCCAAACGCAAGGTCCATCCCACCTAGCAAGTCATGGTAATCCTGCTGCCTAACCTTGAGCCGCACAGTTTGCTCTTGAGCAAAACTTTGCTGTGATGGATTGATTACCTTTGGTGCTAATACTGATCTCCAAGCAATGAATATTTCAATAGTTGGCACAGTCTAGATTGATCTTTGGGTCCGGCTGATGACGAGCGCGCACATGCCATGCCATTGCACGCCACAATCTGCGTGTTCAGATCTTTACTCGTTAAAGTCTGAGAACACAAAATCTGGCACACAATGGCTCGGCTTGAAACAGAAATTAGCCAGAAGATGACGTAACTTCATTCAAGTCGGAATAATCCACCCATTCTGACTTGGTTCGATTTATCGAGATTTTACTCTAACATGAATAGGACTGAACTAACCAATTCCAGCTTTGCGACAAAGACTATAAGGACTTCGCCGAACAGCTGGTTTGACCACCTCTGGTTCCTCATCTTTTTCTTCTGATTGGGTTTCTGGCTCTGCTTCATCATCAGTTACCTCAACCTCTACTTCGTTTCCATCATCATCCATCACCATCTTCTTCTTTTTCGGTCTATCTTGCTGTTTTTGCTTTGCAGCCTCTTTCTTCTTCTGTCTTTCTTTTTCTAGCATTAGGGGAATTATATTTGAGTAATAAAGCAAGAAATGTGAGTGTACATCCTTCAATTCCTCTGTGGTTTGAACTGCTTTCAGCCGATCTACGTCCTCATCTGAGATCAGCCGTACATTCTCTGGAATAGGGGCATCGAGGCTTCCTTTCATTAATTCTTGCGACTGAAATTCTTGCATATTCTCAAAATGTTTCTGCAGAGCACTTTTTCGAGCCTTCAGTTGACACCACTTAGCATCGAACTTGTATACTCGCCACAAGTCATTTATCGTCAGTTCTGGTTGCACATGTTCTTTCCGGTAGAGGGCAATAAAGGGGACTTCAAAGTGCTGATTTCTAATAAAATCAAGAGCTTTCTTGATCTTTCCGATTGTCTGTGGCCCTTTTCTGGATTTGTATCGCGGATCAACTCCACCAGGGTTCTCCTGCAAAGTTAAAATTGAAGTAAAGCTAAGATTCAATTCAAGGACAGAATTTATGCAAACTTTCATTATTTAAAAATAAATGTATTTACAAGTTAAGCCCTTTCTCCTTGTTGCAAGTGGGAGCTGAAAATGACATGAAAGTGGGGTCATCGGTGCAGTGTTGAGTGTTGATGCTCGAACTCACTCTCAAGCGTGTTTACACGGAGTTTTGCAGGATAAATCGATCGATCTGACCAATGAACAAGCTCCGTTTTGTTTACATGTTTACTTCGATCAAAACACCGGGTGCAAGGAGTGATAAGAGTTTCCTTGATAATTATTAAATAGTGATTTTTTTTTGTGGAAATGGATGAATTTGTGCCAATGATGTTCCTCTTCTTGCTCCTTGCTGCTCTGCTTCTGGCTCAGTGGGAGCCAAAAGTGCATTTTGGTACGACATCTGAGAAGAGATGCAGGGTTTGGGATTCAAGGTACTGCGGCTGTTGGTCGCATAACAATTTGACAGGCCTTACCATTGACAGAATTGGCAGCAGGCCGCAAAATTCGGATTATTTGCAATCTGGGTACGTGGATTTCATCCATGGCAAAAATTGTACACTAGTCACAAACTATTTACAAATTCTCTTTTACACGACACACTCCCGCGTATTTACTCTATGTGGCTATAAATGGGGATGTGATTGCTGTTGATCCCCGAAGTCACAGGTGATCAACAATCAACTTTCAGTTCATTTTCAGCTCCCACTTGTGACATTAAGAAAGGGCTTTAGTGCCATGCTAAGCTAGTGGACTCAACAACAAGGTGTTCTTATGTTGTGTTCTCAAGAGACTGACTCCGGCAAACTGATGTCAGTTGACAAACATTTTTTCATCTCAAGTTTCAGAGTTCATTTCGTGACAAAGTTTGCTCCTTTTATCATGAATGTTTTCTTTGAGCTATACTCACTCACCAATGGTTGCTGAAAAGGTTGCAGATTTGTTATGGAAACGTTGCCACAACGTGGTTTTTGGCTTCATTCATAAGAAATGTTGTAGCCACATTTCTGCAACCTGGCAAATATTGCCATTGCCTGCAAATAGGATTATGTATAAATACGTTGGTAGGAAACATATTCAATGCTTACCAAAGAGAATTTGTCTGGCTCTCAGCTGAGGCTATTTTTGATACTGAAAGGAAGTTTAAGCAATCTACACACAAGCTCTAAGGGGATGTAATTTTACTGTAGATCAGAATAATTGGATGAAAAAATAAATTCTATGTCCTGATTAATAAAGAGTAATGAGATTCACTTGCAAACACTCCTAGTGAAAAAAAAACTTTTGAAGGAGAGCGAGTGTTACCTGCGTAGATATTGTTGGTTTACAGAATGCTTGTTTGTAGATCCATTCCGCCTCATGATCCAGCTCATCAGAGCCCTCCCACACAGAGAAGATAGGAAACTCACGTAGTTGCATTCTTTCAGGAATATCTGTGTTTCCGACCTCATTATCAAAGTCAGTGAAATGCCCTCGTTTCAGCTCAATTGGCTCATACAACTCAAAGATGGACTTGCGCGTCGCTTTGCGAGCTGTTTTCTTGCGTGTTTTTCGAGGTCTGTCCACATCCTCACCAGCCTCTTCATCTATATACTCATCATCTTCCTCCTCCTCTTCCTCTTCTTCTTCATCGTATTCATCGCCATATCTGTCAAACTCGTCGAAGTCGAAATCCACCCCGAATATGTCTTGGGCTTCTTGGAGGGCAGCATCTGCAAGAATTGGCTTCTTCTTTTGACAACTGGCTATTGGGCGACCTTCATCTTCCACGATGAAATCATCTGCATCTAAGTAGTCTCCCTCACCATCTTCTTCTTCCCCTCGTTCTGATCCACGTTCTTCTTCCTTTAGAGGACAATTCATTAGTTGTGTCCTTACAAATAAAATACATCAATAAAGAGAAATTAGTCTTCAAACCTTGTAGGGCGGGGGGGAGGGGGCTCTAAACCTTTCCAAAAAATTTGTGGGGGTGCGAACATTTTTAAGATTTGTTGCTGGAAAATCAGAATCTTAGAAATGAATGGCAAGCTGTGATGTTATTCTTAATTGGTCTCTGTTAATGGAAAAATCAACATAAGATACTATAATATTGAAAGTTGGGAGGTTTAATAAAAACTTTCCGTCCAGCTGTGGAAAAATGGCAAGGTAAGTATGACAATGTTTGTCATTGGTTTTTAGATTGTTGTTCAAGGTAAAATTCATGGCTAACCTGGGAACAAATTCTGTTCATTGATATACGATGACAGTGATTGATCTAGTAAATTTTTTTTTAAAAAACTCATTCAATGGAGCATCATCATAGAATAAGATTTTGAGCACGCATCGCAAGAAAACAATTTGTGTGGGTTCTGATACCAAGTATACTGCAGAAACCTTTTATCAACACAGTTGCTCGATCCAAAGAAGTTGGAGCTGGCGTCAAGCAAGTTGATACTTATTTATTTTGACAATGTTCTGACTTCACCAGGCGCCACACTCCAAGTACACCTATAGATGAGGCTTTGTTGCCTAAAAGCTTAGAGTTTTAGCCGAATAAGTTCATAAAGAGTCAAATGTAACCTGCTGCAAATTCTTGAAGCAGCAATAGTGCACCATGCCCATAAACACAAAAAATCATTTTGGACCTTAAAAAAATTGTTGACTGCTCCTATAATTTTACGGTGAAGTTGGAACACTGCCTTTAAACAGGTGTGTATAATTGACCATATTACACATTCTAGATTATGCAGTATCAAATTTGGTATTGACAAAGCAAGTCTCTCCCACCTTCATTACATCTTTTAAAAATAAATAAAAATTGAGTTGCTATCAGAGTATAATTCATAAACAGTATTCCACGCCTAAATGAATTAAAATAAAACTGCATTAAGTGCACGAATTTATAACTCAATGAACTTAATCAATATAGTAATGAATTTTAGTGGTATATGATAGTCTGATGGTTACACAAAGGTGGCGGTGGCCTTCGATGCGACGGTTGCCATTAACCAAAATAAGTGAGAGACTGCAAATTCACTTGACACCAGCTCTACACGAGAAAAGCCTTAAGTGCAGAAAGGGCGCTTTTCAGTCTCAGCAGAGTCTTAGAATTTCTGCTGACATTTCATTCATTAAGATCAAAGCAACTGTATGTAATGCATTGAAACTTATATTGAATATTCTTTCTTATTTTACAATGCTCTAGCCCAAAAATTTCAGAAAATTCACCGAACGGTTCACTCTCTAAAATGTAAATTAACAGTAAAGATTCTGAAACTCTGCAACCAAGAAGTTCCTTTTGTGCACCCAACGCCTCAATTGCACACAAGAATAAGCCAACTCTTCAAAAGCACATTATTCTTTTAGAGCCAATTTGTTTGGATTTAGTCTCACAAAATTTGACTGTTCTTGGGAAAAGGAGCTTTAGTTCACGATAAATCAAAATTGAGTTGTCAGTAGCGGAGCATAGAAGAGTGGTTTAAGAAAATTTTGGGACAAAAAACGCCAAAAATGGACAAATCAAACCTGAGTTATATTCGTTTGAAGTTTGCAGTTCTAGAGCACAGTCTTGAGAAACTGTTATTTAAAATCGTATTTTGTCATAAACAGGGCAAAAAATCACGAGAGTATAAAGCAGCTTCACACTGTGAATTGATACAAAAAATGAAATAAAATGCTCGCAACTAATTCCTCGGGACACCGGAGCATTTTCCGTACAAACCTCAAAATCTGGGCACAAATATAGATAGCTGTGGTTCACTGCAAGTTCCGAAACCTAACCTCTAGATTCACTAAGATTCCTAGATCCGCTAGATTCCTAACCTGTGGTAAGGAATGAGATGTATTGTTTTTGTTCAGATTAACTGAATTTGACCGTGATACTAAAAACAAGAGACTTTCTTTGAGAACCTTAGCACTTAATCCCTTTCGAAATATGTCGGAAATCTTAAGAACTTTTTCCTAAACTTTATTCATACTATTTATCCAATCTCAGTACTTAAAGCACAAATTGCACACAGCCAAGAGCCTGCAAGTATCCTTTTATACTCTGTAAAACAACAGAGGCAAGAGCAAAATGAAGCTCCAAGTATCATACCCATTCTGAGTTGTAGAGGTCTTCACCATCCTTTTCTTCATCTCCTTGGCCTTTTTCATCTCCTGACTCGTCACCTTCTATTCGACGCAATCTCTTGAAACGATTGAAACGTTTCTGGAAAACGATAAATTAAGTTTACAGAAGAAAAATAAAACCTTAACCTCATACTGTCAAAGCTGGTTTTGCACAATACAAGATTAATTCTCAGCGATATTCCTTTCTGTGTCCAGGATGTAAAATAGTTTACAGCTGTTGCCTTATTAAAAAGGATCAAAATTTTTCATTGTACACAGGTGTGCAGATGGTTATTTGCCTATACATTCCTTGAGGTTGCCCTCACATTGCTGTCCTCATAAGACTTGCACGTTTCACTATTTCCTACACAGTTTCCTTCACAGAAAGCTATGAGCTTAGCAGGTTTATACATTATTTTTTTTACTACTTCAAGTAACCCACAATGGCTAATCCTGCGCCTCAGCCCCGTCCCCCCTTTGCCCCTAGCAACTAGTCCCAGGCAACCATTGTTTGAGACCATCACACTCGGGTCGCCTAGCCGGGAATCAAACCCGGGACCTCCCGATCATAGAGCTGGCGCTATAACCACTACACCATAGGAGGCCGACAATATGCCTTCTGCCCTCACATTTTTCCCCCTTCTCCAGATCCCTTCACATTTTTTAACCCCTTTTCAGATGCTTTCACATTTGCTCCTTGATCAGTCTACATTGTGTCATCTCAATCGAGCATTTTTGGCACCCCTGATTGTACAAGTGAGTTTCTGGGATTTCTCTCAAGTTTGCTTCAAGTAGTTTGGATTACAAGACACCAAACTTTAAAAACCTATTGATTCAAAAATGGTTTCATATTTTTTGCAACTTAGTAGATAACTTGGCTTTAAATTCAGATATACATATGTTCATTACATTCTGGAGGGAATTTTGTGATTTTTAGATTAGCTTTTTTTTAATAAATTATTTAATTTTTCTCCTTCTTTTACTTACCATTGAAGATTACACACAGTGGAATCAGTAAGTACTTAAGCAGAAGATTATTCCTGATTGCATAAGTCTGTTACCAAGTAATAACATTCACAAAACTCACCTTCCTGGATATTTTGTGTCCAAGATTTTCTTCCAGTAGATCATAGTCATCATCTTCCAAACGGTCATCATAGTCATCTTCTTGATCTGACCTCTTACGCTTTTTCAATCCAGATCCATCTGATTCTTCACCATTACTCTCACAAAGCCTTTCCTCTGCCTCCGAATCAATGAAATCAGCCATCTCTAGAAAAAAAAAAAATAAAACATCGTAGAGTGAGCAATCACCAGAATTAAATAATTTGGCTGCTTAAAAATTATCGATTAGAGTTCCACGGTCATAAATTGCAACTGGGACAAGGAGCAATTAAATGTCTCTTCCTACATAATCCCAATTCTAAAATGCAGGCTGTGAAGTAAGAAACTCAACTTTTTTATAAACTGAGATTCAACTTAGTTTATTACTGCAGCAATTTTTTTTTTTTTTTTTTTTTTTTTTTTTTAGAAAAAAAAATCCATGTTAGCTATGATTTCAGAGTTTCTTAGCTGTAACATTGATTCTGACATCAGACATTGGATCATTAGAGTTTATAGTGCAACTAAAGCATACTCCTGCCGTAAACATTGGCTAACTCCGAGTGAGACATTCAGCAGGCCTTTCGCTATTTGTTCAGCATGTACTTTAAAAAAGGATGCTGTAGGATAAGCAAAGAATGCTTAATCTCACAAGCTGAAAATTACAGCAAACAAAAGGTAAGGAAATCATGAGTTCGTCACCTTCCAGGCAAAGTATCACAAGCGCCATGCGACGTTTAAAAATTTCCGCCACCATTTTATTTCTTTACTGAGAAATTGTTGGTTGAATCTGTTTGGAAATTTCACTAAATTTTATCAGCAGCACAAAGAAAATTCAGTGAAATTTTCGGACAGCTTCGTTGAACAATTTCTCTGTAAAAAAATAAAATGGCAGCGAAATTTTTAAACGTCGCATGGCGCTTGTGATACTTTGCCTGGAAGGTGACGAGTTGTGAAGCAATTTTCAAACTGATGACCAATTTTTCTCTTAATTGTAAAAAAAGTGGGAAGGATCGAACATAAGGCTGAGAGATTGTGCATTTAGTAATGCAGGGTGCACATAGTTTTTTGCCTTCACATATTTTAAGGCTGCCTTCAAATTGCAGACCATTTCAGACTGGGCACTTCACTATTCTCTTTGTATAAGACATGAAGTTCACAATTTCCTTTCATAAAGCTATTGCACTTCGCAGTTTTCCTCTGAGATGATAATGCGTTTGTTAGTTTCATTCACAAAAAGTAGCGCTGCCCTCATATTATTTACCCCTTTCCAGATGCAATTGCATTCAATGTGATGACCTGTAGCCTTAGAAAAAGGTAAGAGAAAGCCATTCTTACTTCCTTCCGTCTATAGCAGAAAACGTGGCAAATTAAGTGAAATTATGCTACAGGATTATGGTGACGCAACTTCAAATTAACATCATCCTATTTCCACCGCACTTGGGTTCCAAAATGCTCCGTTGGGTCATTGTCTGTCTCAGTTCCCGGGTACATGTTCAAGGAGAACTGGAATGGTCAGAGGTTTGGAACTGCAAAAGCCATACGAGTAAAAAATGACCTTCACTAGATAGAACTATAACATTCATGAAACCTTGGGCCACTTGTTATCAGCCTTGTAAAATGCCAGACTGACCTAGGGAGAAGATGCCTCCATGCCGATTTCCGATCCAAGTCTGACCGTTTTCGTGCACCCTTCAAG
This sequence comes from Bemisia tabaci, assembly GCF_918797505.1. Classification (NCBI taxonomy): domain Eukaryota; kingdom Metazoa; phylum Arthropoda; class Insecta; order Hemiptera; family Aleyrodidae; genus Bemisia; species Bemisia tabaci. Next base: position 26,670,987 of record NC_092797.1, read on the forward strand.
TTGGGGAGAACAAAAGCTATTGAAAGTTGAGAACACTGAGGGTGAAAAAAATTATCAAAAATAAAAGCTGAGAGCAGAGGCTACAAGTTTATACTGAAGAAAAACTCAATTTTCTTACCCCAAGCTGGACATTGCCGGTGTAGCCTTCCTTATTATTCTGATTCTATCAGAGTCAGATAAGTCAGATCAGAAGAGGAGCACATGTCATTCAGATTCAGAACATAAACAAAAATGGACGATGAAAACAAACCGCCACGATTACCTACTCTGGAACACTAAAATTCTCATTCCTGATAAATAGCGAATGCGGGCGGGGATTTTTCTACAAAGGCTCAGAAGTTTGGAAATATGCATGATATTCTATATCATTTAAAAGTAGATTTTTTTTTAAAAAAAAATTGCCTAATTTTTAATGGTCCTAATTTTGCTTGCCTTCTAAAGGAAAGTATATTTGAATTCAATTTTGGCAAAAAATTTTGATCTCTACGAATGGGAATTCCATTTTTTATTGCTAGCACACCTGCTGTGTCGGCCATTGCTGTAATTTCCTGAAAGCTCGGTGGCGTGTTCCCGAAATTCCGCTTTCAGTCAAAGTTTTACCACCATGGCTGAGCCGGACATGGATAATAAAGCCGTCAAAGAAGTTTCCGACTACGTTTCTAGACGGGTAAGTCTCGATCAGCCATTCTATATCTTTCAATCTTATTAACCGAGCGATTCCTATTGTTGTCCCTCACCGCGCTGCCACTCGCACACGTGTATTAACATAGGCCACCACGGGAGGTTTCTGCCGACGTGCACGCTTTCAACATCCCTTACGGGGTTATTCATAAAAATCTCGGAAAGTTCGACTTGTAAAAGCACCCTTGCGTTAGATTCAGGTGTTCTGCAATCCTCCCATACTGCTACTTCACCATGTTCCTCAGCTCACCGACAGCTGCAAGTTCGCAGAAGGCTCAATAGCCTGCCATGTTGAGCGATGTAAGCTACTGCGACCATTCCATATCGGATGCACACTTTTCAATTCTATGCCCCAGCTTTAAAAAATCCAAATTTTTTACCTTGGCCCGAACATTCTATGTTGAAACTGCGTTGTACTACGTCTATCACGCGCAGCACACGCGTCAACAGTGTTTACATCCTAGAGGATCTAGTTCAAAATATCATGCTGTTTTTTAATGGTACCCTCAACATTTCTTGTGCATTTTTTTGTTGCAGAAACTAGTCATCGATGGAGAGGGACACCTCAAAGGACGTTTGGCCTCAGTTGTGGCCAAAGCTCTTCTTCTAGGTCGAGTGGTTGTTGTTTACAACTGTGACAAAATCTGTATCACAGGAAAGTTTAAGAGGTAAAATGCATCTTTAGATCAACCAAAGTAACTCATAAGATAGAACTGGGGAAAGAAAAGAAGAGATAAATGTCACATTCAAAAATTGCACCGTTCAACAGATATTTACATGCTAACCATTGGGCCAATAGATGATTGATGCATCCCTACTGATGTGACCTTTGTCTCTTCTTTTCTTTCCCCGGTTCTAGCGTCATACTAGAAAAATGCCACAGCACCTCATTTTCATGGCGTACCAACTATCTAATGAGAAAAAATTATAGACGCTCACCCTAAATCTGCTTTTAAGCACGATTCTTCTACACTTTTCTGTAGTAGCCTCTACCAGCAGTTGCTATTGAATCAAACTTACTTATTTCTCAACCTGCGGTATTCCTGAAATCGGAGACCATCCACCATGACCAACCCACACAAGTCAGTTATCACTGTTGACAATTTTCAAGATTCCTCTCCTCAGCAATATGCATCATCTATTCGCAGTGCTTTTCTCATGAGATCAGAATCTCAAAATGAGCCTATCTTTTGTTCTTACCTGCTTTGTTTTGATGTGTAGGGGAAGATGTGTTGTGACTGACTTGCATGGATTGGTCAGGCTATCAAACTATTTTACAACCACCCCGATCCTCAGACAATTCAATCCATTGCGTTCTGCAAAGTGAGAATAACAGCCCTCATGTCTTACTTTCACTGAGGTGAAGGAAACTTTCTATTTGTTATACATTCATAACACTTTCATCATTGCCTTTCACGTCGATGAAAGGAAATATGTACTTGTTTTATAGTAAGTAATGCAAAGAAAATCTCTCTGTCTCCATGAAACATTTTTAGGTCAATTATCAGAAAATGATTTCAATTGCAGGTTATAGTTAAATTGGCATCACACTTGTAAAGATAAAATAATCCTTTAGTGTTTATTTAGAATTCACATTATTCCAGACTCTTCATATTTTCTCTTGTCATTTTGTAGGAGTAAACTGAAATGGTTCAAATTTTGGGGTCAGAGGTGTAATGTCAACCCAGCCAGAGGTCCATTCCACTACAGAGCTCCAAAAGCTATTTTCTACCGATGCGTCAGAGGTAATGAAATCTCTTTTTTTGGAAAATCTATTCTCAAAGTCTTCTATTACACCCAAAATTCTGTCAAACAGAGACAATCGCTTATGTTTGCTCTCATTTGTGAAACTAAGTTTAAAGTGAGAAGTGCATCAAGTATATTGCCAAATGTATCTCTAGCTACCATACCGTTGTCTCTAAAAGTCTATCACTTAAGTCGCAGAATGACCCTTTACCATTACACTACATAAGGACCCCAAGCACTCCTTATGGAAATGTGTACCCCGTTCGATTTCCAATTTTTTTACTGCATTAAATTCGTCAATGGATGCTGATTCAGAGTTCTTATTGGGCCAACTTTCTACAAGGCACCATTTTCACACAATCTGTTGTTGAAGTGTCATTCATTCCTCTAATGAAAGATGGTAGTCCGACAACCAAGGGTCAAAGAGATGCCTCTTTTCGGCATTTGAGTACAGGTTGGGAGTGTAAATAAGGTAAGCCGAAAAACTACAGCGCATTTCGGTACATCATGATCAGCAGCCATTACGGTCAAATAACAGTAGCCTGGCGGATTCCGCATGCCTTTTCTTTTCAGCAGCCAAATCAGTTTCTTTCCCTCTCATCCTCACCAGACGGACAAGCACTGCGTTTTTCCTTGATTACAGCTGGCCTGTCCTGGAAATTATGGAAACTTCAATTGCGGATTGTGCAAAACGGTGGCTTGTAGGAAGTTGATGCTGTGATGACCTTTAAGCAGCATCCATAGACAAGTTTAATGCAATTCAAAACTTGAAATTGTCCAGGGCACACATTCCCCTTAGGAGTGTGCAGGGTCCTTTAAATCCCGAATGTATCAAGTAATTCCTTAGTGTATTTTCACTACTGTATTCTCCCCTGATTTCAAACCAGATTGAACTGGGGGAAAAAATGAAGAGACAAATGTCACATTAGGGAGCAGCACCATTCAACATGAAGGACCCTGCACACTTCTCATGGGAAAGTTCACCACAATCGATTTTTATTAATTTTTTTATTGCATTCAATTCATCTCAAGATGCTGATCAAAAGTCATCGTAGCGCCAACTTTCTACGATGTACCGTTTTCGCATAATACGCCCAGAACGCTTCAATTATTTGGTGATAAAGAGTCGGAAAGATTCCTCATTTCAGCACTCGAGTGACCAGTCGGCTGTGTGTCAACAAGGAAATCAGGGGAACTCCAGCACTGAGCGGCAGTCTTATCTCGGATTCTGCACGCCTTTTTGCTTGATCATCCAAATCATACTTGCGAGGAGCTTAAAAACAGGAAAGTCGGAGAACATAAGTGAACGTCAAACGGGGGAGAGTGGGAGGGAGATAGCCTCAAAGTAGGCAGGAATATTTAAGAAGACAGACAGACACTGCTACGGTTTTCCTTAATCACATCAGACCTGTCCTTGAATGCCTTGTTCTTTTTGACTCATCACCGAATAATTGAAGCATTCCGGGCTTATTTTGTGAAAATGGTGCATCATAGAAAGTTTGCGCAATGATGACATTTGATCAGCATCTTTAAATGAATTAAATGCAATGAAAAAATTAATAAAAATCGATCGTCGTGCGCTTTCCCATAAGGAGTGTGAGGGGTTCTTTATGTGGTAACTAATTGGCCAACTGATGATTGATGCATTCAGGTTGATGTGACATTTGTCTCTTTTTTCTTTCCCCAGTTCTATATCTTGTTAACTTCAATCATATCCTCAGTGCCAAGCTATGCTTAGAATGTTTGCTTGCAGCGAACTTGTATCTTAGGCCGCATTAGGGCCTTTTTACCGAAATTTCAACAAAACGGAATCATCATTGCTGCTACACCTGAGTTATCCTTGCTGAAATGTTTAAATAGTTGCATTTGTTTGATGGCATAATCCTTTTATTTTTTCTAGGTATGGTGCCGCGTAAAACGCTGCGTGGACGTAAAGCCATCCGAAACCTGAAAGTTTATGAAGGTATTCCACCCAAGTATGCCAAGACCACATCTTTGGTTGTTCCCTGTGCTATGAGGGTACTTAATTGCAGACCTGACTACAAATGGCACACAATTGGAAAACTTTCCTCTGATGTTGGTTGGAAGTATGGTCCTGTCATCAACAAGTTGAATAGGAAACGCGAAGAGAAGGAGAGAATTGCTCTTAAGAAGAAACTGAAGATTAAGGTAAGTTTGAAAATTCTTTTCAAATAGAAGCCTGAGTAAGCTTTTGCCATATGAGGAGATAGTACGCACTACGAAACCCCAATTCAATGGTTTTGAAGAGGGGCTTAATCAATCTCTTAATCTTCCCAAGCCATTCTGTAGATTTTGACGGAAATACACTTATCCAAATCCACTAATCAAAAAGAAAACACCAAGAAATTTCTGCTTCCATGCTTAACAGTTTCAGTCAATCTAGACTTAGGTTTTATGTTAAAAGGGAAGCATATTCAAAGTTGTTGGTTAGAATTACTTCCCTGTTCTATCTGAGCATGCATGATGATCATTTTACCCTTACCTATTCTGAAAATTCATGATGAGGTACAAATGCTGATATGCTCTGAATGAAAAACTCTGTCAGGGAAACTTTCCCTCGCCTATCAACCGTTTTCTTTTTGACAATCGGGATTTTGTAATCTGTTTGCTTTAACATACAGATTCAATTTATGCTGTTTTGTGAATGGTTACAGATGGTAACCTCAAATCTCAGCTGAAAATTTTCTTGTTTTTAAAATCCTCCTAACCATAACATGGTACCTAGGGGGCCGCTACTTGAAAAGAAAAAGTCAGGATCTGTGTTTCCTTTCAAAGGCTATTGCATGTTAGGGGGGCTCATAAAATAAAAAACTCCTTTTAAAGTAAAAACTACGAGGGGCGTTCAATAAGTAAGTATCCCCCCTCTCTAAAATCGACATGAATGGACCAATTTTAAAAAACTTGGGCTCAAAATCTTCCTTAGGATATATTGAGTTCAACAAAACAAATCGCAACAAAATCGGACCATGTGCGGCCGAACGCGAGTCGTTTGAACGCGCAGAGGTGCACGCTGCTCCCGCCGAATCCGTGGAGATTTGAAGTCCACAACAAGAGAAGAGCTTCTCTGCCAACGCTTCAGTCGTTCATCACTGACGAAAAATCGACGAAGTTTTTGTAGAATAAGGTGCTTACCTCACCTCTCCACATAACCAGCTCGATCCAATTAGGCCTGAGACTGATTGTGAGACTAAGAGAACAGCTTTTGGATACCATGCCTGTAGAAGTCTTTCAATTGGCTGGGATGAAAGTGTTGACGGCTTGTTTGACCTCTTCCACTGATTCAAAATGAGCTCCCCGAGTTCAGATTATAGAAAGGGAATAAATGGTGGTCTTTTTTGCCATTTATTACCGTATCTAGTATCTGAACGCGGGGGAGTTCATTTTGAATCAGTGGAAGAGGTCAAACAAGCCGTCAACACTTTCATCCCCAGTCACTTGAAAGACTTCTACAGGCGCGGTATCCAAAAGCTGTTCTCTTAGTCTCACAATCAGTCTCAGGCCTAATTGGATCGAGCTGGTTATGTGGAAAGGTGAGGTAAGCACCTTATTCTACAAAAACTTCTTTGATTTTTCGTCAGTGATGAACGACTGAAGCGTTGGCAGAGAAGCTCTTCTCTTGTCGCGGACTTCAAATCTCCGCGGATTCGGCGGGAGCGGCGTGCACCTCGGCGCGTTCAAACGGCTCGCGTTCGGCCGCACATGGTCCGATTTTGTTGCGATTTGTTTTGTTGAACTCAGTATATCCTAAGGAAGATTTTGAGCCCAAGTTTTTTTAAAATTGGTCCATTCCTGTCGATTTTAGAGAGGGGGGATACTTACTTATTGAACGCCCCTCGTACCTCAAAGTTTCAACTCCATAGCCTCATTTGAAGAAGTTATCAGGACCGTGCGAAGCTTTTTAGTATCTTTACCGCTACCATTTTGGACAATTGAATCGTTCAGTTGAAAAATATGCCATCTCCCTTTTCTGATCAAGCTGGTCTACTCTAATCTCCATTCCTCCACAGGAAAATTTGTCTGAATCACTCAAAATGCTAGGGGTGCAAAAAATTTTAGACTAGCTGTCACTTGGTCGCAAATAGGGGATCCTTCCTGAGGGCAGAAAAATCTATTGGAATTTTTTGAAATTTTGTTTGTACAGCTTTAATTTTTTAAGGAAGATGAAGAGATTCGGGGGAAGAGAGGTTTTCCCTCCTTTTTCTCTATTTTCTTTCATTATGTCTAGAGGGAACTGTTTTCCCCCCCTTTTTTTCTAGTTTCTTTCTTAGTGTCCAGGGGGAACTGATTATGAATTTTGAATACCTATTGACTGCGGGGAAAGGCCAAGGACTTTCTGCGCTCCTTCTAATAGCATCCTTGCTGTTGGAATTGGAGACGGCAAATGAGAAGCATCTAAAAAAATAAAACAGGAAAAAAGAAACTTTTGTTTTTGAAGTGAATGATTCAATTCAAAATGAGATGTTGTAGTGGATTTTATGGTAAATTTATTTAATTTTCAATATGAAAGAAATTCATTAATACATTCAAAATGAATCCATTGGCAGGTATGTATCAGGGTATTTCAAAATAGGAAAACAACTGTTTCTGTGGTAAGATCGGAAAATTACTCTTCCTGTACTGAATTTAAATTCCCCAACAAAGAGGTTGTTCCAAAAACGCCGATTTTGGCCCCCCCCCTGGATTCGGCCCAAACTTTGCTCAGATGTTGTACTAAGTGTTCCCGATGCTTGGGCAAAATTTCAGCCCCCTCGGATAATTAGGGGGGAGGGGGCAGGGGGGCAAAGTTGCAATTTTTTTAAAACTTTAAAAATCGATATCTCGCGAACGGTTTGAGTGTAAGTGTTGCGGTTTGCGCTAAAAAACGTTAAAAAATATTCTCTACAAGAATATTAATGCTGTTTGCAAGGTTGCGTAATTTATCGCGGTCATAAATCGATTTTTTCGATTTTGAAGGTTCGACTTTTTTTCGTTTTTCGTCTCCCCTCTCCAGGCGATCGTTGCTACGTGAATAAAAACCGGTTGAGATGATTCTCCATGAAATTCTGCATCTGCTACACTTTGTTTGACCTTGGGGAAACGATTCGTTCGTGAGTTATAGCGATTTTTCTGCGCGTTACCGGTTACGCGCGGGCGGCATATCGGCGGCGCTCCATCCCGCACGGGCGAGGCAGAGGTTGTTTCACCGCTAGGGCCTTATATTCATGCTGTAGGCTGTAATTATCGATATTTTCTCCTCCCCCCACCCTTCCCCTCCAATAAATATTGTTTTAATACTTCGTTATACAGGGTGTCCCAGACCATCCGTAACAGGTCTTTTTCTCGGTTGGTTTAGGTAGTACGCAGTGGGGGACCGCGGGGTTATGTAGGGAATTGACCCCAAGGAATCCGAATTTCACGGTCCCGAAACCCCCCATGCCCCCCCTTGGAAGGTAGGTGCTCCCCTTGGGGTCATGATCCCAAAATTCGGGAGACATTGTGCCTCCCCCTTTTACGCCCCGAGGGTGGCTAGGGGGGCCTCGGGACCATAAAAATCGGATTCCTTGGGGTCGATTACCCGGGAAATCATCTTTTTTCGGAGAATCAACGTCAATTTTTGACCAAAGGGAAATTATGGAGGAGGCCGATGTCCCCGTTTTGAAGAGATCATTTTTGGGCGCAAATTGACGTAGACCCTCCGGAAAAAGATGATTTCCCAGGTAATCGACCCCAAGGAATCCGATTTTTATGGTCCCGAGGCCCCCCTAGCCACCCTCGGGGCGTAAAAGGGGGAGGCACAATGTCTCCCGACTTTTGGGATCATGACCCCAAGGGGGGCACCTACCTTCCAAGGGGGGGGCATGGGGGGTTTCGGGACCGTGAAATTCGGATTCCTTGGGGTCAATTCCCTACATAACCCCGCGGTCCTCCACTTCGTACTACCTAAACCAACCGAGAAAAAGACCTGTTACGGATGGTCTGGGACACCCTGTATAACGAAGTATTAAAACAATATTTATTGGAGGGGAAGGGTGGGGGGAGGAGAAAATATCGATAATTACAGCCTACAGCATGAATATAAGGCCCTAGCGGTGAAACAACCTCTGCCTCGCCCGTGCGGGATGGAGCGCCGCCGATATGCCGCCCGCGCGTAACCGGTAACGCGCAGAAAAATCGCTATAACTCACGAACGAATCGTTTCCCCAAGGTCAAACAAAGTGTAGCAGATGCAGAATTTCATGGAGAATCACCTCAACCGGTTTTCATTCACGTAGCAACGATCGCCTGGAGAGGGGAGACGAAAAACGAAAAAAAGTCGAACCTTCAAAATCGAAAAAATCGATTTATGACCGCGATAAATTACGCAACCTTGCAAACAGCATTAATATTCTTGTAGAGAATATTTTTTAACGTTTTTTAGCGCAAACCGCAACACTTACACTCAAACCGTTCGCGAGATATCGATTTTTAAAGTTTTAAAAAAATTGCAACTTTGCCCCCCTGCCCCCTCCCCCCTAATTATCCGAGGGGGCTGAAATTTTGCCCAAGCGTCGGGGACACTTAGTACAACATCTGAGCAAAGTTTGGGCCGAATCCAGGGGGGGGCCAAAATCGGCGTTTTTGGAACAACCTCTTTCCTGTCAGCAACCAGTAAATTGCTTACCCCCAGAATCAGCTGAAAAATAATTAGCTGATAGCAGATGAAGATAGGAACATGCTTTTTCAGTACGGGAGAAACTTTTTATTTAGTCAATAGTGATTTCTTTCGTTAATTTTGTTTAGCCTAACTTTTTCTCTATTTCTTTGCAGCAACTCAAGTACATTTCCCGCGTCCAGACCCGTCGCGATACTTCCAAATTGGAGAAAAAGATCCGCAAAACAATTAATCAAGCACACTTCAAAACTTTTGACCAAGGCTACACACTGAAACCAGCCGCTAAGCCCAAACCCAAGAAGACAAAAGCATCGAAAGCTGCTCCAAAAATAGCAGCAAAATAGAGCTCTGACTTTGTTATCTATCTTTAAGTTTTATAACTTTGATCAATAAAATTTTGTAAATTATTTCAATAATTGTTTTATTTTTCTTCTCCTTTGAATCTGGGGTCCTCTTTCTATTCATGGAAGTACATACGTAATAACCTCATTCCAAAAAGACAAAGATTCCGACTTAAATGCAAAAAATGAAGTCAGATCTCTTGGGCCCGACCCTTTGCCATCCTAGGGAGGAAGGGTACTTTTCAGTCATGGTGTTTCAGAATCTACTAAGAAATCGGCTGCTACCTCAAATTTTATGGAGGGAACTAATGGACCATTTTTCTAGAATTCCTCCATTAGGATAGTGTGGATTGATACAGAATATGTAGCCAGTTAAAGTTTCAATGAGATGCATGCATTCGTTTTTGTTTCGAAGGATAAAATGTTAGTGGACATTCTGTGACAGCTTAGCTGAGAAGTGTCCTTTTCGCACCCAGTGCCTCAATTGGTCTCAACAGAATTAATGTTCGAGAGAAAGATGATTTTGATGTGGTTCTTAATGAAATCTTGGCAGCAATTTTTAAATCCTCGAGTGCACCTTTAGTGTGTAAAAATATCATGAGGTAGAATACAAATGGATTGCATTTTGCAAAATGGAACCAAGAGTATTCCAATGTTGTTAGGATTGTGCAACATACATTCTTTGCAATAAATTACTGAAATAATGAATAAAATCAAACTTACAAAGATAATTTTCATCTTGAATTCATGGTTTATTGTGAGTAAACGAGTAAAGATAAAACTTGTGTAGATGATCAGTTTACATTTGCTGGGTCAAGGCGCAATCTTAGCGACTTTGGAGTGCTCCTGGTTTTTTTTTTTTTTTTTTTTTTTTTTTTTTTTTTTTTGCAAAATGCAATCTAAATATCTGTTTTTTTTTTTTTTAAAGATCTCCTAACAAACAAAAACTGCAATTGAACACCCTATCACTTAAGATCCACAGAAGAAAAGCAGAAAGTGATTGCAAGCTAGCTTGTCCACTTAAATACATGGTTGATGTATATTCAAAATAATTTTAGTCCAATGCGACAGGTTAAATTTTTACGTACCATTATAACAGATGATGAAGAAAGTAACACCTACTTGGCTGATTTTCGACCTAGTGGCATCAGTGGGTTCAAATCCTTCACTCACAACCAACTTCTCTTCTTTCTCTACAACAAATTCTTTTTTCCTATGATAAAAAGTGCTTCTAATCTTTCCAAGAAAAGTAGGTAAACACACTGGAGAAGTCTCCCATTTCAAAATATATTGATATGGTTGGGTGGATTTGGTCCTAAAGACATAGCCCCATGTCTTCATGCAATATGAATGTTGCATTTCAATGTCTTATTGTGCTACTTGAAGCTCTCAATAATCCGTCTGCAGGGGTTTCCTGTCAAATGTAATAACTGCAATGATCCAGGCTTCTACAGGGTTTTTGCATTTGAAGTTGTCAATGTAAAAGCCCAAATTATCGACAGAGCACAGGGGAGAATTTCATGAGCCGTCCGCAGAGTACATGGCGCACGACCCGCCTTTCATTATTACACTTTATCTGGCGCTGGGAGTTCAGTAATTACTTCACATGACGAGTGTGTAATTTCAAAATTTAAACAAAAAATTAAAAAAAAAAAGTTAAACGATGTACGAGTTTCTCCGCCAGGGAGCTCTTCCCGCTAGAAATCGTTCACCGCCCGCCCGCTGCGCCAGGAGTGCCGCGCCGCGGCGGGTGTGCTGCCAGCGCAAAACGCGCACCAAGGCGCACTGACCCTTACAAACCTACGGAGCTAATCCACGCATTGCGTAATGCTGGAAGTATCCCTTCAGGTTTGTAGGCGCCGATGTGCATTTCGAGCTGGCAGCAAGCCACGCCGCAGCGCAGCGTGGCGACCACCATAAAACCAAACCATAAACCAATAACGAAACTTTCGTGTGATCTCTCAGTCATTATCCGGCTTACTTCTTCCTATTCTTGAGTTTTGGACCATAGGGCGGCGGCTCATGGAATTCTCCCCTGTGCTCAATTGCTGAACAGTGAGCCAAATGCTGAAACTAGAGATAAACTGGATTAAGGCTAATATTTCTAGCACTGCCTGAACTGTAGGAAAGTGATGTAATTTCCTTAGCAGCAAGTTCTTGAGCTTTGAAACAGTACATCAATTTATTCCATTGGTCAATTTAGAAAATTCGGCTCAGCTTCACCCATGGACTAACTGGAGCTGGAGCCCTTGATTTAATTCCTAGGAATTTAAGGCTCATTAGATGCTTTCATTTTTGTGCTAACAAGGCCTAAGTAAGTTGATATCAATAACTTGGCTGGTTATCCTTTTGGGAGAAAATTTTCCTTTTCTTCTTGCAAGGTCGTGTGCCACGGTTTCCTACGATCTATAAAATTTTGTCATGGAACTTCAGTGCTAATATTTTCCTCAATTTCTGAGATTTTAGGATGAAACTGATGCCAATTTTCTAGATTTTCTTCCTCCATCAATTTGTTGTAAAAAGTTACAGAAAATTTTTTCCTGGAATGGGTACCTTTTGGAGACTTAATGGTTTCCCCAGTTGATACCTAATTCTCCTTCTGGAAACGGAAGAAGCGCAGAGTGTACTGTAACCTGGTTACTTTTACAGCTCATAGAGACTGGGCTCAATCATAAATGCAATTTATGTTTTTCTGCACTTACTGATGAGGCAAAAGAACATATTGCACAAGCAGCGAAGGTCTGCTTAAGCTGTATGGGGTTTTTAATCTCAAAATTGAAAGTGACAACAGCAATCCAGCAAAATGTTTTCGATCTCATAATGAGGTCAATTAAGCTCAAAATAATTACTCCTCCATTGAGCCAGGTAATGAGTGCAGAAGAAATTAATATAAAATTTGTATCTAAAAACTTTTAATTGTTAAAAAGTATACAATAAAATCCAGTGGAGCACAAGTGTGCTCCTTGTAAACTTGATAAATTACATAAAATTTTAAAAATTCCATAAATACAAAAAAACTCAATTTTTAGACATTGTTGGACTTGATTCACTTAGAAACTAATCAAATTGATATGTACATGTAACAATTACCTACTTCATTTTTCTAAACTAAAATTAAGTGAGCATTTTATCAGGTCTTAATATCTATCAGTGCTTTCGGTTTCATCAGTCATTAATTGCAAAAGCTGCTCAGGCAAAATGAGGCGTATAACTTGAAAGCATGCATGGTTTCTAGCATGTGAATTGTCTTTCTTCATAAAATTGAAATCTTCATCTGCAGCCTGATTGTTGAAATTCATGTCGGCACGACAAGAATCAAAAATCGATGTATTACACGGCGTAGATAGGGCTATGTCTTGTCTTATCGTGCCGGCATGGCCAGTTAAAGTTTCAACAATCCGGCTGCTGACCTGTGATACTATCTTGACTTTGAGAGGATGTGCTTTCTTGAAGGGTTAAAAATGGACTACTGGCTTTACCTAATTCTAAATTTCATTGAAGATTCAGTGAAGATTTCATTAAATATTTAAAAGGATATTCATTTGACAGTGGTTCCAGGTTCCCTCAGGGTTACATTAGTACAGATGAATGGATAAATAGCAACCAAAATATAGGTCAAAATAAAAGACATCTTAGATAGAGGTACACTCGCCCACTTACTGACAGTTTCCTCACCTGTTTCTTTACTAAAATCATTTTTCTTCATGCCTGTTAACCATTGTACAAAGTAGCATTGCTTGTCCAGTACATGTGCTGTAGTTCTAAAGTATTATAATTTTTCCAGATAGACTTCATAGTTCCTACAGCAAAGAATTTTATCTTCCTCTAGATAGAATCATGCATGGTGAAAAGTTTTTTAAATTGCAAAATTCCCTGATTTTTCGCACATGATTTCTCACAAGAATGCTTTTAACCATTTATTTGTTGGGCACAAAATCTCTTGAAATTGTAAAAAACCAAATGTTTTGGCCTGCAGAAAGAACTTCAAGGTTTCTCAGCGAAATTCACTGATTTTTTCAGGGTTGAGCGAAATTCCCTGACTCCTCCATGTTTTCTCTTTTTTTTCAAGAAATTGTCACCCTGTTATGTGAAAACAATTGACTTTCTGTCAGTGTTAACAAGCAATTTATAACAGAATTTTTTTCATTGCTATGCTATTACCATTATAATTATTCAGATTAGAACAATTGTTACAACCCTGAGGTAGAAATGCGTGTACATACAAAACGTTGGCATTAACAGAATTTTGCCTCTAAGAAGTCGATTAGAAGAAGAAGAAAAAAAAATTAACCTTTCTCTAGGGCATGTCTGTGGTGACAAGAAACAGATATCCCTGGAGAAGTCAAACAAAGAATAACAATTCATGCAATTTCGCCGCAGCAGTATAGAAGAGATAACGCCATTATGTACATGCTTTTACCCACTTTTAAAGGGGTGGAATTCCTTTGTTCAAGTGATGTAAAACAGAAAAATAAGGCCTCACTTTTTCCTAGCTTACATTGTATAATGGATGAAACTAACCTATTGAAAAAATCCATTTACGTAATATTTCTAATAAATTTCACAAAACTTTCAACTTACGTTTAAAAATGGCATCGTAATTTGGACGAATTCAATTCATCCAAGAGAAAACTTTTTACAAAAATTAAAGGGTGACTACAAGATTCATAATTTACTTGAAATAAACTCCTCTTTTTATAGAGACAAAATATTATTGATAAAAACACCTTTGGCAAGCCAGTAGAGACGAAGTTGCAAAATTATTGACATTGGTTGATTCATCAATATAAGTTGTCAGGGATTTTTCTTCTTGCTCTAGGATATGCGTTAAAATAAAAACGAAATGCATTTTTATAGTTCCTCCGTTAGTTCATTCCAGTTCTGGCTATAAAGTCTGTCTTTTAAAAGGGAAAATTAGGCAGTTGATCAAATCAGCAGCGGAAGATGTTTGCGTTACAGAGGAAGTGATTCGAGTTTCAGAGGTCTCAATTCTTGTTAAAAGGGAGTGCAGTTTTAACTGGGATAATGAATAATTTAAAATTGCATCATAAGAAATATTAGAATGAAATTGAACTAGAGCAATATTTCCCAAAGTCACGCAATAATGTTTTCTGAATCAATTTGATGAGTTACATTTACGTTCCTCAAATGTTGGGATGATTTGATAAACGAGCGAATCTCCACTTTCTTAACATAATTCGGAGGAAAGTAGAGAAGAAGGTACCGATAAAATGTAATGCCAACTCCGATTAAAAACCAAAACTTCATTTTCTGATGATCAATTGGGTACAAAAATGTTTTTGTCAATTTTTTTAAAGTTCTGTTTCCCTAATGAGAAAGTCATTTGAAAATTCAATGAACCAACCGTCATTTAAGTTGACCAAAAAAATTTATATTCAGAAAAGACTACATTTATCAAAACTGCGAAAACAAATTTATCAACAAAATGATTATTTCAACTGAAGATTCACCAGAGACTTAAACCTTGACTGATGATTACAGTGAATTGGAGCTCATCTACCTATTAGTTTACTCTCAATTTTGTTGATTGGACAAGGATGATTTGCAAAAGAGAAGCTTTGCACCAAATAAAAGATGCGTGATAAAACAATGATAGGTGTCAGCGATTCATCTGTTCAACTTTTCTTTGATTTGTGTTTAACATTAATCAGTCTAGAAACAGCAATGTACACAGCAATAACATAACAATAAAAACAACAGATATATAAATAAAAACTAGGATAACATCTTGATATGCTAAAATACATGGTAGTATTTACAAATTGTTTGAAATAATCCAAGTTACATACATCAGAGTTTCTCTTCGAGAGAATATTTATGTCATTCTTTAATATTTTTTGAATTGAAAAATACCCTGTTCTTCAACCACAACAATTATGGCCAAATATAACACAGAAATAAGTACACTCAAATCAAACCGAAGAACAGTCACACTACATAATATCCAAATAAAAAAGTCTTTTCCTCTCATTTTACTTTGATTGAAATGTAAAAATGTCAATGTAGTATATTTTGCATTTTGCAAAGATTAGAGTTAATTTGTCTCTTTGAAGTGTACATACAGCAGATTAATTGACTCTGTAGAGTATTATCTGACTGATAAGTGTTCCTGTTATAAGAACTGTATTGAAAACCAATAAGAACAGAAAGTCATGGACATTTTCACCAATGGTTGGCATAACTCGATTGATGAAGTTGCACTTCCTTAGGAGGCCCACAATTCCAGTTTCAGGTAATGTATTCGAGGGATGTTATGTCCATAATAACGGAACAGTGAAAGAAAAAAAGGATAGGACGATTTTCTTCTGCAAGCAACGCTCACAATAGTTGCTGAGAACAAGCAACGCATTTTGTTCAAAATTGTTTTGCATTGTGGGGACAGGGCTCATTCTCATGCGCAAAATTTGTAAACTCCTGAAGCAACAATGTTGTACAAGAATTGCAACAGGCTTAGAGGCAAGTTGTTTTTGTGCTGTGTTCCCAATCCATGACAGGAACACTGCTCCAGTCGTGAACTTGAACGACTGAACGTGGTTCTCTCTTTGGCTGTTGAGAACTGAGTTAAAAAACCAAGAAAAGCAGAAACATTTTGTTGCTTTGAACAAAATAAATCTATTAAAGGACAACTGTACAGATAAAAAAACACAGGATAACAGGGAATGGTTCTGAAAGAGACAAAATTAATTTCTGACTAATTGATCACGGGTAGAATAATCAAATTTACAAGTTTAGTTCGGAGTGTTAATACTGTGATACCAGTTAAAGATTAGTACAAAAATTAACTGAGACACATTTTGTCGCTCTTCGGACAAAAAAAAGTAGCTTAATTTCCATATGAGCTTTGGAAAGCATGGATCAAAGGGCTAACATAAAAATATAGATACAATCTCACGTCAGAGGAGCGACGGTTTTTCAATCAAGTTCCACAACTAACAGGACAATTATGAGTTTTTCAATATGATACCTTGCTTAATTTAAAGTAGATCCACGTGCATTTGATTCATAATTTTAAAATTAGGGTCCTACATAAAGTACTTAACATCAAATTTACAGTTTATCGGCAGCCACCTCATGGAGCACTAGAAGAGAGACGCTACTAACCCACCTCATCCTAAGAACGCAGAAAAGCGAGATACTTTTGTCAAATGGACTTGGATTGCCACAAGAGATGGAAAAATGTATATATTTTTTTGAAAAACAAGAGTAACAAATTATTAATTTCTCATCGTTTCCTATTATGAATGTAAACCATTTTAGATGAGATATTGTTGAATAGTTTTCCCACTCCCAAAAATGCTGCATGATGATAGTAGATTACCCACTCACCACCTAGAGTAGAAAAGTTTTAGGAGAAAAATTCTTAGAAGAAGCAATTTACAATAGGTATTGCAATTTCACACTTGTCCATTGGTACACCAGGTGAATGAAATTCAAGTAGCCACAGCTCAGTGTCATTTTGCAAAGTCTAGGCTTACACAATGCCTTTGTAATGAGGTTCAAGTGTGACAAATTGTCTTACTTCTTGATTTTGCTTTTGGAGGCTTGCTTTGGCCTAATGAGTTATCTTAAACTTGACGATTTCAAGTTTACAATAGTAGTATTTAATGTACTGCAGAATGTTTTCAAATTGAGAATTCTTTACGTAAAAATTGGTCTTGAAAATTGTATGATGATCAATACCTATACCAAATCAACCCATTCAAAATTAAAGTGGTGATGAAACAATTATAACAATACATACAGCTTTGTGGATCTAATTTAAAAGTTTACAAAAATTTCATACTTTGCTTTTTGGTAAAATCTGAGCATAAGAAATTTAACTCAATATTCATTTGAGGTAGCAAAAAACTCCAACATCCCAAATAGCAAAAGTTACAATAAATTGCTATTAAGCAGTAAAATTCATGCTAACCTAGTGGAAATCCACCTCGCACAGAGAATAGGTATTGACCCCATGCAGCAGAAGGTGAGTTCCCATCACCTCAAGCGACCATGAGTGACCGCCTGCAAAAGACGGGATTCCCAAAACTATGCCTTTGTTTCGCTTTCCTCTGCACGGTCTAACGCGAGGTGCGGGACATAGACCATGGTCCACCTCCTGCCGCACGAGGTCGACTTCCACTAGGGTAGAGTCCTTGCCAAATATATATATATATATATATATATGCAAGTTACGAGTGCAACTGAGGATCAGCTATCTTCAGTTTAACATCAAAAGTAAATGCAAGAATCAAGGTGACAGATCTTTTGTCGCAGTCTAAGTGCTAAAACTTATTCAGCTACACTCTAATTATACTAGAGTGTTGTGTATGTTGTGTACCTTCTAATTAGAGGGGCTCCTCTTACTTAAATTTAATGCAATCAAATTTAAATAAGTAACAATTTTTTCAGCATTATCAGTTACCTACCTCTCTCACACATGAAACTCATTTTGTTATGATAATTTAAGTTTGGCACTTATCAACTGCATAATGTAAAAATATTGCAATTCCATGGTAAAAAAATTAAAATGTTCTTTCATTAAATTGTTAAATTAATTCAATATGTTCATCGCACCGTGCTACTTAGGATACTTAAGTTGCCATTTTCAACAGTTCAGATAGCCACTGGACTGGGTTTCAGTTCAAGAAACTGGAAAGGAACATGTAAACTAGTATTACTGTGTTCTACTACTAAGTGTCCTCGCCGGTTTGAAGCACCTACTACAACAACCGTGTCTCCTTTCATCAGTGAAACTTCGCCATTTCCATCCTCTGAAAAGAAAAAAAAAATTAAAAATTAATATAATGAGTCTATTCAAAAAGAATTAGTTGCAAAAATAATACGATTTGAATTTTACAGTCGTTTCAACAGAGAAAACACCTGTCATCGGAGGCCTGCTTCCCTAACGCTTTTCAAAAATCAGGGATAACGTTACATTTTCAGTCCTCCTAGGCTGAACTTTGTTTGGCACCTCTAAAAGTAGGTGCTATTGGGGGAGGGGGGTGTCAGGGACACAACCAGGAAGTTCACAGGAAGTTTTGGAATTATTGGCAAACAAAACATTTAAACCTCCATCAAAATAATTGAATGGTCATTGAGTTAAAGACCAACTCTAGATTTCTGGTATAATTCTTGAAAGGAAGCGAAACTTAACTTTGTATAGGTACCCACTTTGTTACTGGCAATCTTGGTCTAAACTAGTGGATTTTATGAATAAGATTTTACCTGGGAAGGGCATCTTCATTACTCTGGTCTGAGGGTATCCTAGTTTCGTGTTTCCTGCGACTGTATACGGTCGACTAGGCGGAACAGGTGGAGGTCGTTCCTGAAAATAAAATAGAACCATCATTAATTCAGAATGACCACAAAAATGAATTGATCTTGTGTCTCAAATGTTTCATTTTCAAAACTGATGAAGACAGTTCATTTTTGTAAAAATGGTGCACTAAGAAAACCTTCCAAGAAATTTTACGTAATTTAATTGGTCATGAGAGGAACATCCTTTGTTTTCTCCCCAAAAATTTGCCCATTTGTTCGTCCATACAAGAATAAACGGCCAGTGGTGATTCTGTAGTATTGCAATGGACTTACATCCTATGCAAAAATCTACACAAATAAAAGCTTAATAAATTCCTCAATAGCTGATAGAAAGAGTGATAACAACTTCCTGTTCAAGTCTCTTTGACTTGCGAAAGAGTGCAATATAAAATGCAACTCAAATATGTATAAGTACAATCAAATATTCATTGAAAATAATTATTGGTACCTTCAGAATACTATGTATTATAATTTTTTATGTAATTTTGTGATAAACGATGGTAAGAAAGAGTTGGAGAAGATTGCAAAATTAATGCTTAAAATGTGATTCAATATTAACCAAATGAAATGCTTTTTAACTTGAACCAGAGGCACTACAGACAGACAATCAATTCATCCCATTTTAGCAATGGACTTTGCTAAATAGCCGTTCCCTAGGAGTATTCAACCGATCCATTAGCGCTGAAAATAGCTTGAAAGGGGCGAACATTATTGTCCAGTTCTTCAATTCTCATACACTTTCATGTGTGAACCCTCACATCTTAGGTTACTAAAAGCTCTTAAACGTTAAATACCAAGGTTAGATGGGACAGTTAAACTAGGCAGATCATCAAACAATTTAGTTGAGTATAGGTAGGTACAACAGTGATATTTGTGACAGAAAACACTGCCTCTCTTCCCAAACATACTGCAATGATTAACTGTTACATAGGGCTGTGCGAATATTCGCAATTCCGACTATTCGTGCCGCGAATATTCGCTTCGTCTGCCTCGCGCACTATTCGCCGATTTCGACTAATCGCGCCGTCGCGAATAGTGAATTTTTGAACTGACTTTTTCAAATATTCGCGCCGTCACGAGGAATGAATTTTCAAATATTCGCGCCATCAAAAATAACGAATTTTCGAGTGGCAATCGTGAAACGTGAAACGCTTCTACCCGAGACATCGTGAACGGCGGATCTCCTATGATCTGCACCGACTTTGCCGAGTTTACGAACAGCAAGCGCGATTGGGATTGGGGGAATGAGCAAAGAGCCCAAATTAAGGATTGAAAGACACAGAAATGTCTGAAATTGAAAAAAAAAAGTTCATAAACACATTTTTATTTACACAAAAAAAAATAAAATACTAAAATGTGTCTAGTGATCCTTCGATACTACCTTGACTGCCCGAGCAGTTATCTTCAAATCCTGGAAATGCATACGTAACTGCAGGGACAGTCAAGCCAGCATCCAGAGATCTTCGAACAAATTCTTAACAGCCTAGGCTACTATCATAGCATTTCATTGTTTTCTGTGCAGGCGTATGAACAAATGGAAAATTCTTAAAAAATTAATCACATTTTTTTTGTAGACTTTTGTAATATTCGCGAATTTTAACTCTTCAAAAAGTCATTTCCAATTATTCGTTTTACTATTCGTAGTTGTGAATAATTGACATAAATTATTCGTTATTCGCTTTGCTATTCGCGAATAGTTACTGAAATTATTCGCTATTCGCTTTGTTCGGAGAATTCACTATTCGCACAGCCCTACTGTTAAATTGTATAATTTTAAAAATTTCACTTTCAAGATTTACACTGAAAAGACACAAGGAACAGTTATCCGAGGTTCGGCTCTGTCCATTTTTATTTGGTGCCTAAAATTTTATGATTCTTCAGTTTTGCAATTAATCTCTGGAGTTCAGTCTTTGCCTTTAAAAGTACATTACCTGACGCATAGACAGAAAAGAAAAGGAAAAGGCATGAGAAAATAAAATTTACCAAGTCAAGTCCAAACAAAGTGCAAGTCTGTTGTATCATCTTTTGATCACACTTTTCATTAGGGTCTGGGGGTGGAGTGCCTGCAATGGGCTGTGGCCGCGGTCGACTCAAAGTTGCAGTTGTGTTTCCACTGTTTGATGCGTTACCAGACCTTCCTGAAATGCCAGTTGTTCCTCCTGAGGAAACACCAAAAATGAAATGCAAACATACATATTTGATAGTCAAGAAGCCTCTTAATAAGGACTATAAAACGATTAAAAGAAATTTGATTAGATTAAGTTGTAAAATTGTTGGTCAGGTATCAATATCGACAATTGAAGCATGTCTAATTTCCTTCAGTGCAAGCCCTTCCTTTTTGAGGGCGCAAAAATTTGTCCGTTGTGAACTGAAGGCAGTAGTTCAATTTAAGTAATGAGATGGTAGAATAGTGCCCAAAAATTCCAAAAATTGTCATTGGATTAAAAACTTGAACTCTACTGAATATCAGTGCAAGACCGAAAATCTATATCGATTTGGGTCTTCTTAGATCCTCATCAGTACCCAAGTAGCATTTCTCAACGGACAAATCGCTGTATATTGCAATTTCATCTGCGATAAAATCGCCAGGATCATCAACATCTGAGCAATTATCCTCAATCTTATAACGATAAAATCACGCTTCCATTGCCCGACAATTTATCGCGATATTTTCGAAATAAAAAAACGATGAATGGCAATTTAATCTCCATTTCATCGACAAAATTGATAACGATTTTATCGAACCAAAAATTGCAATGTGTAGCGATTTAGTCGCCATACATTGCAATTTTTAATGCAATAATGTCTCGATATATTGCCACTAATATAATCGCGACAATCAACCGATAAAATCGATATTTATCGCAATCACTGCTACTTGGGTAGATCATATTAATACCACAGCTTAAGTTACTCAGAATAGGAGTTGCTACAGTGCTGTCCGAATCCTACTCCAAATAGTTCTACAGATGGGAGAAGCTAAAAAATAAAAAAGTTTACCTCCAACGTTGCCAGTAGGATGTTGTAGTTCAAGCGATCTTTTCAGGGCTGGCCAGCGTTTCCTCAGATGCCAACCTCGCCATTTTGTCTGAATTAAGGTAGCTGCGTGTTGCCTAGTATTTGTTCTCAATGTCTCTAACTGCTGTCTTAAACCTTCGCTGTAATTGAAAAGTAACAAAATTCAGACATTTTCCTTTTATCAGAATGCAGATTGACAAAATTAGATCTTCCGCTTGTTAAAATTATTTAATTCACTTCCTTCTCAGAAATAAAGAAGAATAATGATTGAAACTGATGAGAGGATAGTTACACTCCTAGATTGAATGCAAAGTTATGGGCATATTGGGAATTTCTCTCCTCCCCCTCCCCTCTTTAAACTTCTAGCTGGACCATGAGGCAGAGATGGAAAAGAAAAGTTGGTTATAATCACTCTGGATGGTAAACACAATTGACTTTGTGGTGAATGCAAATTCAGATTGCTAGCACTCAGCCCATTTTAATAATAATTAAATGATGAAATGATTTTTCTGACTTAGATTCAACATCTGTAAACAAAATTCTGTAAAACTTAGGAAAAAGTAACAGGGGATTTGATATAACAGCTGTTGCAGAAGAGTCACAGACAGAGGGGAACACTTTAAAGAAATGAGAGATATTGATATTCTCCATTCTTTGCACCTTTTTCCTGTAATGGTTTAAAAAGCGTTTTTCTCAAAACTTGAACATTTTTTAGAGCAGTTATCAAAAAGTATCCGTAATCATTGATACAAATTGTTGAGGGGGATTTTTATGACTTTTTCTTTCCATAAAGTAATGATTACTGTGTATTTACGTGTAAAATAAAGTCCCCAACCCGAAAAAAATAATATGGAAATCTTGTGCATCAATCGAATACCTTAAGAATATGTGCCTTTTGCCGAAGGCCCATGAAACGGACACTTCAGACTGCAACTGTTTCAGTTGCTGTTTCTCCTCCAGTCGATGTAAAATTAGTTGACAGTCTTCTATTGCTCCTTCTTCGGACCGGCGCAATTGTGTGAATGGTGCTAACAGCCTATACCGTGAATTGAATGCCTTAAATCTCATTCTGTGGGGGAATCCTGCAGGAATACATTAAAATTAGAAAGCAACATTCAGACAACAATGTAAACGTATTGCAAAACTTATGCTTTCAATAGAAATATTTAACTATCCAGCCCAACTTCACTTTTGCACCATTTCATAAAGAATTTTTTCTTCAGACAACATACAGGATTCTCTGATCAAAGACTAATACTTGAAGGATCCATTCTCTGAAAAAAAATGAAACTTTTCCGCAATACATAATTTAGAATAGCTCTTAGGATGGCTTAGCGGGAAAAAGGTAGTGGAGCAAATAAGTCTTATTTTGGCAAAAATAATTCTTCTCTTACATATCTGTATCTCTATTTGAAACATCCTGTGTAAACAATTTCACAGAATTGAAGAGACTATTTCTGAAGCTGATAAAAAGAGGAGAAGTTTGCCCATAAAAAGTATGCATGTTAAGTTCAATGTCAATTTTAATGTGCAAATAGGAATGTTTTGAACAGTATAGCTACTAAAGTTATCTTCAAAAGTAAGATGACAAAATTCTTCCTCTTTCTTTTTTTCATTTTTTGTTGCACTTTCATCTCTAAATAATTTTACAGTGGCCAAGGATCTTGCTGTTGATCTTGCTTGCATGAGTTCAGTCGATTAACGAAGGAAAAAAAGTGATACATATCTTGAATGTAATATGGAGATGCATCGCTTTATATTCAAAGAAAATTTTATTGACGATCGATCTTACCTCCAACCATTAAATTAACTGTTTCTAGAACTTGCAAGGAACGAATTTGCCTCATGACAGTACTACGATCAAATCTTGCAGGGCTCTCTGCAGAATTTGCCTTAACACAGCGTACAAAGTGAGGTCGTGCATGAACTAATGAACGTAGTAAATTATCTAAGCGAGTGTGAAAGTCTTGAGTCAAAGTTGAAACGGGCTCATCACCATTTAACCTGCACAATAACAAAAAGGCACATCCATGTTACACAAAAATGACAAGTATATTGTTGGAACGTGACGCAATATGATGAAAATGTTTGAAATTAAAAGTACATTTAAAATTTTTCCCTATATCAAAATACCTTTATGGAACTTTGATTTAATTTATTTTTTCCTTCTTTTACTTTTTTGCTTCGTTTTTCTTATCACAAAACCTGGCTTAAAGAACTATTTTAATAATTTGACAAACTGCCTAAAGTATTTTGAGGATGGTGAATTTTTAAAAATTAAAATTACTATTTCCTTAATTGCAGCATATCTTTTTTGGCTTGTTCTCAGAAATAATATGCGACTGGTCAAACATTTTTTCATTCTTAATTAAGATCACCCAGGGGCTGGAAAAAATAAGAGAAAAAAATTTAAGGAGGAAATTATTTTAAAATGAATATATTTTCTTCATTAACTTACATGGAAACCCATTTCTTTAACACTCCTTGAGTTAACTTTTCAATGATAGATTTTAGAGAAATAATTGAGAATGTTTGGTGTGCTGGTTATAGGTAAGAGAAAAAAATCCTCCATGACAGGGGCCTCGGCAAGAGAATGTGACGGTGTGGCTACTGAATTACAATTATGTAATTCTTTCCAATATAGGCTCGTGTTCAAGAGAAAAAAAAATTATTGAAGTGATGTCTGTTCTTGTCTTAAATGATCAAGAGGATACTCACAAATCAGAATGCGAAGTGGGAGAAATGCGGAAGCTAACTCCTCTTGGAACTGTTTCCAAAGAAAAAAGTGCTTTTAATTCGCTGCCAAATAGGTGTGTTGCAAAACCAAAGCTACATGTTTGTTTATGAAACACAGCAACAAGGTCATCTGGTACCACATCTTTGTTGGTATCTGAAATATCATACAAAATTATATTAATTTCTCTTACCTTCCCTCAGTAGTCAATAGGTAGATTGCTAACGGAGAGAAGAAATATTCACTGAAAAAAAAAAAAAATCTGACGGAAGGCAATCCAGATGGACTGAATGGATTTTCATGGACTGAAATATATTGGCCTAGAGGTGTTGTCAGCTAAGTTGGCAGTTGTTTACTTTTGTTTGCAAGCAACAGCAATGCAGTCGTCCAATAGCCATTGACTGCGAGCAATGCTGCCACCATGCACGGAAATGTAAATCAGTCTACTGGACTGGACAGTTAAAAGTAAGCAACTGCCAACTTAGCTGACAGCACCTCTGCAGATTTGATTCCTTGAGGATACTTTTTTCTGGTGTGACCGTCCATGGGAGAGGATATCTTAGTTTACAGCATAGTTGCCAGTTGGTGCTGAAAAACCTGCACTTTTCCATATTTGAGCGCATCTGTTGACTGCAAATGACAACAGGGTATCATCAGCAAGCCCAATTGACGCAATTATACCACTGCAACCTTTCCCTTTGCTACCTCATACTAGTGCTCCTGCGCCTCTCCTGTAGAGTAAAATTGTTTCCCCTTCCACTTTCCACTATTTTGCGAGAGGCCCATCATTCTATGACAGATTCAACTCGCCAATTATACAGGTAAAGCTTTTCCTAATGTAAGAGTTTTTTCTTTTCTCTAGTGCCCCCTCCCTCCAAAAAAGTTATTGGAATACATCTAATTTACAATTTATGGCTGGGTTATTCTTTTCCAATTTTTGATAAAATTATTTTAAATATTTAGGTACCTAAGAAATTTGTTGCATCATAAACCACTCGTCCTGCAAAGTGCTGGATTCCAAAGGATCTGGGCTCCAGAGGTTTTGGTTCGTACAAGCGTGAATTATGTCTATGTTGAGCTTTGACTTTGGCAATATAGGACTCAGCGGAACCACGAATTGAGCATTCAACATCTAACATACTCAACAAACCAGTTCTCTGAAAAAAGTAGCAAACTAAATTAATGAAAAATATTTGATAAAATCCATTCCTGTTAGGCACACGGAAAAAGACAACTGCATTCATTACAAACAAACCATAATTTTGGAAATGAGTTACATATATAATTGTGACTTTGTAAATGTTTGTTTTCATGGCCGAAGAATACAGTGATATGAAAACCTTTTCTTTTCCAATCAAAAGAATGATTTTTAACTTAGATACGAATATTTGTTTGTTGGATGAAAAAGAGGATGAATCTCTTTTGATTATTATATTACAGGATAGAAAATAAAAAAATGAAGCACTCACCAAAGAAGAAATCAGATCAATGCACGGAACATTGTCAGTATAGTCAACTTCAACATCACTATGAATGCCTTCGTCTCGGCATGACTCGATGCTAGATTTAAAGATATGAGTGTTGTAAAAATGCTGCATTGTTTCTGCACACAAATTGATGCAAAGGTGCTCCAATTGACTTGGCTGAAAATTGATAAAGCAATGAAAATTGGAAAATGGCTTTCATTTGAAGGAAATATTTGTAGATGCAATGATGCCGAGGCTATTTTGCTGCCTCCACAAAAAAAAAATAAGAAAAAAAGAAGAAGAAAAAGAAGAAAAAAAGGCTACAAACTGAACAAGCTCCAATAATTATTTCTGAATATTTTCCAAGTTTTGAAATTCAACAGTTATGACTGCTTCTTCAGATACAATTGACAATTGAGAGCATTCTTGGTAGAGTTTATATAATTAATATTTGGAGACTTCAAGCGGTGTGAAAAAGATAAAATAATAAGATTCAAACTTTTTGAAAAAATCAAAGGAAAAAAATATAAAAACCGATGGAATAACACTAAAATTGAAAGAGGTATGCAGGATTCTATGAGCTCAGAGCTTGAGAACATTCAATTCTTTGAACTTAAAAGGAATTTTTCCACTCCTAAACTTTTTCTAGCAACACTAGTGATAGATTCTATTCATACAATATACTATATACCACATACTATATATACACAACTTACTTTGGGTTCTTCAAATCCGAACATGTCAAGGATGCCGATTGACCCGTCTGTGGCATGCCGCACTGCATTGTTGAGAGCCGCCATTGATTTACTAGACTTGGATCCCGCAGTACCAACAGTTGATGCATGCTGACTGGCAACCTAAAGGCACACCAAATTCCCAATTAAAATCATAGAATAGATCCAACTAAGCGACACTGGAGAAAACAAAAAATCATGTCTAATATTTCTTGCTGATTCTTAACACACACACACAAAAAGACGTAGCTCTTGCAAAATTTTTGTGAGATTATGGTGCTAAAATGGTAAGGGAGACTAAAATTTACTCAATTCTATTTTTATACCCAGGTGAAACTAAAGAAAAATCTGGGGCAAGTGAAGAGTAGTTGTGAATAGTAGTCAGAAGAGGAAGAGGATGGATTGGACTTATGGAAATGGCTTTGAATAAGAAGAAATTACTTACATCAGCTTGGTTGTGAACAGATTCATTTGAGTCACTACTCAGCGTTCCTAAAGTTGATCCCAGACGTTTCAGACTATTCGCTCGTCGCACAATTGTTGCAACTGTGCGACAGTACAGAGCTTTTGCTAGAGAATCACGAATCATGTTTGACTAGAAAGAAAAGCAGAAAAAAACTTAAAATACTAAAATACCCGAGGCACATTTTTATGAAATACCTACAGCTATTGGGATGTTCATAAAATATGTGACGCTGTAGGTGGGAAGGGGGCGCAGGCTTGTGGTACTGGTACGATATAGTAGGAGATGGAGGTGTCATAACATTTGACTTCCAGCATTAAGCACATTTTGAATGGCCCCTTACCCTTACATTCTTATAACATCTTGCTACACTTAGTGGTCTCCCTTCCAAGGGGGGTATTACACGTATTTGTTAAGAGCTCTCCATTATGAAGGCAACACCTTTCCTTTGATAGCTTGCTGTATGATTAGTTAGCTGTCAAAAATAATAAGTTATTTAACTCTTATTCTTCGTTGAGACCAAACTTAAGCATCACAGCTGCTTAATATATCGGAACTTTCAATAAAAATCTGATTATGTTGTGATTCATAGAATATCATGAAAATAAACGCACCAGCTATTTGCTCACAATAGAAACTTTCAAAAAATTTGAAAAATCTGAATTATAAAAATTAAAGAAGACCATGCACAAAAAACCAAAGAATGCGGTGCCGACTAAATTTTTTTACGATTTGATATTACCTATGTTAGTTATGACCTCTTGAACATAATGAGCTTTTAAAATTAAACATTCAGTGTACCACTTATGATAAAAGCAGGGCTGAAAAGTGATTTTCAGAATTTTTAAATGTATTAGCCAGTAGAAATGTTTCAACATTTGAATGAATTATTGAGGAGAGTTTTTCTTCCCTCAATGGCAGAGAAGACAAAACAGATGAAAAGAATCTCTAAAAATTCCTCTCAATTATAACAGTGTACAGCGTAGTGTTCCAAATCTTCTATAGAGAACTCGTTTAAGAGTGCGGGAAAAATCGCTTTTCAGCCCCACTTTGCGTGTTATTTGCACAAGTACAGTTCGATTTTGAGAGCTCATTGTACTCTAGAGGTTGTAAAGATTAGCATATCAAATAATACGTAATTTTAGCCAGCACCAAATTTTTTGGTATTCCGAGCAGGGTGTACCGTTGGACCGGTGGAGCAGGTTGTTCTGTTTACACAGGACCCACAAATAAAGGACCCACCCTGCTCCCTTCTTTTACAAACAAAGAAAGGAAAAAGTTTTATTACAGCTTGGATAGGGAGAAAAGGAAACTGTTACTCATTGTTGGGCAGCAGAGGTGGAAATTATTTTTTTTTCCAATTTCACTTATCTTTACAAACATTTTACAGGGGTTCTTGTCCAGGGGGGGAGAGACCTTTTTTAAATTCTAGATTTAGAAAAAACTCACCATGTTAGCATCACAAAGGGATTTCACCAGCTGGCCTCTGGCATTGTGAGTGCGAGTTGTAATACCTCTGAATAGTGCTGATGCTGTGACGCCCAACAAACCAGCTACTGCAGTCAGCTCTGCTTCACCATTCACTATCACTTCCCCTACCGTTCCATTAGGTCCAGGAACTTTGTCAACAAACTGCATATTACCCAAAAGTAAAACTGCAGCTAGAACTCTGACAACATCCAAGAATGGAATTCCCAGAACACCTAAAAAGCGCAAAATCTATTATTCTCTCTTAATGAATTCAAGAACACAGTTTGTTGTCCACATAAAATTAAATTTTTTTTAAAAAATTGACCTATACTATTTTTTGTTAAAAAATTTGTAGTGAATTAGTGATATCAATGTTGAAAACCTTTCCAGATAATTTGAAGAGAACAAAATCTCCACTTTTTTCTTTCAGTGTCAAAACAGGAACATATAACAAAAGTGAAATCTGAAACCATACAACTTATTGTTATTTCGAAACGTTACATAGTTTCGGTAAATAATAATGTAGTTCAATGAGGGAAAATTGAACATTTTAATCTTCAATAATATTGAATACTTTTTTTTTCATGGGCATAGAAGTATCCTTGAAAAAATCAGTTGTTTTTCCTTTAGACAAAAAAAAGTTCGATAGAAAATTTAGAACCATTGTATTAAAACTCGGAGTTTTCCAATTTCTCTGACATTGAACTAATTAGGAATTTGTTTCAATATCATTTTTTTCCAACAAATGTTGATGAAGTGCACGAAAGGATCTAGACAACATACCTAAACAAGCTTTCCATGCCAGAAATCTTGCAGCATCTTCAGCCTCATCTTGATAGGTATCTCCATTCTGCAGGTAAAATAAATTCAGGGGAGAATAGCCCTCCAAGTTCAATTTAACTGAAAATACGGAAGAAAATACAATTATAAACAAATGCATAAATTGAGGTTCTAAGCAACTTAAAAAAAATTATTATGTCAGTCTAAATACATCTGGAATATTAAACATTTTGAATGACTTCTGTAGACTTTTGAAAAAAAGATATCTGAGAAATGGATTGTGAGGAGAAGAGTAGTTGCTTGACAATCAAGAAACCAATACGAATAGAGCCTGATTGTCTGGTAGCCCAGTTCATACATTAACGATACAAGTATCTTTAAAACTCATTGTAAGAGCTATTAAATAATAAGAAATCAATATCGATGGGAAACAAATCTCCTCTGGGTCATAATGTTAAATATTATCTATTCTGACTCAGTGGTTTCAAAGATTTCCACTGGATTCATTGAGAATCATTTTTTTATTTTCTTTTTTAGATAGCATTTAGTAACCAGCTAGAAAATTGATTGAGATTGGGAGAATTTAAATGATGAATCCAACCAAGTATTTGGAGGAATTAGTAGCTGAGGGACTTCAATGACAGTAACAGCTCTATTAAAATATTTTGTTTTTCTGGGGCTCCTACCTCTTTCTTCTGGCGTTAAACCGGCAAGCATCTGATAGAAAATGTGATAGTTTTTCTCATTTGGTAGAGGACGAATAACTCGAGTTTGGTCCAAAAAATAACAATGAATTTTTGTGCGGTACAACGCTCCATCAGTGACTTGAACTTCTATAAAATGACCCTAAAATAAAAAAATAGCAAATACAAATTGAATGAGATAAAATATAAGACCACTGCATGTTGGACTGCTTGGACATTGCTATTACACACTGCCTAAATGTATTTCAATAGTATTTCAATTAATATTTCAATAATATTTCAATTTTGCAATTGCAGAAGCGTAAATATGTTCAAACTTGATGGTTTCAAACTTTGAGTCATAGTATCATTTCCTCTTGAATATTTTATGGTTTCAAGTTAAAAAAGTCTGGTTTTCATAAATCTCTCAGGAATCTATGAAAATGTTATCTTAAACTGGGACTAGATATTTTCAATTAAAGTCTAGTTGCAATCAGTAATAACTGAATTGTAACCGAGAGACATTTTTTGGAAGAGTTAAAACATTTGAAAACTAATTTTTATGGAGAGGAGACTTCATTAAACACTATCTTAAATGGACAAAACAGAACATTTTCCTAGCTGTAACTGAAAATATGGACAGAATCCTTTCATGAGGGATTGAATTATTTCATGATTATATTTTGAAACATAGCTGTGAACAATATACTTTGATAAAGTGTGCAGCACAGCAGATAATATAAGGCACAGAAGTGTTAATTCCGAAATTACACGAATCCTTCCGGCAAAGAGAAAGTTTAAACTAACTTTTTGATGCTTAAAAATTGGATTCAAGGCGCAAAATTTTTCACAGAGTATGCATTGAGACTAGTTTTACTTAATATCCCAATTTTTTCAAAAACTGCACTTATGCGTCTTGTCCTACAATTAAGCCCTTCAAATGAATACTTGACAAATAGTGTAGAAAAGAGGAATGACTCTAGGAATTAAAATTCTGAAATTTAATGAAAGTTGACATGGTGAGGAAAATTGGTCTTACAATGCGACTAGATTCCGAGTTGGAGGTGGTTTTGGCAGATCCGAGTGAGCGGAGGACAGTGAAAGCAGCAGCAAGATGCTTGAAGGCATCAGTTTCTGGGCCTCCTCCAGCGACATCAAACAATTGCCTTAATAATAGCATGGAGCAATATGTCTTTCCACTTCCACTGGTACCTACATCACATAAAAAATTGAGATAAGGTAAATAAACGTTGCTGAAACGGAGAAAGAAGACTTAGTGAGTTGGTAATAAGAGCATCCGCTTTTTTTGAGATCAGATACCCTTGCAGATTGCAGAAATCGAAATATGAATTTCCCGACATTTTTAAGGTAATCAAAATAATTACTACGCATAAGACTTTTAGAAGTAGACAAAAAATGGTGAGAGAAACAAAAGTTTTCAGCGCATTGTCTAAGCCATTAAATTAGGGGTAGTTCCATTTTACTGAGTTTAAGAGTTTAGTTAAAAAATGAACCAACATTTACCTAAAACTTGACCTAAAATAAAATAAGATTATCATGTTTTTCACCTTGTAAAGATTAGTCCATGATTTATTCTAATTGCTCTGATTTGCTTGTTTACAGTATCTAATGTCAATGCTTAACATGCTAACACAGGAAAAAGTGGGCTCAGATTTATATTTTCCTCACACTAAAGAGATTAACGGTCTAAATATATTGTATAATTGAGAGTTTGAGATGAACGAGATAAAACAATACAAGGAGTCTAATTACAAAAATATACGTTGGGGGGGGGGGGGGGCTCAGAAAAGAAGATCTAAGTGTCTTCAAAATTTTTAAATTGTATGCTTGTTGTATCAAGCTAGAAAATCGTAAGTCGGAATCAGTACGAGGAAAGGCGGTTATTATCATTGGCTCCTGACACACCAAATACGCTTTGGGTTTCTGATTGCCTTCGATCTTCAGGGTGTCTACCAAAACAGGCTGGCCGAAAATCAGTACTTTTACAGTACTTTTTCGGTACATTCCCAAGAAATTCAGTGCCTCCACAACAACAAAATTCAGTACTTTTTCAGTGAAATTCGTAAAATTTCAAAAATTGGAATACCTCGCTCTAGTTGCGACAAAAATGATAAGAGATGAAAAACATTCCGGACCTTCTTGCGGAATTTCCGCACTTTTTCAGTACTTCCGGCCCGCCCTTAAAAAAATCAGTACTATTTCCGGGATTTCCGGAAATTCCGGACTTGTAGACACCCTGATCTTGTTCAGACGAATAAAGCGCAAGGGAGTTTACTAGTTACCTGAGAGGATGATGGCTTGGGGGTAGCCGGTCTCCGACTGCTGACGCACAGCGTCCTGGACGACTTTGAGTAGCGACGCGCTCAGCGTCACCCCGCGCATGCTCGTCAGCGTGAGTGGGTTCCCTACGTCCGTGTACGGGTTGATCGACAGTAGAATGGGGCCCATATTCGTCTGTAACAGACAAATCAAACATCAAGTGAAAACAAAGACAAGAAAAGAAACTTGAGAAATGACACAGTAGGTACGTGGGATGTGGAATGAAGGCAATGCAAGTATATTTGGATGACATTTTGCAATCAGAAACTACAATTGTTTACTCATCCGTAAAAACAGGGTGTCTACTTAAATAGACTGGTCAAGAAAAAGTACTTTTTCAGTACATCCTCGTGAAATTCAGTATCTCCTCCAACAAAGAAATTCCGTACTTTGTCAGTACCTTCATTTGACGAAATTAGAAAAATTTCAAAAATTTGAAATTGCGACAAAAATAACAAAATTTTTTAAAAAATTCCGGACTTTTTTGCGGAATTTCCGCACTTTTTCAGTACTTCCGGACCGCCCTTGAAAAATCAGTATTATTTCCGGACTTTTCGGAAATTCCGGACTTGTAGACACTATCTCCGTAAAAACCCGAACGCCCACGAATCATGAACGCCGTATGGACATTCGAGAGTTGCCAAATCTTCTTCGATAAAATGTTCATTTTTCAGGAAAGTTATAGATATTTTTCCTTGAAATTTTCAGGAACTCGAGTTGAAATTGCGAACAAAATTGGAAGGAAAATTGGAAGGAAAATATTCATAAGTTTACCGGGAAATCCGGGGTTTATCAAAGGAAATGTGGCAACGCCTGAAGGCTCATACGGCGTTTTTCCCTAGCAAGGCAGTATTAGAGAGTAATCTAAACTTTATGGCAATCTCTATTGTCTATTTCGCATTGGCGTGACAAGTAGATACAATAAAATGAAGGCTCCAATAGTGCTAACGATGGTTTTAAAATACTTCGTGTGACAACTGAACCATACGGCCGTGTACTTCGGTGGTACATCAGTAAATTTGAAGAGGTTTCCTTCAAGTATCCATGAAAGTGCGGAGCACCATGGAATATAACGCAGACATCAATATTATAAGGAGGCCGCGAAATAAAAAGGTCAAATACTGGGGACGAGGCCCGTCCTTAGACGAAGCTCGCTTAGTAATAACTGAGCAGAAAACCTGAGCCACTTGCTCGGTAATTGGGTAGAGAACCACTTTTTTTTCGGATAATTCGATCGCCTCAAGTTGTGGCGAAGACGGGCGCTCCGTCAGAGTGGCAAGATTTATGAAAAATTCCGACTTTCGAGACAGTTTTCGCTTTGAAGAATCTTTAGGTACATTTCCATAGGTCTAACTGGAGAAAAACAATGTTGCCACTTTCCTGGATCCGCCAAAATTAGACTTGATCCCCGGTTATTATGAACGAAAGTAATGCACTCAACACAAATAAGACGTCGCAAGCATAAGGTTTCCCATTATGCACGGCTCCTTTTACAACAATTAAGTCAGAGTATCCTAGTGTATCATATTTCAAGATGTGATACAAGTACAAAGAAAAGAGAGGGAGAGATACAGGGAGAAGGCAACTTAAGATGAAGGGGTTACATTTGACCTGACCATATTTTGTCGCTTCTGATGTAAGAGCAAGACTATTTTTGAGTTCAGCTCTATTGTCTTTATATCTTCATACTTTTCAGGGCTCAAATTGAAATAAAGACAAGACCTTACGTCTTAGAAGCTGGGATTTCACTGCCTAAAAGCATTGGTTATGCCAATAGGAAAACTTGGAATGCAAGATCATTTTTAAATTTTCTTACGAATTTCTGGTCCTTTGGTGGTGCATGTGCGTTATTAAGTCAATTACACCATAGGCAGCAGGGCTGCAGGGTTGGTTGGGTTGAATGCGACTCTTCCCATTGATCCCTGACTGCGTTGCACACCTAAGCCCTGGTAAAAGAGGTGTGCTTCAAGTCGTCATTTGATTGGTTTTCATGGTTGTAGGATCCCTAAAATCGCCACTCGATTGGTCTTCATGGTTGTAGGATCTCCAAAGCCGCCATTTGATTGGTCTTCATAGTTGTAGGATCTCCATGAAATCAGTCAGCAGCGCGAGGCGCGGCGTGACCGGTTTATACAGCTTTAGAAATCAAAACGGCTCTTCTCACCTTAAAAGAAGTTCTTATGAGCTTCAAATCTAAATGATTTGAAACCCTTTGATGAAACCAAGGATTTAAGGACTACAGATTGGTAGTGACCTATGAGGAAACGCCCTTCAGGGCCCTGAAAACTCCATGATCTATACTCTCAAAATTATCAACTTGTTCACAATCGCCAGAGACAGGAGACCCCACTCGTATCTCGTGGAAGCTTTTACTTTTGGGACTTCAACAGGAAACTGTCGACTTATTTACATGGTTGATGTTTAACAACGTGTTGGTAGTTTCGTTTTGCAAACAAGCCGAAGTTTGGGAAACTTGTTTGGCTCATGACGTCACCCGGGGCTCATCATCCACCATGTAGGCACGTCAACAGCCGAAAAAAGAGTGATGACTGTTGCTCGCTTATGATTGTCCATGAGGAATTGTTGAATCCCCGAAAGTAAAAGCTTCCACTTGTGGCCAGGAGGCTAGTGGAGAGTCTCTGTCTCTGCTACTCTCCCAGGGTGTCTACAGGTTTTCGAAAACCAATTTCAGAACTTTTTCGGGACCTTTTCAGAACTTTTTCAGGACCCTCGGAGTCTACACTTACTTCTAATTTTAATGGAAATCGAGTCCATCTTTAAGAAAATTGCTGATGACTAAAAGAATCCATGATAAGTATGTATAATCGGGGACATTTTTTCTACGTAACAACTACACTTTGACTCGCGAAAACCGTGAATTTTTAAATTTTTCGAGACCTCGAGTTAAATTTCCGGACTTATTCGTGACTTCGGGACCGGTCAAGCGAATCTGGACTTTTCCAGGACTTTCGGGACCTGTAGACACCCTGTCTCCCCACACAGGTACTCTAACTTGGGCTATCGCATTTAAGTCTTTGTACAAGACGGAGAAAACGCGTGGATGAGCTTCTACCACTGGGCAACGACGCACGAGGAATCGCTTAATTCCGAAAGAGGTATGAGTGAGTACCCTCGCGAAAACTCAAAACCGGGTGAGAACCGAGGACTCGAACCCACATTTCATGGCCGCGGAAACCGCTGCGAGGAAGGATCGGATCCGACGGCCCCACTCGAAAACTAATTTCGAGTCGGAGCGAAGGGCGGGGGGAGGGCGTCCAAATCGACCGTACATCAGGGTCGCGGCGCCGGGCGTGGAAATTGCAAAAATTACACGCTGAGGGCCACTAAAAATGATGGATGGCCCGGGCCCGGGTCGCCCGGTCGCAACGGCCGGTGCTTTCCTCCGCCGTGCTCAGGAAAAAAACCGTATGAGCCTTCCGACGTTGCCAAATCTCCTTCGACAAATCACGAATTTTCCGGAAAATTGGTAGATAATCTCCTTCCGATTTTGCAGAGAATTTTGCTCGTAATTAGATCGAAAGTATCCGAAAATTTCAAGGGAAAATATTCATGGATTTCTTCAAGAATAAACATTTTATGAGATGCAATTTGGCAACATTCGAATGCTCTTACGGCGTTTTTCCTCAGTACGGCAGTTCTCACCGTCTCCTCGGCCGAGGGCAGCCGCAACCCGGCATGGATGCCGCGTGGCTTCGTGCGATTAACTCTCTTCCAAGCGATATGTGGCCGGGTGATTTGCATTCCGCCTCAGATGCGACAACACCATTGTCGGGTCACACCCGATCTGCGTGTTCTCTCTATGTCCGTCTATAGTCGACAACTGCGGGCCATGAGTTCGACGTCACAAATGGTATCGATTCAATCAAATCGGTTCCTGAAACCCTGAGTCGAAGAAATACTACATCTGGCCGCAGGGGAAACGAGAAAGTAAAAATCGAGAGGATGAGAACGGGAAAACACTATTAAGAATCCTGGAGTAAAATCTTCCAAGCCTGTTAATTTTCTGACTTTTCGGGATGGGCAAAATTTCCTGACCTAGCAGATTCACCCTGACTTTTCAAAACTTGTCACCCTCTATGGGAAATTTTAATCTTCATACTAGGGGACTTCGCCCCTTGACCAACCCCCGGAGATTGGTGCCGCTACCCACGGCCGGATTAAGGGGGTGGCCACATGGGCCGCTGCCAGCCTTCGGGCTAATTGTTGAAACTGATAGACAAAGCGATAGACAAAAAGGATGTGGAGGGATCCTCTTGGTGGAAGCGAGAGGTTGCGATGAACAAAGGAGGTAGGTGGTAGACAAACTAGGAAGTCCATCATTTCCTCCTTTAGTCTATGAGAACCACCCTATTAACCAATAGGATCGCTCCATTCTCTTAAATCATCTTTGTCTATAGCTGTACCTATCAATTTCAAAAATCAGACCGCTGATTAGAATTGTGGAGAAAGTTTGAAGAAATCCATTTCAGCAAACACATGGAACCCACGATGACATGATTAAGAAAAGAGGATTGAACGATTGGAATACATTTCCCTTTGAGGAACTTTTTTTTTAAGGCTCTTGTCATATCCAAGTGAAGCGGACTGAATATCATCCCAGTTCTCTTCTACATCAAATAATTAATTTAAGCGACACGATTTTCATTTTCAAACTCATTTTGTCATTTTTTACTACCCTCTTCGATATTGGAATCATCCGAGTATATCCTGTAGAACTTCCTTAGGCTCCTCAGTTAAAAGAGAAAAAACAGTACAAACAAAGTAACGCGATATGAACCAACAATGTCTTTCCGAAACATAAACTCGGCATCTGGATAGTGCGCGGAGCGTAAGACCATGGAAGGATATTCGATGTTGGGTTCGGACCCAACATGCAACTATATTAACTCCGCGGTAGGCCAAGTTGCATACGCTCGATTTTGCGGGCGAAATCTCAGATCCGCCTACGGCTTTTGCGATACGGAACGGATGCACGGTGCAATCAGAGTTTTCCTTGAGCGTGACGTCTTTTTCGGCCAATTACTTTGACGGGCTGCTCTCCGTATCCGAAGCACAAACTCGGCGTTCGAATAATGCGCTGAGCGTAAAACAATGAAAAAATATACTGAGTTGGGTTTCGCGAGGTTCTACATTCTAATATGCCATGCTCAAAGCACAATATTTCCGAGTTAAAATACAACTTTACTCCTTAGTTCGGCACAGGAATCAAGGATGCCATAATTTATTCATCTTCACATTCCCTGACTATTTTTGCTTTTCCTTAATTCCAAAACGGTCTAATTCCCCCCTATCCCAGACCTTTGAACACAATTTCCGACTTTTTTTCCTTTCTTAAAATGCGGCAACTTTCGCTGAACTTTGGACATTTCTTAACAAAACTGACATGTTGTAAAAGGGTAAAAGTTGGGGAAGATCAGTGATAAGTTTTAGTGCTTAATGTGTGTCAAGATTTCCCTGACTTTATTCGGCCTTTGAAAATTCCCTGACTTTTCCAAATTTTCCAGGTTTTGTAGACCGCCGGTAACTCTAGAAATGAACTGAGCCGCTCACGACTGGTTTTTGGGATACTGAAGAGATTTTGCCGGTGGAAATCCAAAATCCGATCTGATTTTTCGATGCGACTCCATACAAATCGTTTTACTGAATATTTTGCCTCCAAGGATTGGAGTCTTCTCCTGTGAATGGCAAATATTCTGCAATCTAAAAGCGGAACTAGTAATTTGGCAAAACGTGTATGACGCCAGCATGTTTGTTTACGTTGACTGAGGATCTGTCTCAAAGGCATGCGGTTCTATAAGCTGTGTAGAAAAAAAATTGCGAGATGGGGAGATGCCTGTAGTCGAGCGCTATCTGCGGCGGCATCTGGGAATCCAGTATCCTCTTGGACGTGCTGGCAGGCACAGTCATAGTTTATTTCACGCGTTAGAACACAAATGTGGGGAGCCATTCAACACAGATGACTCGAAACGGCACTGAGAAAAGCTCCGAGAAGAGAACACCGCGCCGCACAGTGGATCGAGTCAATAGGAGAGGTCGGACAAAATTTGGAAACTTTAAACGCTTACACAGGGTGCCTACTAAGACAGGCTGGCCAAGAATTAGTACTTTTACAGTACTTTTTCAGTACATTCTCGAGAAATTAAGTATACCTCCTCCAACAGAAAAATTCCGTACTTTTACAGTACCTCCATTTGACGAAGTTAGACAAATTTCAAAAATTTGAAATTGCGACGAAAATAACAATAAGGTCAAAAAAATTCCGGACCTTTTTGCGGAATTTCCGCACTTTTTCAATACTTCCGGACCGCCCTTAAAAAATCAGTACTACATCCGGATTTTCCCGAAATTCCGGACTTGTAGACACCCTGGCTTAAAACCCCGTTTATACCCAACTTTGAGGTTCTAAAAGTGGTTCCATTGGTTTCCTCGTGAGATTTTCTGCTACTGGCATCCCTCTAAATTTAAAATACGACGAAATAAACATCAAAATTTTCAGTTTCAGTCAAAAATTTCAAGTCCGAACTCTCTAATTGACTCGATCCACTGTGCGTCGTGCAGCAGAAAAGGTTACGGCCGAGTGGTCAGTGATAGCGGAGAGCGTAACCTGATACCCGTCACTCGGTGACGGAGGAACACCCGGGCGTTATGTGTTTGCATACGAGGCACGGCGCCGGCGCTTGTCAGATCCCATCTTGACGAAGGGACTTCGGAGTGCGGGGTCCTTATAAAATCCAAGAGTCTTTAGCACTCTTTTCTAAGGTGCCACGGTGATTTAACCTCTATTTTGATACTTAAGATTTTCTACGCTGAAAAAAAGGCACTGCGGCTAACCCTAGTTGATGCAGTACTCTACAAAATTTGACGTGTCACGGTACATGGACCAACCACTACCATACCGACAATGAAAGTTAGAGTGACGCAAAAATTTAGTTGGTGTAGAGCACCGGTTGGGTTGGCTGGGTGAAAACCAGGCATATCGGAACTTGAGATCCACGGGGTAAAAAGTGTTAGGGGTTATCCCCTATAATTGTGGTGCTACCCCCAACTTGTTGCAGTGCTTCCATTTCCCGGAACTAGTTCCGAATTCAGGAACTTTTGAGACTATTTGATTTTTTCCCGGAACTTTTGAAATTCCGGAAGTGTTCCGGATCTTTTGAATGAATCTAGAATTAATCCCAGAACTTTTGACGGTCATGGAGTGGGAGGAATTTGAACAAAAATGTTTTGAATCCAGGAACTTTTGACGGACATGGAACGGGAGCACTGATTTGTTGCATGATATGGACATTTCCAATTAGTTTATTGTGGTAGTCCGGCAACATTTGGGTTAGTAACCTGATTTATTGGGGAACTACTACACTTAATTCGAAGTGCCCATATTATCCAACAACCCCTATCTCCTTTTTTTCAGCTTAGACATTTTTATGTAAATTTTCTGATCCCTAGGATCTTGAGGATTTCTGCTAACATTATTCGTAAATTGAATTAATTGAAATTCGGAAAAGAGAAGAAAAAAATATTGATTTTTGGTTAAACTTTTTCTATTTTTTTATTTATTTATTTTTATTTTTTTTATATTCTTCCTGAGAGGAGGTCTCTTTAGGAGAGGAGACGGAGACATCCCAATAGAGGCAACGGTATTCTTAGATAAATTAAGTCAAGTTCCTCGCCGAAGAAATTAACTTCTTAACAACTCCCTTCCGTCGTGAGGATGAGACGCAATTATGCTAAAAGAAACTTTGTGAAAATCCATTCAACCAAAAAGAATCTACAACATTCAAAAGCTTCCTATTGATTTAATCCATTCGTTAACTATTCCTTTCAGAATAAATACGTCCAATTCGTCGCTTGGCTGACATAAGGGCGTAACTACGCATTGCGATGAGCCCGGAAAAACATTGAATTGTATGGAGGACAAGGTTCATTGCAAAGTGTACTTGCGCCCTTGTGTCAGGTAGGCGACGAATTGTTCATTTGTCATATGTTTTTAAGGTGTCTACTAAAACAGGCTGGCCAAAAATCAGTACTTTTACAGTACTTTTCCAGTCCATTCCCAAGAAATTCAGTGCCTCCTCATAAGAGAAATTCAGTACTTTTTTAGTACCTCCAATCGACAAAATTTAAAAATTTTCAAAAATTTGAATTTCTCGCTCGAATTGCGACAAAAACGACAAAAATTCCGGACCTTCTCGCGAAATTCCGCACTTTTTCAGTACTTCCGGGCCGTTCTTAAAAGAAGCAGTAATATATCCGGACTCTCAGGAAATTCCGGACTTGTAGACACCCTGATTTTGAGTAGAGACTCACCGCGTAGCTCACAAAGCGTCTTCTCTCCTTCGTCTTCGTGGTGTAGAGGTAGAGAGGGGATGAAAATGAAAGGGGCTGTTTCGTCTGCAAAAGTGTTATAAGAAGAGGGTGGAACTTACGAAAAACTGTGCGGTTGCGAATCTGGCGTGGAGGCATTTGAGGACGGCGTCCTCGGTGAGGGGCCCGGGCAGGTAGATGAGGTCGTCGAGGTGAGGGCTACCGTGGGAGGGGCGCATCGTGCCCTTGGGAAACTTGTCGCCGGGCGCGGTGCCCGTGGCCGTCGAGACGGGGGCGGCCGGCGTGGGAGGCGCCGCCGCCGCCGCGGGGGCGCCCATGTCGCCCTCCATCGCTCCGCCTGACGAATTTCGCTTCTTCAGCGAGTCTGCAACAGGCGAAGAGGACATCATTAATCATAACAACACACAAACCGACTCTGACTGAATTTTCCAACTAAGAACAACTAGCATTGCAATGTTCATAAGATGGTGCAACTTCTTTTGTTTGGGGAGAAAAATACGAACACTTAAAAAGTTTCTACAGTACACATTAAAAAAAAAAAACAAACTAAAAAAATCCCATTAATTACATGTCAGTATAACGAAGAATAAAGAATCGTAGCTCTGATACAATGCTCATGGTCGATTTCAACCCCCATCTACTTTGAAGTCATGGTTACAATGTATCTTGTAATGACTGGACTACATTTTGCAATTTGGAACTATAAATTCTAGCCCGGTTTAAAAACGACGTATGTGCCATTAGCTTCCCTATGCACATAAGTGTTTTTCCAGAAGAGCCAGAATTTATAGTTCCAAATTGCAAAATGCAGTCCAAATATTGTTTCGTTCCCCGAAACATTTTTGTTACGGGAACTGAACTATATTTTATCACGAATATAACATTGCAACTACTTGAAAGTGCCAAATTCATTATTTTCTGGATATTTCATTAGCAGAGGAAGGGGATGAAAATTCGACGTTAATACCTGGGGTGGATTTGAAATTAAGAGAGCGAAAGTTACTGGAAAGAGGCCAAATCTGCTTGGGAAAAGGGGGCCAAACTTTGGAAAATCTAAAAAAATCTTGAAGATAGTTCACACTGAACAAAATTACCAAGAGTAAAGCTGAGCTTTTAAATGCAGAGAGGAGGGGAGTTCCCCCATTAGCCCATTTCGGCGATTCGTGCAAGTTGGCAACACTCTTCTTTCCATTTAAATGCATGCTAAACAATCGATCCCGAGTGAGGTAGCCATTTCTTACCTAGAATTGGTGCTCCCATTCCATGTTCGTCATAAGTTCCGGGATCCGGAACATTTTTGTTGCAATTTCTCCTACTCCGTGACCGTCAAAAGTTCCGAGGTCCCTCTTAGATCTTTTTAGAACTAACGAGAAAGTTCCGGAAAATGCAAAGATCCGGAACATTTTGGGAATTTCAAAACTTTCGGGAAAAATTTTAGGAAAATCTCAAAAGTTCCGGGAAACGGGAGCACTCCCTAGAATCGATATATTGAATGGATTTACACGGAAAACTAACAGTGTTGCCAACTTGCTGGAATCGCCACTGAATGAAGTTCAGAGCACTGGAAAAAAACACACTGGATCTAGAGTCCAGACTCTTGAAAACATTGACAAGAAAAAATACTCTTGATTCAATCGGATTTTTGCTTGAATCAAAACGAAATCCGCTTAAATTGAGAGGCTTGGTTCTTGATTTAAGCTAGATTCTGATTGAATCAAAAGTGCTTCTTCTTGTCGATGTTTTTAAGAGTCTGGACTCTAGATTCAATGTTTTTTTTTCTTTTTTTTTTTTCTTCTTCTTCTTTCAGTGAGGGAAAATACACTAGATAGGATGAAAACGTACCTGTGGCCTGTCCGCCGGTGCCGGGGGCGGATAGGGTGTGAGAAATGGTAAGTGGGTGCTTGGGGACGACGGGCGCGATGAGGCTATGGTTGAGCGGGGCGCCGATCATGCCCTGGGGTTGCTTCGTGCCGTTGGCGAGTGGTAAGGGGGCCGCCGGGGTGCCCGTGCCGTGCCGGTTCCCGTTCCCGCGACGGGTGGCGCCGCCTGGACGTGCAACCGGTTTCGCAACGTCACCAACTCCGAGCTCAGGCTTCGCAGAGTCTGCTGCAGCCGCACCGCCTCGTTTGACGAGGAAGCATCTGAAACAACCGAAAACAAACCACCGTGAGGACACATCACTCTGAGAAACATTTACCATTAGTTGTAACGAACCGGTTGGAATAGCTGAACCGTCCTGATAAGAGGAATCGCCGTATGAACATTCCAGCGTGGTCAAATTTCGCCCGATTAAATGGATTGCATTTGGCAAACAGGACCAGGAGCATTGCATTGTTGCTAAGATTGTGCAACTTCATCCTTCGCAATAAAACTTATAAAATCATGCAAAGATATGAAATGTACATGGTAATTTTTGTCTTAAATTTACAGTTTTCAGCGTGTAACATGGAGACTGTTCATACAGTTTATGGACTGGGTATGCTATCATTTTGAAGGGCAATCACGGAGACTTGAACGAAAGGATAAGAAAGTGACAAGTCCACTTCCTCTTCGGATTGATAATCGAAACAGAGTCATGATATCATTTCGCTGATTTCACTCAATCCTGCCTTAAAACAGCCCTACAAGCTCTTAAGAAACTCTCATTTGCGTCTCTACATGTAACACATGTACCGTGCAAACAGAAATAACTTCGGTATGAAATAGTTGGGAATAAGCTGTAACCTACCAGCTACGTTCGTGCAAGAAAAGAGGTCCACTTCTTATGAAATTCTAGGTTTACATTCATACTCTTAAGTTATTTTTGTACACTGGAAAAAAACACATTGGATCTAGAGTCCAGACTCTTGAAAACATTGACAAGAAAAAGGACTCTTGATTCAATCACATTTAAGCTTAAATCAAAAGGAAATCAGCTCAAATTAAGAGGCTTGGTTCTTGATTTAAGCTTAAATCTTATTGGATCAAGAGTATATTTTTTCTTGTCGATGTTTTTAAGAGTCTTGACTCTAGATCCAATGTGTTTTTTTTTCAGTGTAGAGGATACCCTTGGAGACTTGAACGAAAGGGTAGGAAAACGACCGGTTCAATTCCTTGTAAGATCGATGGTTGAAAAAGAGCCATGATATCATTTCGCTGGCGTCATTCAGATCTGCCCTACAAGCTCTTTGCTCTTAGGAAAATCGCATATGCGACTTTATGTGACGTACAGGATGTCTTGAAGGTCCGATCAACCCCGTCTAATATTTTACCGATGAATTATATTTCGAAGCGAAACTTCGGGGATGTTCAAGAATCAGTGTACGCTACTTTTGGGGTCCTCAAAAATAGGCTTAGACGGTAGATGACTGTGAGTTTGCCTCAACTTTGAGAGCTTTTCGTCGTATTGTGAGTTCATTTTGAACAAGACACGGGGCACCATGATAGCAATAACTCTTTGAGTTTTCGGAAGATACAGTTCCTTTTCTCAGGTCCGGTCACAATTAAATAATTTATGTCATAGGAGAATCATTGTAACTATGACTGGAAAAATGGGTGGAGCCCAAGCCAATTATGATAATAATTGTATAAGAGCAGTATGTCTTGTCTACAAAAACAGGCTGGCCAAAAAGCAGGACTTTAACAATATTTTTTCAGTGCATTCCCAAGAAATTCAGTACCTCATCAACAGAAAAAATTCAGTACTTTTGCAGTACCTCCAATTGACGAAATTCGGCAAATTTAAAACAAAAATTGAATTTCCCGCTCAAATTACGACAAAAATGACGAAGAAATTAAAAAATTACGGACCATCTTGCGGAATTCCGCT
This sequence comes from Bemisia tabaci, assembly GCF_918797505.1. NCBI lineage: Eukaryota > Metazoa > Arthropoda > Insecta > Hemiptera > Aleyrodidae > Bemisia > Bemisia tabaci. The sequence continues at coordinate 26,715,570 of NC_092797.1, forward strand.
CTTTATCAGTACTTCCAGACCGCCCTGAAAAAATCAGTACACTGGAAAAAAAAAACACATTGGATCTAGAGTGCAGACTCTTAAAAACATCGACAAGAAAAATTACTCTTGATTCAATCAGAATCTAGCTTAAATCAAGGACCAAGCCTCTTAATTTAAGCTGATTTCGTTTTGAATCGAGCAAAAATCCGATTGAATCGAGAGCATTTTTTCTTTGTCAATGTTTTTAAGAGTCTGCGGACTCTATAATCCAATGTGTTTTTTCTTCCCAGTGTACTTTTTCCGGACTTCTAGACACCCTGAAGAGCATCAAGGACGCTTTTTTCCTGCGTGCATCACGTCCCACACAAAATTTCGGACGGGCTGACCGGATCAAGTGCCTAAATCGGTAGATGTGAGAAGTTGCCTGCGGGTCGATTATTGAAATTGATAGACAAAGCTATAGACAAAAGAGACAAAAGGGATATGGAGGAATCCTATTGGTGGAAGCGAGTGGTTGCGATGGACAAAGGCAGCAGGTAATAGACTTCATAACCACACACTTCAACCGATAGGATCGCTCCATACTCCCTATGCCCTTTTTGTCTATAGCTTTGTCTATCAATTTCAATAATCAGCCCGCTGTGCTGACAGAGGATTCCCGCGAGGGTTATTGCCCCGGTTACGGTAGGTGTGATGGAGCGCCGTATCTGCCGGGTGATGACTCCCGACTCCTGCAGTACTCCTGCACCCCGGACACCCCGGTGCGTGGATGCTAATTCCACCTCTTCCACGCTGCTCGTCGGCGGCGCGTGCGTCGGGCGTCGTTCGCGGCGGGGTGCTCGCCGCACCCCGGGCCTGCGCATGCGCGACTCGATCCGGCAACCGCCAATTACGCGCCATTACTCGCCTTACCGGGCTCCCATCAGCCGCCCGGGCTCCCGTTCCGGAGCTCCCGTGCGGGGCGACGGCGAATTAGGCGTAATGACGACGATAAATTACCCGGAATCAAATATTTAAACAAGATCGTCCTCCCCGGGCTCCTCCGCCGAGCACTGTAATCGCTCGCTTCGCTCCGCGCCCATCCCGACTCCGCCACCGGGAGCAGACGCGGGTGATTGAGACCCTCGCAGCCTGACGTCACGGGATTCAACGGATGCTCCGTGGGTCTATACCAGAGACAAGAGACCATCCACTAGTATCTTGGCCATGGTGGAAGCTTTTACTTTCGGGACTTCAGCATTCTACTGTTGACTTACCTACATGGTTGATGTTCAACAACGTGCTGGCAGTTTCGTTTTGCAAACAAGCCGAAAATGGCCGACGTTTGGGAAAGTTGTTTGGCTCATGACGTCATCCGAAGCTCATCATCAACCATGTAGGTAAGTCAACAGCCGAAAATAGGGTGATGACGGTTGCTCGCTAATAATTGTCCATAAGGAATTGTTGAAACCCCGAAAGTAAAAGCTTCCACCTGTCGCTAGGAGGCCAGTGGAGGCTGGAGGGTCTCTTGTCTGTGGTCTATACTGTACCCTGTGATGTATTCATACTTAAGATCCTTACGGTGTGACGTCATCAGAGTTCATAGAGTCGTAATGTAAATGGAAGAGCTGGCGCCACTTTATAGCAGGTTGGCGTGTTCTCAGTTTTGGAGTCCCCGAACAAGGTAGCAACCCTGTAAATGTATTTACTCCACATCTTCGCATGGACGAATTGACTTGATGGAGAGGTGGACTCTCAGTATAGCGTGGGATACCATATCCCCTCAATTACGACCTCAACTTTGAAACCTCTCTTTGAGTTTTAGAGTTACTTTCAGAGAAAACCAGTGTTACCATCGTTTTTCTCGCAGAATTTTACACAGGGATCGGTAGCTTGATCGCAATTTCCTGACATGTGCGAGATCTCCAATCAACGGATGCCAGATAGGTGCGTACATGGTGAGTGCGTGGTGGTGAGAGTCAAAGGGCGCTCAATCCTAGTGCTCGTACTCGAGGACGTCTACAATACTGAGGGACTCAAGGTGTGACGTCTCGAGACTCAATGGTTGCTCAAAGCAACGAACTACACCTCTAGAATGGCCGACCAGTGTTAGAGACCCGGAACGTTTTGAAGTTGATATAGGTTAGGTTTACTTGGGCTCACACAGCAGGCTGCCATCTAAACCCATGTCAGACGCTGCCCACATTTTGCCGAATATTGTTGAATAAAGTGATAGCAATGAAAAGATTGCATAATAATCGCACCTCCAAAGGTTTTCTTAACCCAAAAAATAGGAACTTTGAAAGCAAACCTCAAAAAAAATGAAAGTTTACATAGGTTGAAATTTTCACATGTAATCCTTATGGGCAAGACGCAGCAGAAATGGAGATTGAGGTTAGCTATACTTGGGCTCCCACCCCCCTCCTGCCTTCAAAAACCGGCCCATGCGCGTTACGCAGGTTTGCTATCTCGCGGCCATTCTAGAGGTGTAGTTCGTTGGCTCAAAGAGAGTACTCATAAGTCATAAGTAGGGACACCGACACCTATGGTATGTGACGTCACAAGAGTAGAAGGGAACTCAGTACATACGATATCCTCACCTATTGAGGTTGAGAAAGTCAAGCTATGACGTCACAGGTTTAAATGGATGCCCGATGAGATTTCATTGGTGTGCTCATTGATTGGGACCCTCATGATGTGACGTCACTAGAATCAACAGGTACAGGTACACAGTAAGTAAGTGCTCAAAGGTGTCTTCCTCTATTGTTTTTTTAACCCAAAATGATTTTAATTATGTAGGAGGGGATATATAAATACATAGATATCTTTTAGTTGGTGTCGAGAGTTACTTGTTATCAGGAGGATAACATCATCAGCTTAGGAATATCCGTTCTCATCGGAAAAAGATACATATTAAGAGTGGTTATTCTAAACACCTTGAGCCCCATCAAGTGTTGTTAGCTTGTGCCAGAAGCTATCTAATCATACGAAGAGCGGCACATCAGACATAGCATATTCGCATGATTTGCCATCAGGTGCTTCAAAGGCTGAAGGGGGTGTCTCTTTCGCTCTACGGAGATCCAGTGGTCAGGACCTGCATTCAGGGAAAATGCCCGCGTCAAAAACTATGAAACCGAGTTATTAAAGCTGAATAAGTAAAGCTGCGTTCGAGTAAACATGAAGGTGTGGAATCTTCGCAACACCTGATGGCGTTTACGATACTTTGAATTTGGACCCTTCAGTGGTCCCTCACTCTCTCGGACGAAAAACGCGGCAAATTTTCTGCGGACCTGCAGCCTGATTGTTGAAATTGATAGACAAAGCGATGGACAAAGAAGACAAAAGAGATGGAGAGGTCCTATTGGTGGAAGTGGGTGGTTGCGATGGACAAATGGGGTAGTTAATGAACTAAATAACGGCAATCCAGAGAGACCCTTCATTTAGTCCATCGTTTTCTCCCTTAGTCTGTAAGAGCCACTCACAGGGTGTCTAGTTTTTTTCCACTTTGGGAAATCCTGATTTTTAACCGCTAAATCCTGATTTCATACTTTTTCCGGATCCTGACTTTTTGCGGAGAAAAATTAACGGACGGATAGCGAATAATTAACGTAAAATAGGCGGACGGCCGGCTTTTCTCAAATCCTGATTTTTGGACCGATTTTTCTTCAAATCCTAATGAAATCGGGATTAAATCCTGATGCAGACGTCAAATCCTGATACTAGACACCCTGCGCCCATTTCAACCAATAGAATCGTTCCATCTTCCTCATGTCTCCTTTGTCTATCGCTGTGTCTGTCAATTTCAAGAATCGGCCGGCTGACCTGTTTCCTGGCGTGCGCGCTGGGCGGGGGGCTAATCGGGTGCGATATGGCAGCCCCGCTGGGAGTCGGGGTCCGGCGAGGCGGGCTCGGGCAGCGATCCGGGTAACCGTTTGGCCTGCGTTGCCTGCGCAGGTTACCCGTTTAGCGCGTTGACGAGCCGGCGAGCCGGGGCCCGAGCCTGCGCCGGGTCCGGGAGCCGCGGCCGGCTGCCCCTGGAGTGGTGCACCCGACCTGCGCTACGCTCCCGCTCTTGCCCGTGCCCGTCAGTGGCGTGGCGTGCTTTGCGATATATCGACTGTTATGCCATTTAAACCTATGGAAAAGGATCGATAAACAAGGTGTTCGCAGCGAACACCTTAATAATCGATTCTTTACCGTAGGTTTAAACTACATATCAATCGATATATCGCAATTCACGCCACGCCACTGGTGCCCGTGCCCAATGCTTGCCGAGATGGCGATGGGGCCATTAGATTCCTCGCCGTCGCGAATATATTATTATTAAACGCCTGGTAGCCGCACTGCCACTCCGCCACCTCTCCGCGCCGACCCTGCTCCCTCCTCCCTCCAGCCCCCCCACCCTGTCACCATTCCGAGCCGGCCATCGGGTCTCTCTCCACTTTTCCTGGATCGTCAACAACGCCTCGGCCTCGGGGCTCCTTCGCAAATTGGAGTCCCTTCATGGAATAAGAAAATTGGAATGTACCCGAGTAGAGTACCTTCACTTATTGACAGAGCTGGGACATTGGGACACACGGGGATTCATTTCTGAAGGGCTCGACTGGTTTCGGGCTTCCTGGCCTATAAACAAAACAAAAATGGCGGACATTGCATGCAGATTATTCGAAATGACAGGAGATGAGGTTTCATTTTTTGTTTCGCTATCAATTTCACTCAAATCACTTGGTTAGGAATATTTCCTTGGTTTTAAAAGAAATTTGTGTTTTGCATAGGATGAAATTTCCAACCACACCGCTACTGTGACAAGGTAGCGGTAACAAGTGCGGCAGGTAGTAATCGTCAAATCTTGGCAACAATCTCTTTCCACCCTGAGTCGCCGCCATTTTTAGTTACCCGGTGTATATGTATACATCGAGGGAACCGGGAAGGGGGGGAGGTGTTACGGGGCTTATGCCCTTCCCCCTCCCCCGTCTGCCCGCCAAGAAGAAGGAAGTAAAAAGGGACGAAGATAGAAGGTTGGAACGGAGGAAAGAAAAAAGAAGAACCCCCGGCGGACAGGTATTTTGACATGAGAAAAAAGAATTTGACGTTAGATTTTCAAAAAAACCGAAATTTCAAAAATGGCCGCCGGTTAAAGTTCAAAATGACCGAAAATCGATTTATTTAGAAATCTAAGTTCAAATGTGTTAATCTTACCTATGCCAAAATACCCTCAAGTTGCAAGTTTTAGGCAAATCCATCAGCAAAAAATCGAGGTGGAAATTTTCGGTCATTTTGAACTTTAATCGACGGCCATTTTGGAAATTTCGGTTTTTTGAAAATCTAACGTCGAATTCGTTTTTCTCATGTCAAAATACCCCCAGAAACCGATTTTCGCGCAAATTCATTGAGATATAACCGATGTGAAGTTTCGGTCATTTTGAACTTTAACCAGCCGCCATTTTGAAACGGTTTGAGATACTGACTTCGGGTTTGCGCGGAAAGTTTTCTTTTATTATGCTCTTTCAAACGAGCTATCACAAAGAGGCTCTTCCTATTAGAAAAAAAGTTGGGATCCGTTGCCTCCAAGGGAGGCCCCCCTGAAAATTTTAGGGGGCTAAAAGTAGCTCCCTTGGACCTAGGAACATTCCCCAAGTTTCAAATCTTTACCTCAATTAGGTAAAAAATTAGAGGGGGTGCAAGGGACTTTTGGATCACCCTGTACAGTTGAAATACCGTCATCTGAATAAATTGATGCAAACTTCGCACAAATGGAAAATTCAAAAAGAAAATTAAATTGGCGATACAAGACTAACTGCATGAATTCTACTGATCAAAGGGGTCAAGTTCTGTAAGCAGTTTTTTCAGCTCTAGGTAATACGCAGTTTTTGCAACTTGATCATGCAAAAATGTACGACACGTGGAAACGTTCTGATTTGAAAGAATGTCGGAATAGGTCAATGTTGATCCGACTCGAGCTCTCACCAAATTTAGGCGATGAACGCCAAGTAACTGCGGTTGGGTTGGGTATATGTGTCAACGAAGTTGCATTCGCTCTGAAAACAGAGTTCTGTGACCAGCGCGAACTTTCACGTGACGTATTCCGCGAATCGGGAGTTTCTAAACCTTGATTTATTATGCGACTAAAATGCCCGACATTCGATGTCCGCTGTCACACGAAGCGCGGGAATGAGGACTGGGGACCCCCTCGCCCAAGGTTGCAATTTCTCCTCTCTCTGGACACATCCGTGTAATTACACCTCCTGCTCTTAGGAGCATCATTTAAACAGGGTAACGTGTCATCTAAGTTCACTCATTTTTACAGTTGATTTTCGTACGTTCCGAACGGAAAAAAGAGGGGTCTAGTTCCAACTTGGACATTCCAATTAATTGTGGTAGCACTCTCAATAGATTAGGTTAATAACCCAAATGTTGCGGAGCTACAAAAATTAATTGGAAATGCCCATATCATCCAAAAAATTGGGGTAGTGCCACAATTTTAGGGGACAGCCCCTAACATTTTTTTCCCTGTGTTCGTGGGTTTTTAACCCTCCCGCCCCTCTCCCACTGTTTTATCTCTCACCAGGTTTATCGATGTGCTTACACTTCCGAGAATCCTTGATTTCAATGCATAAAATCGTAAGTAGTATTCAAGGATTATTACTCACTAAATGGAGCGCACTGGAATGTTTCTAGGGAGAAATGAAACAAATCCTGGAAGATGCGGTAGCACAATATACACGGAAAACTTACGAAAGTTCACGATGAGTTGAGGAAAAAAACAGAGGTGGTTTCAACGCAAGTCCCCGTATTCAGCATCCACGAATACATGAGCTTCTGGGTTCAAATCTCGGTCAACAGTTGCATATCTTTTGATCTTATAAGTTTTCATTTGAGTTCTCGCCACAATCCCAGCTTTCTCTGCTTACTGTTGATTTCGGAGGCACTACTCGTCACAAAAGTTGCTTTAAGGTGATGAATGGAGACATAGGAGAATCTACTTCACCTCAGTTTACTGCAATTTTGATTGCAATTAACGGCTAAGCATAACTGAACAGCAGGACAGCAGGCTGCAGGTTTGTTTTTATACCCATGCGTTCAAGTCTCTGAATCGGTTACGTGCGAAGCTGAGGGTCTCAACTTACCCATTTAATTCCGAACGCTCGCGCGTAAATGTAATGCAAATTTTTTATAAGCAGGAGGAAAAATAGGCCGTAAGTCTAAAACAACTATGGAAAATCATCATAGATCGTTGTATTTGTATTGAAACCTACTGAGCGGCTGGCACACTAGAAAAAAAAAAAAAAAAACACACACATTGGATCTAGAGTCCAGACTCTTAAAAACATCGAAAAGATAAAGCACTCTTGATTCAATCAGAATCTAGCTTGAATCAAGAACCAAGCCTCTTAATTTAATCGGATTTCGTTTCGATTCAAGCAAAAATACGATTGAATCAAGAGTATTTTTTCTTCACGGAAAAAACGAGCTTAGCGTTGGGACCTACATGTTAGTGCTGGGCACTAACGAGGGTTAGATCAAATGGAGCCAGCAAGTCAGAGGAGTGCTGGGCACTAAACAGCTCGAGGCTGGGTCACTAAGGAAGAAGTAGTGTCAAGCCCTAAAGTTACTTTGGAGCGAGCGTAAAATATGAAACGCCTCCGCCTGGGATCGAACTCGGGTTGCGCCGGTGGAAGACCAGCGCGTTACCACCAGGCTATCGTGACTCCGACGTCTCATGGGTGAATTTACACCTGTTAAGCGCAACTACGTCTCGCAGCATCTGATTAGCACTACTCATGTTCAGTGCCCACCTGAACTGCCTTCCGGTGTTGAGCTGTACAGCGCTTAGACGCCAGCCCTCAACTACTCCCCACTAAACGGCCAGTAGTGCTCAACACTAGTCTTGTTTTTTCCGTGTTGTCAATGTTTGCAAGAGTCTGGACTCTAGATCCAATGTGTTTTTTTTTCCAGTGCAATGACTAGGTCACTGTTTGAGTTAATTTACGGAGATTTGAAGTTTGTAAGTTGTTTATAATTGTTCGTATATTTTAAAGTATTGCAGGCAAATTCCTGGTGGTCGGGAGAGAGGTGAAGGGAAGGCAAAACTAACCCTTCGACTCCGAACCAATTTCTTTGTGAGCCGATAAACATGGCGGCTGCACCCGGCTAATCCATTGCATAGCTCCATGGTTCATAAATTCATACGGTAGTGGTCAGCAATAAAAAGTTTAAAGACCAGCGAACCCTCGGAATGGAACAAAAGACTGCTCGAAAGGGAACATCGCCGAGTGCAACATTTTAAGCCCGATCTATTTTCATTTGTGCGTGGCGCCGTATCGGAATGATCTCGACCCGTTGCGGCTTCCTCAGACCTTAAACCCTGCGGTGTTGCGGTAATCTCGTTTAATCCTTTCGGATTTAGCCTCCAAAATATCGATCTCTCGAGTTGAATCTACTCGATTCGATTGTTTCCGATTGCCAGTTTGATGAAACATGGATGCAACTTTTTTTCTTGCACTGGAAATAAAACACATTGGATCTAGAGTCCAGATTCTTAAAAACATCGACAAGCAAAAATACTCTTGATTCAATCGGATTTTTGCTTAAATCAAGAACCAAGCCTCTTAATTTGAGCGGATTTCCTTTTGATCCAAGCAAAAATCTGATTGAATCAAGAGTATTTTTTCTTGTCAATGTTTTCAAGCGCCTGGACTCTGGATCCAATGTGTTTTTTTTTCCAGTGTGGTCCATTTTTTTTCTTTTTTCAAAATCCAAGAAAATGGAGGTGTTTTCTATTGAACTTAGTCCGTGGAATGAGTAATTTCACCATCAACAATGATATATATTTTATGTTTAGATTTCTGTGTTTGCGTTCGTCAAGGCCTAGCTCGCTCGAGAGCAAATCGGTAGGAAGTAGAGTATTGCTTCTCGAGTCCTTTAACACTACCATTTTCCTGAAGCTAGCATAGGTTTACAAGTTCTTGGAAAAAAGGAAGAGAGAAAAAGAAAAGTATTACATTTTGACACTGGAAGGATTTTTCAGGTCAAGTTGGCGGTAAAAAATCACTGAATAGTGCTATTCCATGAGAGTTCAAAAGGAAAGACCACGGATAAAAAAGCAAGTGAACACTGCTAACAGTAATCGGTATTAGGTTAGGTCATAGAGCTTTTAGGGCCCAAAAAGGCAGCCAACCTATGAATTCAAATTATCCAGAATGCTTTACAATTGTTAAGACCCGTCGCTTCTAAAGCACGTATTTGACTTCAGCTTTTGCATAGATTCCCTTATTTTTGCGGGAGAATGTCCTAAACATACTTGACCATCATGGCTTGTTATTAGAATCTCGTATTTTTCGTGTTAGAAGCTCGGCTGCCCTTTTGGGCCCTAAGAGCTCCATTTTACGACATGTCCGTACTCTGCCGTGCTGAGGAAAAACGCCGTATGAGCCTCCAGGCGTTGCCAAATTTCCTCTGGAAAATCACTGATTTTCAGGGAAATTTTTGAATATTTTCTGCCGATTTCTCAGATAATTTTGTTTGTAATTTGATCTGAAGTGTCTGAAAATTTCAATCGAAAATAATCATAACTTTCCTCAAAAATAAACATTTAATTGAAGGAAATTTGGCAAGGCCTGATGGTTCATACGGTGTTCTTCCTTAGCACGGCAGTGGAAGAACGCCGCATGCACATTCGAGAGTTGCCAAATTTCCGCGGATAAAATGTTCATTTTAGAGGAAACTTGTGAATATTTTTTCTTGAAACTTTCAGACACTTTAGATCAAATTATAAAAAAAAATTATCTGAGAAATCGGCAGAAAAATATTCAAAAATTTTCCTGAAAATCAGTGATTCGCCGGGAGGAAATTCGGCAACGCCTGAAGGCTCATACGGCGTTCTTCCTTAGCACGGCAGTGTAGTAGATACTCTATTTCGTCCCTCAGAGGAAACCATCCGTTCTTGAAACCCGACCCCGCTGAGATAGATGAAAAACAATCGATTAATCGAATCGAATCGAGAGATCGGGAGCTCTACCCCTGGGAGCGCGGGATGGAAGCTGAGTTGGAGAGCGACGGCGACGCGGCAGGCGAAGAGATTCCTCGCAGGTTCATGGCCAACGGCCGACTCCGAGTCCAAGTCCAAGACCGCAGACTCAACGCCGAAGAAGCCGGAGCTGGGTCCCCATCGCCCCCAGCGAAAGTGCCTATCCAGCGCCCCCTTCCCCCTCCCTCCCCTTTAGCCCCCGTCCCGCCGTCCTCCAGCGCTCCGAGAGGTCCCCGTTAATTCTCCGTCCTTTTCGTTTTTTCCGCCTCCGGATCGCCGCTGCCAAACCGCCGACTCTTCAGCGGCCCGATCACTGCCCCAGGGGTGCTTTTACTGCCACCTATGATGCAATACGTGTGGATACTGTCTAGCCCCCTGCACCCCCCCCCCCCCCTCCCAGAGAAACGCTCTATTAAGTCGTATTTTGTTCGAAACAACAGAATGTACAACAACTGCAACGTGCTCAGAGCAAGTCGTCCTTATGTTGTTCAAAAAGCAACGCTGTTTTCTAACCTGTAATTGGAAGTTGCTCTCACATTGGTTGTTCAGAATTACTGGAAAAAACACACATTGGATCTAGAGTCCAGACTCTTGAAAACATTGACAAGAAAAAGGACTCTTGATTCAATCAGATTTTTGCTTAAATCAAAAGGGAATCCGCTCAAATTAAGAGGCTTGGTTCTTGATTCAAGCACAAAATCCGAATGAATCAAGAGTATTTTTTATTGCCGATGTTTCTAAGAGTCTGGACTCTAGATCCAATGTGTTTTTTTTGTGTGTTTTTCCAGCAATCGCGTAAAAAAAATTAAAAATGAAAAAAAAATCCGTTTTTTTCTTGTTTTTTACGCGATTCTGAACAACCAATATAAGGGCAATTTCCAATTTCAGGTTAGAAAACAGCGTTGCTTTTTCGAACAACATAAGAACGGCTTGCTTAGAGCACGTAGCAGCTGTAGTACAACAATTTTGCTGTAGGGGTTCCCAAATTTTGCGCGCGAAAATAAGGCCCGCCCCCACAACACGAAACAACTTTGAACGAAATAAGACTTTATTAGAACGGATGCAGTTAGCACGAGTATAATTGTTTCGTTCGAAAATGGCCCGACTCCGAAAATGTCGAAAATTCGTTTTACTTGTGGGACGATGTTTTTAGAATTATACGCTAACTTTTCCTAAATTTTTCGCCCAAGAAGGAGTACTGTTCGATCTTACGTCGTAAGCAAACCCAGGCACCTCGAACCGGGAGGGATGGGAGGCTTCCCCAGAAAAGAGGGCAGTTTGAAAATTTCAGGCTCATTGTGGAATCTTGCTTGGAAAGAGAGGAGAATGATGCTAAAATGTTAAGAAGTATCTTGAGAGTTCCTCGATGGAACTAGCATTGGAATTTTCGAAGGACGTCCATTACATGGTCTCGAAGAGACACCCTGAAGTATGTTTATCCTGTCCGTGGAGTTTTTGCCAGCAATGTTAGGCAGATTTCAAGAGTCTATTTTCTCAGAAAAATTAAATTTATGAAAACTTCAAACGACACGAAGACTTGAAATATTAATGCAAGTTTTTAAATACTTTTACAGGCGATTTGACATTCATTAGTAATGGAATTATAAAGGTTCTGAAGATGATATACTTTTTATTAAGCCGTTTTCACAGCGCAGCCTCGCGCTCTGCAACGCCCAATCGTCAGTGCCCCCTATCCTCCCAGAGATCATCAGGCAATTGGCACCTTCTGATCTCCTCCTCCACCCCTTGCCGCCGAGCTTTCACAGGAAGTCCACGCCGTGATATGTAACCATTCTAAAATCTCTGTGGATACATCAGGGGTGGATAACGTCTGATTTTGCGAGGAATTCTGTTTTTTCTTATCCGTGCGTTCGAATCTTCTAGTCCTGCATGACGATAGTTGGTGCGGTTTGATTGAACGATTTCACCGAATACCATCATTTCTATCCTGGCGTTTAAGTCTCTGAACTGTGTGCACTGATATCTCGTGCGTATGCGAAGCCGAAAAATTGATAAGAGATGGAAACTTTATTTCTTGTACTTTTCTCGAGGTATGCTCTTGATATAAAATCACACCGTATCACATCATGGCGCTATACGGTTGCTCGAAAAAAAACTGTCCCTATACATGGTCAATAAGCTGCTGAAATTCAGCAAGAGAAACGTCCTGGTTTGGCTGACATCACGATTCTCCATTTTGAGTCATTGTGAAAAGGGGGCTATAGTTACATTGATACTTCATTCATCAACTAACTTGTAGGAGCTTTTTTTTAGATTTCAAAGCAAAGGCACCCTATTTGAGTCCCTCTAAAAAGTTGAAACGCATCAAGGAGCTTGGCGGGAATATGGCAACGACTGAAGGCTCATACGGCGTTCTTCCGAAGTTCGGTACGGCGTGGACTCTAGAGTACCTATATAGGGAGCGTATGGACAACTCGAAATATGTAGCTCTTAGGACCCAAAAGGGTATAGGTAACCTTTGAAATAAAAAATGTCACTGGCAATCTTCAGACTCCAATATCAAACGAAAATGGACGAAAAAATTCATAAGTAAGCATTCTTCCGCAAAAGTGAGTAAGTTTATGCCAAAAACCAAGTGAAATACGTGCTTTACTAGCAACAGTTCCCAACAATTGTGATTATAAATCACTCGGGATAATTTGAATTCATAGATTGGCTGCCTTTTTCGGGTCTAAGAGCTCCATCACCTAACCTTAGAATTTTCGACACGTCCATACTCTCCCTATACGGGTGCTCTAGTGGACTCTAAAACGCCGATGAAGTATATTTTCGGGACTAAGAACGAAGAAGCCATTATTGGCCGTCCGTATTAAGAGTAGTTTTCTAGCCCGATCTGAAGACTGTGGCCGAGTATTCTCCTCTCTTCATCTCCATCCCCGACTGCCCCCCCCTCCCCCCCGTCCAGGCCGAAAGGCCGTGGCCTCGCCTCGCTCCCGTCCGTCCCATCCCATCGCCGTCTCCGTTCATCTTTCGTTTTCGTCGTTGAAAGCTATCGAGAGGCCCGGCTCCGATTCTTTCAACAGATGAACACTGTTTCCAAACATCCGTCCGGATCGGCTCCTTCCAGAGCCAGCGCAGGCGCAGGGCGCCCCGATAAGCGCCGCGCGCCGCACAATGGACCAGCGGACCGATTATCGAAATTGATCGACAAAGCTATAGACAAAAAAGACAAACGAGATATGGAGGGGTCCGCTTGGTGGAAGCGAATGGTGGCAATGGACAAAGAAGGTAGGTAAATGGACTAAGTAACGGCAACCCACGAGGGACCGGATCGTTAGTCATTTATTTTCTCCCTTAGTCTATAGGAACGACCCATTTCAACCAATGGGATAGCTCCATACTACCTATGTCTTCTTTGTCTATCGCTTTGTCTATAAATTTCAATAATCGGCGCACCGGTCAATAGGAGAAATCGGACAAAATGCAGTGACTTTAAAAGCTCATAACTCCATTAATGCCAAGGATCGAGGTGTTCCACACTGGAAAAAAAACACATTGTATCTAGAGTCCAGACTCTTAAAAACATCGACAAGAAAAAATACTCTTGATTCAATCACTTTTAAGCTTAAATCCGAGGGAAATCCGCTCAAATCAAGAGGCTTGGTTCTTGATTTAGGCTTAAATCTTATTGAATCAAGAGTGTTTCTTCTTGTCGATGTTTTTAAGAGTCTGGACTCTAGATCCAATGAATTTTTTTTCCAGTGCATTATTTTCTCCCTTAGTCTATGGGAACCACCCATTTCAACCAATGGGATAGCTCCGTGCTCCCTATGTCTTCTTCGTCTATCGAATCGTCTATCGATTTGTCTATCAAATTCAATAATCGGCCCGCCGGTCAATAGGAGAAATCGGACAAAATGCAGCGACTTTAAGAGCTCATAACTCCATTAATGCCAAAGATTGAGGTGTTCCATTGGTGTCCTCGTAAAGTTTGCATCAAGAAACGCCCCTTCAGAATTTAAAATTTGACGAAATAAACATTACAATTTGCAGTTTTAGTAAAAATGTCATGTCCAACCTCTCTCATTTATTCGATCCACTGTGTGCAGGCCGTTGTGCATTTGCTACGGCCGCCGCTCTTCGGTAGCGCTCGAGGATCGATTGGACCTATCTACGCTGGAGAAGTCATCTGCTATTGGTTCTCTGTATAGATAGACTTCTTTTACATGAACGCGTTCGGATGTTCCACAGCATTTAGCGGTAAAATCTTTAAGGTGTCCGGAATAAAAGGAGACGAGTAAAGGCGTGGTTAGAGAGGCGTTACAGAAAGTCCAGGATTCCCCTCCCTCACGACTGAAAAATTTTCCCCCAAAATACCTCATTTTTCGTGGTTTTGAGGAACTTTTCACCTTCCGGCCTCCCTCCCACAAGAGAAATGTTGACCGCCCCGATCAGAAATTTCTGGCTACGCCACTGGAGATACGTCTTTTTGTGCTTTAATACTTTCGTTTACGGCATTTACTTTTGTATTGACTGGAGATACGTCTTTCTGTGCTTTTATATTTTCGTTTACGGCATTTACTTTTGTATTGACTGGAGATACGTCTTTTTGTGCTTTAATATTTTTGTTTATGGCATTTACTTTTGTAATGACTGGAGATACGTCTTTTTAGGCTTTAATATTTTTGTTTATGACATTTACTTTTGTAATGACTGGAGAAGGAGATACGTCTTTTTGTGCTGCAATATTTTCGTTTACGGCATTCACTTTTGTAATGACTGGAGATACGTCTTTTTAGGTTTTAATATTTTCGTTCATGGCATTTACTTTAGTAATGCGCTGTCACGCTCTTCTTGAGGGCCCTTTAGTCTTTATATTTGTAACGCACTTAACTTACGCTTGAAATCACACGAGCTCTCTGTCGCAGGAAAGGGCCTCGGTATGAAGTGAAAAATTGGAGGTGTCATTAAGACAGACGTAGGAGACAGGTGTCGTGCGCATCCGAAATTACTCTGACATGCAACTCGTGAGACAAGTCTGTGTTCATTAACATTCTTGGAGCTCGCGCGACGGAATGCACATTCTCTGCTACAAGATCTTGAGGTCTTGGCGCCTCAAAAATGTGTATTTGGATGTAAAACAGGCGTAAATCCTCTACGACCTTCCGAAATTACCGCTATCTCCTCACTTTTTTTTAAAAGGGAAGAGGTATTAATACTAGGTTAAAACATCGAGAGGAAAAAATGCGGAGGCAATTTTGTTGAACATCTATATTTGCCCATACTTGAAGAACCAGCTACCAGCCCAAATCATGCCATTTCCGAGATTTTCCACGGCACTGTTAAACGTAACTAGCCTGTGTCCAAGTTAAAGAAAATCCGAATTTTGATTATAGATAATTTATGACTAATTCTACCTTGAAATGAAACAAAATTTACGATATTTAAAAGAAAATTACGGCATTTTCTTCATTATTTTCAACATTTCTCACGTGTGATTTCTGTCGTTGTGGAATATTCGATTTCAAGGTAAAAAAAATAACAATAATTTAAAATGGTTTTCTTACATGAGGACGGACATGGTTGCCAACATTCAATGAAAAAGTACGGGATCTTTGATACATCGTCGGAATATGCAAATTTTATCATGATGGCATGAATTTCGGATGTCCTGTGTAAGACGGACTGTCGAGGTGGTGACCTCATAGTCGACGTAGACCATCTTCAGAACCATTAATTTTAGAAAACTTCTTACTTACGTTACGAGGAGGAAAGGATGCGGTCTTACCTGAAACAAACAAACAGGAAAATGTTAAAAACTATTCAACATGAAGTGATAGACGAGATTTTATGTGGAATATTGGAGGCACAGCCAAGCCTCTTAATTTAAGCGGATTTCCTTTTGATTCAAGCAAAAATCCGATTGAATCAAGAGTATTTTTTCTTGTCGATGTTTTCAAGAGTCTGGATTCTAGCGTAGATCCAGGCGACTTTTTATCCAGTGAAAAACCCTCGAACGTACTTCACGAAAGAGGATTTCTGACGTAAAAAATGCCCCAAAAATCGCAGAGGCGAGGGGGGGGGGAGATTTACATTTCTCATGGGGTACAAATTGCAAATCACTGAAGGAGAAGGGGGGGGGGGCGAAGCCTCCCCAGACCTTTCCCTTGACCCCGCCTTTGCGCAACCGTAGGATTTTCTCGATCAATAGCCCTGAACATCGCGAGTATAGGAACCCGATAACACGTTCTGAACCAGGGGAAGGGGGGGGGGACGGATCGTGTCCTGCGGGAGTTGTGACCAAGCGCGGCGCGTGGGCAGAGCGACGACGGTGGCGACACACGAGCCCTTGCAGGTCTCAGGCTGCGGTATCCGGTAGGCGCAAGACGGGCGGACTTGATTGGGCGTCGCGTTGGGCGCCCAGTGCCGATTGGAGGGGCTCAAAAATTACAGTCTTTACCCTAATCGCCCGCAATCCGTGTTGTTTCAATCAGCGCAGTGATGCATAAATTGGAGCCCGATAAGCGACTGCAACTCCCCGGGCGGGCGGCCGCGGCGGATTAGCGCTCAACAGTTGGTAACGCCCGGCATTAGTCCGGTAGCACGCCCACGTCACGCAGATCCTCCGCCGACATCCCATCCCGTTTCGCTCGTATCTCTCTTCTGCCCATTTCAAATCTGCGTCCTCCAAATAGATCGTATTCGAAAGTGGTTCGATGTATCGTTCGGTTCAAAACAATAAAACAAACCTCGAACAAAACTTCCAGGATGTACGTGGGGAAAGCTGAAAATGAAAAAATTCCTAACAATTTCACTTTTCATTGCCATTTTATACTCAAAAGCAGGGTGTCTACTAAAACAGACTGGCCAAAAATCAGTACTTTTCCGGTATTTTTTCAGGACATTCCCAAGAGATTTAGTACCTCCCCGACAGAAAAATGCAGTACTTTTTCAGGACCTCCATTTGACGAAATTCGAAAATTTTCAAATATTTGAATTTCTCGCTCAAATTGCGAGAAAAATGACAAAAATTCCGGACCTTTTTGCGGAAATTCCGCACATTTTCAGTACTTTCAAACCGCCCTTACAAAATCAGTGCTATTTCTGGACTTGTAGACAGCCTGTCAAAAGAGTCAAACGTCTATCCCAAGAAACCCGTTCCCTCAGATTACTCAATTGACTTTTGAGGCTATGTATATGCTGAACCAATCGATATCGATACGATCTCACCTGTCTGATGTATCGAATAGGATCCATAGTTATCGTGGTGAAAAGTAAGTCCATACCCTATACTCTCTTTCCCGGTACACCCAAATGCTGAAAATTATTTTTCATTATTTTATATTATTATTTTCTCAGTTATGAAACCAACTTTGTGCGTTACAATCGAAAACATATCTTCAACTTGGATCTACACGGAGAAAAAAACTTCGTGCGTGGGATCCGAAGTTGAGGTCATGTGGATCTCTGAAGTTTTCGGATCACGTATCTAAAACTTGACGTCCAGCTGCTGAAGTTCGGGTCAGACATCTGGTGTAGTTCGATACATACCGAAGGGTTCGGGTCACACACCTGAAGTACTCCGGTACATACCGAAGTGCCTCGATGTCTGACCCGAACTTCGGCAGCTCGGCAGTTTTCGGATGCGTGATCAGAAAATTTCAGAGATCCATATGACCTCAACTTCGGGTCCCATGCACGAAGTTTTTTTCTCCGTGTGTATTACGGCAAGGTTGGCAACTGGTGTAGCAGGTGACGACCGGCGAGGATTTACAACGACACCCTTGCAGGGCGCAAAGTTTCCCGGGAAAGTCAAGTTCCAAGAACGAGAACTTGCCAGGGTAGGAATTCGCTCTTGGCATAAAGGGATCCATAGCATAGCGGATCTGGCATAGGCAGACACTTCGAACAGCGGGGCTTAGGACAACTCCCAGAAAAGTTTCGACATTAGAAAGAGCCTAATATGCAGTTGGGGTCAATATAGTCATAAGTAATTACCAAATATAAGCGTCCTATCATATCCTTTTCTCCATTTTTTTCGTCTTTCCCGTTTCTCCCTCCATTTTTCGGCGAACGAGGGGAGGGGGGGGAGGCGTGCTCCCCCTGTATACTCCCCTCTTGAATTCGTCTATGAGCCTTTCATTTTACTATCTCGTATGTGCTTCAGTCAGTATACCAAAAAACTGTAGACATTTAAAATATAAAATCGTAAAAAGGACGTGCAGTCTACTTTCTTAACCTTGCGTTCAAGTCTCCGAAGTCATGTCAGGGACTCTATCGTAAAAAGGACGTGCAGTCTACTTTCTTAACCTCGCGTTCAAGTCTCCGAAGTCATGTCAGGGACTCTATCGTAAAAAGGACGTGCAGTCTACTTTCTTAACCTTGCGTTCAAGTCTCCGAAGTCATGTCAGGGACTCTAGCTTCCACGTGACTCCTTGGACTCTATTTTTTGGACCTTACGGCCTCCCTCACACGATCAATCCATATCATTGAATAATAGCTACCAGAAGGGCAGCAGTCAGCCATGTTTACACTAGCTTCCACCTGACTCCTTGGACTCTATTTTTTGGACCTTACGGCCTCTATCACACGATCAATCCATACCATAGAATAATAGCTACCAGAAGGGTAGCAGTCAGCCATGTTTGTTCCGATTCTTGATGTTGATATCCCCGCGACTCCCGCTCAGCCTGCCGTTTTAAATTTTGTAGGAAAACTCTAAGTCACTCCCCATACGTCCTACGTCTCTCTGCCGTTTCAAAACTCGCGGGGAAACGACCCCGAGTCCGCTTCGAAAAAGTGACTTTACGCGATCTCACGCGTCACAAAATCGTGTTTTCATGCTAATTAATTCTTGAAATTTAGCTAAAATAATAAGATCTGTTCAAACCGCGACTTCCTAACTTTCAATAATATTGACCTTTGAAAAGTCGGGTTTTTGACGTCATCCACCGCGGTGGTGCCACCCTTGGTTTCTTCCACCTTGCTTTCATTCAAGTTTCACGGTTGAGTAACCAACGCGTCACTGACTGATGAAAGCAAGGTGGAAGAAACCGAGGGTGTCACTACCGCGGTGGATGACGTCAAAAACCCGACTTTTCAAAGGGCGATATCTCGGATAGTGTTGAACGTAGAAAGTCGCGGTTTAGACAGCTCATTATTATGTGTATCTAATCTACAAGAATCAACCATCAAAACACTGTTCTAAGACCAGCGCAACTGACCCATTACTCTTCTGGCAGCTATTATGCTGCGTCTATACTCTTCCCAATCTAGGTGGGTACTCAACACCCATCCGTCGTCACTGCCACATCTTGGGGTTCTACAGTCTCCCTGAAGCCGTGTCTCCATACTCTCTCGATACAAAGGTTTACTACAGGGACCAAGTTACCCTCCACGTGGCAACTTGAGGCTTTGGGCCTTGGCTACGGAGAGGCGAGTGGTGGCAGAGGAGGGCCGGTTGGTGCGCAACGCAGCGTTGCGTGTGACCTTCTGGAATTTGTGCCCGAGTCGGAGTGAGTCCAGACGTCCGCGGAATGCCCGGTACCCGCAGCTGCCGGTGCCGCCGCCTAGCCGCCACTCCTGCAACATGTTATTATCGCCGCGCCGCGCGCCGCTTTCGTCCCGTCCCATCCCGACCCTGCCTCATTGCGCGCCTCACCGATGCCCACATCAGCTCCGACTCAACACCGACGTCTCACTACCCCGTCTGAATATCCGATGACTTACTCCAAGAGTCGTTGAGTATTATTCTGCAGGTGGTTCATACTTAGGAATTGGTGAAAAATTGCCTACGGTCAAAACATCATACTTCTACGACGCGGCTCAACGGAGATGACGCCATCTGAAAAACACGGTCGATGACGTCATCTATGGCGTTAGGACGTAGAATACCCGATGACTCCAAGGGTTGTCGAGTATTATTGAGCAGGTGGTTCATACTTAGGGATTGGTGAAAAGTCATCTACGGTCAAAACGTCATACTTCTATTACGCGTCTCAACGGAGATAACATCATCTGAAAAACACGGACGATGACGACATCTATGGCGCTTAGGCGGGGCGCGAGTGATCGATTATCGATATTTCCCCATTTGAAACTGTGCTAAAGAATCGATCATTAAGGTGTTCGCTGCGAACACTGTATATCGATCGTGTTTGCTGCGAACACCCTGTATATCGATCTTTTTCCACATATTTAAATGACAGTTCAATCGATATATCGCAAAGCACGCCACGCCACTGCTATGGCGCTAGGACGTAGACGCGTGGATGCCATTGTTCCTCCTGATCCGTTGTAAACGTGGAATGACTGGTCCTGTGGAAACTTCCGTCATGAGAGTTTCTGGATCAATTTTTGTCAGATAAGGTTATGAGGAGAGATTCAATTGGAAACGTGCCCGTTTCCGGGAAATTCTCAGTTGAAACATACTTTCCCGATTGAAAATTTGACAGGTGAGCTGAGCATGCAGAAACACATGTTAATCACTAAAAATTTCAAGAGCTACTCGGTACGATATCGAAAACTTTCCTATGAATTCCCAAGAGCTTTCGCGTTCCCCTTTTCCGACATTATACCCGGGCACACTACGACACTAAAGCTTATGTTACAAGAGCAAACCGCACTATCGATTGATCCAGGTCATGTGTTTTGATTGGTGCTAATTATCGAATAAGCCAACAATAGTCTTTGGTGGTATGTGATCTCGCCCGTTTTAAGGCTTGATTTGATCATGTGACCAGAGTTTAACAGTATCCTCGGACAACTTTGATTTCTTGCTATGATATCCACGGGCCAAAGACTACAAACCTTGAAAATCACTTGTAAACATGAACATTTGGTGAGCGGGGGATTAGATCATAAACCTTGAATACCACTTGTAAACATAAACGTTTAGTGCGGGGGGGGGGGGGTTAGATTATAAACCTTGAATATCACTTGTAAACATGACAGTTTAGTGCGCGGGGGATTTCAGGGCTTCCTGGCATCCCTGTCCGGCGGCCGAAACCGCGCAAGTGAGAAGTAATAAGCATAAAGGCACATACGCGCAGGTTTGCCAGCTCATCGTGTAAAATTCCTTCTAATTACGTTGTTTCACATGGTGCTGATCTTGGAATGAAAGGCGATTTGGCAACATGAAATGGGCGCACGCGCATGCGCATTCTTGGCGCGCCGCCGCACGGTGGATCGAGTCAATTGGAGGGGTCGGACATGAAATTTTTCACTGTAACGGCAAATTTTGATGTTTATTCCATCACATTTTAAATTTCAAGGGGTGGTTCTGGAAGAAAATGTTACAGGGAAACCAACGAAACCACTTTAAAAACCTCAAATGTTTGTATAGACGGAGTTATGAGCGTTCGAAGCTTCCAAATTTTGTCCGACCTCTCCTATTGACTCGATCCACCGTGCGCCGAAGATGACTTGTGGCTTCTCCGTACTCCATCTGCCTTTGGGCTCAATCTCCACTGGGGCTGCCGCGGTACGCGGTCGTTTTGCATGCCAACAATCTCTGTTTTAAATGCATGAGTTCAGGGAAAATGAGTCTCGCAGAAGCTGAATCGGCGGGATTACGTAATAGACCTAATTATCTCATCTGATAGCTCTAATACATGAAGATTTTAAGACTATTCGGCTGATTTGGTGGCTACTTCATTTTTGGGATATTTGAGCTGTCAGGGTGTCTACTGAAACAGGCTGGCCAAAAATCAGTACTTTTTACAGTACTTGTCCAATCCATTCCCAAGAAATTCGGTATCTCCTCATAAGAGAAATTCAGTACTTTTTCAGTACCTCCAATTGACGAAATTCGAAAATTTTCAAAAATTTGAAGTTCTCGCTCGAATTGCGACAAAAATGACAAAAAGTCCGGATCTTCTCGCGAAATTCCGCACTTTTTTAGTACTTTCGGACCGCCCTTAAAAAATCAGTACTATATCCAGACCTGTAGACACACTGTGGAAAACAATCCACCAATTGGAGTGGAAAAAATCAAACCACAGGTGCCATTTCACCAAAAGCTCCCGATAAATCAGCCATGCTCCTGGTCAAACGTGTCCGCAATCCTAATTTTTCTGATCGGTGAATTTTCGTCAACCTCTTTTTTCGGAATCTATCTTTTCCTTAGTTACGGCTGCAAGTGTAGCTATACTTACATCTTATGTATAATTTTTCACCGAGTGCACCGTCATATGGACAAATTTCAATTTGGCTCGCCTAAAAGGTCTTTCATGGCGCTTAAAAATTTAGCGTAATGAGCCGAATGGTTCCTAAAACTCAAAGGCGAGTTGGGAACACTGCTGTTGATACATCAACAGTAACGCCCGGTTGGTTTATCATATCTTCGTGAGTTGCGTGAAACTTTGCGACACCCCCATTGATGAAAGTAACTGATTATGAGTGTAAATTATTCTCTTTAAAATAAGGTGTATCGTTGTAGATATACGATACGAGAACTAATAGTTACAACTTCGAGATGGGTATTTTGCCTAAGCTGTTAATTGAAGTCACATTTCTACAGCAACATGCATCACTGCATCCAGATATAATATAGTCTTCAAATAAACTAATGTTTAGAAGAGATGAGAAAAGGATGCGGCATTCCCTGCCGGACAGCCTGAATCATATTCGCCAAATCTTCGGCAAATAATGTAGGATCAGGCAATTATCCACGGAAGTTTGCCAGCTAGGTCTGAATCTTAAAACAGATTGGCTGGACTTCAAAGACCTTTCCTGTGACCCACTCATCAAAGAATACGATCTTTCAGGGATGACAAAAAGAGAGATTTTAGCGTTATACTGAGGGTAAAATCAAGGAGCCCTAACAAACCCGAAGAACTGATTAAATATGCCGGGGCGAAAATCTTGAGCGGATGACAAAAATACATTCGATATTTCACGTGTTACTTTTGGCAGCTATTGTGAACAATGTTTGACTCCATGTGATCAAAATTATAAAGGGAGAGAGGGACGGAGAGTGAGAGAGAAAGAAAAATTCTATATGCTCATCTCACAATTCTCACAATCAGTCGACAAAAGGGCGGAAATAATGATGGAATAATGTCTCAAATATTGAACAAAATTAAAAATATTCATCCTGGATTTCAGTCAGGAGATCTGCGCTTTTTCCACGCCTCTCTAGCAGCTTCTCACCCTTCCAGCGGGCTGATTGTTGAAAATTGTAGACAAAGCGATCGACAAAGAAGACAAAAATGACATAAAGAGATCCTATTGGTGGAAGAGGGTGGTTGAAATGGACAAAGGAGGTAGGTAATAGACTAACTAACGGCAACCCAAGAGGGACCTTTTAGTTTTAGTCCATCATTTTCTCCCTCAGTCTATAGGAGCCACCCGTTTCAACCAATAAGATCACTCCATACTCCTTCTGTCTTCTTTGTCTACAGCTTTGTCTATAAATTTTAACAATCCGTCCGCAGCCTTGTCATAGACAATTTCAGAAGTGGCACCATCAACACGGTCGAATAGAGTACCTATATTGAGAGAGTATGGCCACTGGTGTTACCACCTCTGATTGGCTCAGCCATCTTAGGCTGAATGGAGCCCTTAGGACCCAAAAATGGCGGACGCCATAAATTAATGTAATGCAAAATGACTCAAAATGTAGTTTTCTTTGCTTATCGTAACGAGTTTACCCAAATGCACTATTGCGACTTCTTTACATATTTTTAAGGCTAATCGTGTGCAATTTTTGAGAAAAATTATCTTAGATGTAGTAAGGTTGGCAGCAAGTGCGGTTGGTGAAAACCGTCAAAAGTTGGCAATGACCCCCCTCCCTTCCACAAAAACCAAAACAACGCACCGCCATTTTTGGGTCCTAAGCCTCTCCATGGGGCCCAGTGGCCATACTCACTCAATATAGGTACTCTAGACAATTTTAGAAGTAGCACCATCAACACGGTCGAATACTGATGGAAGCCTATTGAATAAGCCACCGCCAACAATAATGATCCCACTCGAGCGTCTACGCGTTGCGTCACTTTCTCCCCCTGCCCCCTGCCTGTAATCAAAAAAACGGCGCCTCCAGAAAATTGGGGCCCTGGACGCTAGACGGTTAGCAGACAGAGGATATCGTCCGACTCCGAGCCGTGACAATGGACTACGCGTCAAGGCGGATTATTTTCCAGCTCGAGTCTATTAGTCGCGCCGGGAAAACTGACGATCCGTCCACCAGATCAAGGTCCTTGACGGATGCGCGAGGAGAAGATTGTTAATCTAACCTAGGTAGCCTTTATTGAATCATCGACTCGAAATTTTTCTCTCCATCCAAATACCATAGGGCTCATGAATTGTGGTGGAAGCAAGGGGTCCTTAGCAGGGCCGGATTAAGGGGGTGGCCACATGGGCCGCGGCGCATGGCCACAAATCTAAGGGGCGGCAAAAATTTGCAATTTTTAAAAGTGTAGGTATAAAAAAAATCGGGTTTATAAAAACAAAATTGCAAACGAGAAAAGGCGACAGATTCTCTCATTTCCTGAGAGTATAGTATTTTCTAATTTTGTCGTCTCTTAGAGATACAAGAGACAGCACCCTCAATAAGTCGAGTTACGAGGGAAACCAAACACGCAATTTGGCTTAGAACGGCGCGACTTGAAGATAAATGATAACGAGGACTTGAGATGAAAAGGAGAAGCCCTCGGCGCGGCGATCGGCATGTAACACATATTAGCGCCTACAAGACTGCACGAATACTTCACGCATTGCATCAAACACAGTGCGGTCATTGCGGTCAGCGTGAAACGCATGGCGCCTACAAGAATGCATGAATACTTCACGCATTGCGCCAAACACACAGCGGTCTGCGCGGCGCGGCGGCGGAAGTAAAATCATTGACCACATTTTTGTTTGTTCTTTCATAATTTTTTCGTTTATTTCTTATGAATGGAAGGCCTTGTCCACACAGAGCGAGATAGGTGTATGGAACTTAACTTTCGCGCAAAGTTTCGTGAACTTTTGCTAGTAGTGTTGACAGGGCTTTCCCAAAAAATGTGTTCAACACGAGTAAATGCGTCTTATGCACCTCTCCCCCGCTGGCACGTTCATTTGATGGTTTTTATCGAGTTTCAAAACGAATGAGAAGGGGGCGGCAAAATATAGGCAGCCCATGGGCGGCAAGTAGGTGAATCCGGCCCTGGTAGAGGCCGTTCATAAATTACGTAACGCTCAGTGGCGAGGCATGCTTTGCGATATATCGATTGATCTGCCATTTAAACACGTGGAAAAGGATCGATTATCAGGGTGTTCGCAACGAACACCTTGGTAATCGATTTGTTACCATAGCTTCAAATGGGGAAATATCGATATACATCGAAGCACGCCACGCCACTGGTAACGTTCTAGGGGGAGGAGAGTGGTGTCGAGGAAAGCGTTACACCATTTTGATTTTACATGTTGGAAGATATGGACCTAAGTCAAACAAGTGTTACGAGGGGGGAAGAGGGGGTTAAAAATGCCGAAAAAGTGCATTATGTAATTTACGAACGCTCCTTTATACGGTGAAAAGTTTTACTGTGTGGTGCGCTGGTACAGCGAACCGAACCGAGTGGGGTATAATACTTGATGTTAATTTTCAGTTTTTGATGCAAGACGCTCTCTGCAACTCTTATGTAACAATTTCGGGTCAAAAATTCAAGCCATGATCATTGATCATAAAACGAGGGCTTCAAATGAGCGATTTCTGAGGCTGGAAACAAGGCCGGCTAACTTTCTGCGTGTTTTTCTCTGAGAGATTGACCAGTCAAGTCTCTCAAAGGGTCAGTTTTTTTCAATTTTTTGGTCGTGAGTACTTTACGGAATCTGATGCAGAATTCGCCTCTCTGTGCTATTAAAAATCAATTAGTACATAATAGAATGCAGGGGTGCAAAAAATTCTTGACCACGCGACCGGGAGGGTCGCGATCAGTTGCGTGCGAAAATGGGAAGGTCCCGAAAACGGTGTTTTGAAACGGGAAAACTGGTCAAATTTTTACCGCGGTTTCTGCAAAGTCGCGGGAAAAATCATGTTCTTTTCATGAAACTGCTGTATAAATCACGTGTTTTGCGCAAAATCGCAGCAATTTATTTGAACAAAGCCATAAAAAAGTTATATTTTAGACATTTTTGGAGAAAAGGGGGGGGGGGGGGTTTCACAAATAGGGAGGCCAATCTAAAAGTAATAAGGTCAAGGACTTTCTGCTCTCTTGCAGAATGGAATAAATAGAATAAATGCTTTCTTGCTGAATATACCAGTCATTTAAGGTTGCTTTTAAAACGACGAGCCTTAGTCGCAGATGCCTAACGATGAATTGTTTTGTGCAATAAATATGTCGAAAAATTAAGTACGTACAGAAAAAAGTGTCTTCATTGAATAAAAAATACATCTAAATTAACGTTCATCACTTTTCAATATAAAAAGGGCTGCCAAAAGAAATAAAAAAGGGAAACGAAGTGAACTCATCAAAAGGGGATTAACAGTAGGCTGCGCCAAAATATAAATCACATTTGAGGAAGGATGGAACACGGGAATCGAAGGGACCCCGCCATGTTTAACTTGCGTACCGCTAATTTTTAGGTGGTTTATTACACTTTAACGTGCGAACATTTTGTTCCTTGCTCTCATGGTGAAATCATGTTCTCATACGCGAGCACTGGCCTACTTGGCCGGCCTGGATTCCGTGTGCGTTACGCCTTTTACGTCCGCGGGCTCAATAAATAATGTAAATTGACTCAACCTAACCTAAAGGCACTTCTTCGCAAACTTGAGCTCGCTCCGGCTATTTTTGTAGATGTATAATTTCATAGCGGCATCAGATTACTAGTTTCGAAGTTACTGGTCACCGGGGAAGAAGCGCAATGCTCCTATCATTTCAACTCAATCTGGACCTTGACAGTGATTAAAGAGTAATCTCTTTTTCCTCCTCAAACCTGCAAATTAAAAACTGAAAATAAACGGATTCGTTTGTTGATTTTTGTGTAGTCCGACTTTAAAACCTCCTCTATTAGCGGAGGTAATGGTAGTCTCGAATTTTTTCTCGATTAAATTAAATTTGATGAATTTAAATGAGATTAAAGAGAGATCGACGACGCGTATTCTCGGTCGATCCTTCCGGGCAATAGAGAAGAATAACACTGATCCAAAGCAGGCTACTTCTTTACAAATTAGCAGACTCATCATCCTCTTAAAAAAACTAAAAAGCTTACGTCTTGCACAATGTTAGTGTTACTCGTTACTTGCAGTCTAATAAACTGTGAAAAATGAGCAACCCTTTCAAATACATGCATCATTTCAATGAGCCCGCAGTTTTGCCATTAATTCAACAAGTCGTCTGCGGCCAATGTATCAAAAATGCTAATTGAGCGCCGATCTCCATAAGACTAATTTAAAACGGAAAAAGGTAATCACGGCTGTTATAAACACAACAAAGACTTGAAATTTTAAATACATGTTCAAAATTACTCTGATTTGGATTTGGACAAAATTGGAAGAAGAAAGTTAAATTGAATTTCCATTTCGGCGCTTGTAATAATCTCTTTTTAGACCTAATATACATCTTAAAACGGGTCGATTGTTACTGTTTCCCCCTTGTTCTCATTTCTGCCGCTTAAGTTTCTTTAAGAATAACCGACTCAATTATTGGCATTGGATATACTCTGGCCTCGCGTTCTAACATAGTGTAACACAGTGACTAACATTAGTTCTAACCTGAACTTAGAAAAGCGAAAGAACCTTCAATTTTTGAAAATGCAACACGCACATCCATGGCATACGAATAGTTGCATTAAGGCGCCACAGTCAACTCAGTCTAATCTTTGTAATACTAGAACATCTCTGATATTTGAATATGAAACACGCACGTCCAAAATGCTGGAAATTATGAGCATTTTTTTTTTTTTTTTTTTTTTTTTTTTTTTTTTTTTTTTAAGAAAAAGTCGTAAATTTGTGATAGGTAAAAACTTCTGAAATTTTTTTCTTTTAAAAAAACAAAATTTTAAAAGTTATTTACATAACTTGTAAATTGTTTCGATAGTCCAAGCTCCGTTCAAAATATCACGATTAACTTATTAATAATCGGCCAGTGAGGGAAATTCGTCGGTTAGCGTATGGATTGCATTTGAAATTAACGCCAGACTCATTGGCGTGATTTTCAGACTTACGACCGACCAGTCCGCGGACCGGCTGCCCGGTTCCAGGAATGGACAAGAACACCGGCCAGCAGTTCGCGGTCTGGGAAACAGGGGTGACCTGTCCGCAGCGGGACAAAAAAGTTGCCCTGTCTCCGGACTGGGCAATTTTGCCGACGGGGTGTAACAGAGACACCTCTAACTCCTTTAATTCTTCAGGCTTCTCAGTAAGACATTCACCAACACTCCTATTCGATAAGATTATCTCACCCTACTTTCGTATTCCAGCGTTCAAGTCTCCCAAAACATCAAAGTAGGAGCACCTACAATTATTTTAAGGAGTTTCATTTATTTATTTTTTTCTTCTTTTGGATAGATTCTTGAGAGTTGGACATGTTATCTCACCAAATTCATGCAGAACACGATTCACAGAATGATTGAAATGATTGAATATTTAACGAAGATATTTAACGTTTTTTGATGCATAAAATAAAATCTTCCGCTCATGAAAAAACAAAAGTTAAGCAAGCTAAAACGCGCAATAAACGTTATTGTAACAGCCTGCGCTGTTTGAAAACATGGCAACCTGAATCTCGGTGTGTCGGCTCAGCTGTTGTAGGGTCTTCAAAACTTAGAACAACGCAAGGAGGAGCAGGAACACCGATCGATTAAGAGGCCTGCCAAGACCGTTGTAGTGCGCGATTTGATTCAAGTGCACTGTTGTGTTTCTTGTGAGCGGGAATTTAAAATTTCCGAGCGAATCGTGTTCCGAGTGAAATTTTGGTTAGGAAACATGAATCAGGATGCTTAAAATTGCACCTTGTACAGTGGTCAGTTCGCACCGTTTAAAAGGTGAACTCCTTCAGCTTCTTCAATGCTTAAAAGCTTCTTATTGAGAAAATCGATGGACACTATCATGAGATTATCTCACACTGCTTTCTTACATTAGCGTTTAAGTCTCCTGAATCATCAAAGTACGGAATTGCAATTCAACGATTTGCAGGAGTTTATTTTTAGAGAGAGATTTCTGAGAGATGAAGATCATGATCGACAACGGCCACAATGCATTTACCTCACCAACTGGGAGGTGAAAAGGGTTCTTTTTATTGCATGCAAAGCAGAACTTTAGTTTCACAATTCGCACAGTTGAAATGGAGAACATAAACTGACGATTACTACATGTTCTCCGGAATAATTTGCACGACACCTTTTGAGGGGGTGTCTTCGAACGCTTCAAAGCGTAATAAACGCTTTAGCGATTTTTCGATGCAGGGACTGAAATATGATGATTTGAAAAAACCGAGTTCGCCGGGCGGTAAATGGTAATTCGAACCGCACGCTTTCGCTTGGCTGGTGTAATGGTGCATAATTATTGTCATGCAAGCACCCACTTTCATATTTGCAACCCCGGGTACTCGACCGCACTTGACAGTTTTTGCGAGGTTTTTTTTGTGCTTTCCGGTGCGCGCTAACGCCTCGACGGAGGCTACGGAGGCACTCCCATCGAGGGATTTTTAGAATCAAAGTTTATTCGCAGAGAAATGTAGCTGTATATAACACCCATACGACGTTTTTCCTTAGCACGGCAGTATAAGTGCTCTAGAATGAACTTACTCCGGAGTCCGGATGACCGGACTACTAATAAAACAGGCTGGCCAAAAATCAGTACTTTTACAGTGCTTTTCAGTACATTCCCAAAAAATTCAGTATCTCCTCAACAGAAAAATTCAGAACTTCTTCAGTACCTCCATTGGACGAACTTCGACAAATTTCAAAAATTTGAATTTCTCGCTCAAATTGCGACAAAAATGCCAAAAAAATGAAACAAAATTCCGGACTCCTTGCGAAATTTCCGCACTTTTTCAGTACTTCCGGACCGCCCTTAAAAAATCAGCACTATTTCCGGACTATTCGGAAATTCCAGTGTTGTAGACACCCTGATGACACTCCCAGGACTTTTAACAATTCAAGTTTTCTTGACACGTGGTTTTTCAGTAAATTGTACGAAGCTGCGCCGCATCAAGAACGAGAGAGGAAAGCCAGCCGGTGCAAATGAAATGGTCTGGTACAATTAGATCTTGATTTACTCATCGACAGCCCCCTTCCCTCTTCTCTTCTCTACGAGTCACGACGGTCTCGCGAAGGGCGAGAAGACAACCGCTCGTAGCATTAAATCCTGAGTAAATTCAAATCGACTCGTCTGGTGTTCATTTTCAACCGAGTATGTCTCCTCTTCCCCACTTCGCTTTCTTCACTGGTATGATGCCAACGTCGTTGCCAGCTGGGGGAAATTTATGGAAAGACCTTGAAGTAATTTCACTAAAAAGCATCTTGGAGTAAAATCCGGAGTGCATGTTACTATGAAGCCTGTCAGCAACCAGAAAACGGCCATCGTGGGATCCAGCCAGTTGACAATATTGCCTCCTCTCTATTTAAACCTTACGTCATGAATCGATTCTCGGATGGGTCATAGCCTCCAACAAGAATCGATTATTCGACACAGGTGTAAATGGAGGAATACCATTGTTGCCAACCTGCTAGATCCGCCTCTAGGAAACCCCGGTGATAAGAGATATGACCCGTCATTTAAATCTACGGCAAAGAATCGATAAACAGGCGTTCGCAACGAACACTTCATGATCGATTCTTTACCCAGGGTGTCTACTAAAACAGGCTGATCAGAAATCAGTACTTTTACAGTATTTTTTCAGTACATTCCCAAGAAATGCAGTACCTCCTCAACAGAAAAATTCAGTACTTTTTCAGTACCTTCATTTTGACGAAATTAGGAAAATTTCAAAAATTTGACTTTCTCGCTTGAATAGCGACAAAAATTACAAAAATTCCGGACCTTCTTCCGGAATTTCCGCACTTTTTCAGTACTTCCGGACCGCCCTTAAAAAATCAGCACTATTTCCGGACTTTCCGACAATTCTGGACTTAAAGACACCCTGCTATGACAAATTATCGATAAAGGTTCACAACGAACACCTTCATAATCGATTCTTTAGCATACCTTCAAACAGGGAACGTTGAAAATCGCTTATTCACGCTTCGAGGAACTGTTTACCACCGAAAGGCACTTAAGTCCAGAGGAGACCTTGCATAGATGCGCGTTTTTATGGGTTTGGCGACCGCGACCGAGACCAAGAGACGTCGCGGTCGGGCCGCCAAAAGGACCCAGGATCGGATTTTCAAACCAGTCGACTCGTACTGGTTACGATCAAACGGTCTTTGACCCCGCTCCCCCTCCCCCCGGTCACCCAATAGCCCGGCCCGCACCCAACACACATTCGACCGAGTCGCAGTCGGAGTCCAAGTCGCTTCCACACAGGAAAACCGAGCGAAACCCCCTAAAACGTCCGTCCGATCAGATACCACTCGCCTTGCTCCGGGACATTTGAATAAAACTCCTCGCACTCCAATTTCAACCGTGAACTTGACCTGCAAAACTCAGCAGCTTTTACGCAATCAACTCTTCTTCGCCGTCCGACGTCCGGCCTCCGGCGCACAGTGAAACGAGTCAGTAGGAGAGGTCGGACAAAATTTGGAAACTTTAAACGCTTTTAAATCCGTTCATACAAGACTTTGAGGTTTCTAAAAGTGGTTCCGTTGGTCTCCTCGCGAAATCTTCTCCCACAAGCACCCCCAGGGTGTCTACTAAAACAGGCTAACCAAAAATCAGTACTTTTACAGTACTTTTTCAGAACATTGCCAAGAAATTCAGTACCTCCTCAACAGAAAAATTCAATACTTTTTCGGTACTTACAATTATTGACGAATTTTAAAAAAAATAGAATTTCGCTCAAATTGAGACAAAAATGACAAAAAAATTAGAAAAATTCCGGACCTTCTTGCAGAATTTCCGCACTTTTTCAGTACTTCCGGACCGCCCTTAAAAAATCAGTACTATTTCCGGAAATTCCGGACTTGTAGACACCCTACACCCCCTTGAAAATTAAAATGTGACGAAATAAATGTCAAAATTTGCAGAATTAGTCAAAAATTTCATAACTGACCTCTGAAATTGACTCGATCCACTGTACGGCGTTGCGAAGATGCCACGACTTATTCAAGCGTGTTTTCCTTTCCTATCGAATTCCCTATTTAGAGTCCGATCACCCCGTTAGCCACCATTTCCAGCGTCGGATTTTGTCGGCTCTGTTGCACCGAAATGCAACACCTACGGGCTGATTATTGACATTGATAGACGAAGCTGTGAACCAAGAAGCGATAGAGAGTATGGAGCGATCCTGTGGCTTAAAATGAGTGGCTCCTATAGATTAAGGGAGATTGATGGACTAACTATGGGGTCTCTCGATGGGTGCCTTTAGTTAATCAATTACCTACCTCCTTCGTCTATTGTAACCACTCGCTTCCACCAATAGGATCCCTCCACATCCCTCATGTCCCACAACCACCAGAACACAATATTATAACATAGTTTATCATTAGCGTACGTTTAGTGATGTGACAATGAAAACTTTACTGAGTTCCAAAGTCAAAATTCCCGGAATCGAGCCTGAAAAAGTAAGCAGCTGGACTCATAAAAAAATGAATCATCGTGAAGGAACAAGTCGTAGAAATTGACAACGTTAGAAGTGGCTTGCGTTTGGGAGAACTTGGAAGGGGGGGGGGGGAGTTCCTTCAGGGTGTGCCTTTTTAAAGAGATTTTATCGCTCCGTAATGAGCAACTACGTATTAATTCTCATCGGTAGCTTGATTATGCTTTGAGGCTACGGTGAACAAAATCGTGGTTCTTTCACCTACTGAGTACAAACATGCAATATTTCACGACTGTAATGGTTTTCCGAATTAGACGCTGAACAGCGGCCTTCACATCGATAAAATCGTTGACACTGCCGTGCTAAGGAAAAACGCCGTATTCACGGAAAAAAAATAGGGTAGTCGACACAATCAGCGGCTGGTTAAAAATGCACCAGCTATCGTGCGGTAGTAACTACCGGGTTAGTTGTGACCTCCACCGCGGTAGTTATCGTAACTACCGCACGGTAGCCGGCGCATTTTTAACCAGCCACTGGTTGTGTCGACTGGGTACCCTATTTTTTCCGTGTTCTAGAGTTGCCAAATTGCTTTCGATAAAATGTTTATTTATGAGGAAAGTTACCAATATTTTTCCGAGAAATTTTTCAAGAGCTTTAGGTAAAATTGCGAACAAAACTATCTGAAAAATTGGAAGAAAAATATGTACAAATTTTCTCGAAAATTCGTGATTTACCTAAGGAAATTAGGCAACGCTTAAAGGTTCATACGGTGTTCTTCCTTAGCACGGCTGAACAGGAGGAGTTGGCCTCTCTGCAGGTGAGTTTCTCAGCCAAGGCTTCTTTTATTTTGATATTTTTTTAAACCGGTGGCATCTAAAAAAAACGGCCCCACTGATCGAGGGCCAAAAGCTGTGCTCAAGGTGAGTTTCTCAGCTAAGGCTTCCTTGATTTTAATATTTTTTTGAACCGGTGGCATCTGAAAAAAAGGAACGGCCTCACTAATCAGGGGCCAAAAGCTGTGCTCACCTCCGTGAGTCGCGAGGATGAAAAGTGTGACAGGATTTGGAATGCGGACCGCTCAAAAAAAGGGAGCCGGGGATGGGTGGAGGGGCTCTGCATGATTTATTCTAAAAAACTGCGAGGCGGCAGGAGACGTATTTGGAAGTCACAGGAAGCATCAAGTATCAGAATCGGTGGATTCCTGATGACGAGTTGCCAAACACTCTCGGAAATACGCAGACGTTTGACTTAAGAAAACGTATTAAGGGACGTTACTTTTACAGGGTGTCTACTAAAACAGGCTGGTCAAAATTAAGGACTTTTACAAAAATTTTCCAGCATATTCTCAAGAAATTCAGTACCCTCTCTGACAGAAAAATTTCGTACTTTTTCAGTATCTCCATATGACGAAATTCAAAATATTTAAAAAATTTGAAATTGCGCTAAAAATGACAAAAAATTCAAAAAATTCCGGACCTGTTCGCGGAATTTCCGCACTTTTCCAGTACTTCCGGACCGCCCTTAAAAAATCAGTACTATTTCCGGACTTTCCGTAAATTCCGGACTTGTAGACACCCTGCTTTTATTCCTAAAAGCTCACCTTACGCAGCAATTGCTTCAGTGACTATAATCATTTTTTGTTTTAACAGAGGACGCGTTATGAATAATAATTTCCTGAGGGATGTATAATAATCTAGCAT
Organism: Bemisia tabaci; assembly: GCF_918797505.1. Lineage (NCBI taxonomy): Eukaryota > Metazoa > Arthropoda > Insecta > Hemiptera > Aleyrodidae > Bemisia > Bemisia tabaci. The sequence continues at coordinate 26,749,841 of NC_092797.1, forward strand.
AACAGAAGTAACGATGACGTTAGGTCTGTTAACAGTATACGGCGCTCCTATACTTAGCGCACTCTGCGACGCTCAAACGCCACATGTGCCATTCTTCCTAAAAGTTAGAGGGGGCAACTGACAACGTAACATCTCCTTCATTAATTACAATAGATTATTCCAAAGTCACCTGACAAGTTAGAAATTAGCGTTCTGTAGATATTAGAACTTTTAGACTGCCAACAAACCACAGACTGCTGAAGTCAAATCTTGCGCTGGACTATAATTTTAGTGCTCTTGAAAATAGGAAATTTCTTGAGGTGTCGAACAATGTGTAAAAACTTGAGAGGCATTAAGCAAAGAGGTGGCCACTTTTAGAGAGGAACCGAAAAAGTTCGTTCTCAATGGCCTATTTGACCTACGTCTTTTGTTTTTGCTGAAGCGAGAAGTTTAAATTTTGACTCTGAACATTTTCTCGCTTATACTTACCTAAGTCGAGTTAAACAATTTTCAACGCGTTCGATCAGATTGGCGTTTCCAAGTATCAAACGTTCCAAACTTTAGACAAATTCGTGAACAGTTCTGGTTTTCTTCCCTCTTTCTTCTTCTACAAATCGGTCGACTATTTTCAGAACACAGAGTCGCACTCAAGACAGTCTCAACTCCGAGTAGAAAAATTCCCAAACGCCAGCAAAATTCCCAGACTATTTCCTGTTTTCCAGGTTTTTCAAATTTCCCGAACGCAGGATTGCCACAGAATTTAGAAATCAAATTTTCCTGACATTTCCACGACACATCTTGGTAAAATTCTCTGACAATTGAAGATATGCCAGACGGTTGGAAAGACATGATTTGAAATGGTTGTCAGGCAAAATTTGTGGTTCGAAACACCAATCTCATTGTGTAAAGTGATTAAAGGTGGCTTAACAATTTTTCCCTGACTTTTGAAATTCCCTAATATTTCCCGGCTTACCCTGACTTTTTAAAATTCCCTGATATTTCCCTGACTTCTTAAAATTCCCTGATATTTCCCGGTTTTCCCTGACTTCTTACAATTCCCTGATATTTCCCAGTTATCCCTGACGTTTTAAAATTCACTGATATTTCCTGTTTTTCCCTGACTTTTTAAAATTCCCTAGTATTTCCCGGGTTTCCCTGACTGAGGCAACCCTGCCTATCCGATGTATTCTAAATATGTGAGCTTTTGATACAAAATAATATCCTGGGATTCGTGAATTTTCACTCTGTCTATTCTTGTGATCCATCTGAAATGGGACGTCTGGATAGCGGCAACGCCGTGGGCCTGTGGGCCCCGATGGGCCGTATGACGCCACGCCGCGCCGGGTCGAGCTGCGGGCCCGTGCGCGCACCGTAAATTGCTAATGACAACTGGATTCCTGCACATTTTCAACTTCCATCTCAGTTTTTCAGTCCACATTCAAGCGCAACCATTTTCTCGCTCTCGCACCGCTTGTCATCTTCAGTTAGATCCCATTTTTCCACGTCCATCCCCTCAACTTTCATCTTTCATCCGAGCCAATGTCAAGAGACTTTCATACACGAAGGCGGGCAGCGTGGGAATTTTTTCTACCTCTCGTCACGTAGGATTCTGGTAAAGAGCATTCCAGTTTTCTCCGATCGTAAATTCGAGGGGGAAACTATCACACAACTCATTGAATTTCAGCCAAATTCTGGTATCATGCCATATTATGTCAAAAATTTCCCGGATAACATTATTTCTAAAACGTGGGTCCTAGATTTCTTTTATTCTAAATTTCAGATTCCTTTATGTGGTTTTTAGAAGCACGAAGTAAAAAAGACTGGAGTTTTCTTTTTAAAGGGTATGCTTTCATAAGTAGGTATATTTATTTTCCTTCTTTTGGTATACATCGTATACAAATTTTCCTTAAGGTGGACTACGTGTAACCATTTTATTTTCCTCTCTCTGGCTCTCCTATTCGTACCTATGACGAAGTTGAAAAAGAGCCAACTGGATGAAATATGAGTTGTACGTAATTGCAATAGGCAGTCAAATATTGCAAGTAAAAACTAATTTTTTGCAATGTTTTCATACATAGGCTTTCTCTTAAAAAGGGTTACGAGAACTTTGGCCCTTTGGTAGACTTTTCACGCGACCTTAATTTTTTTTGTACCTACTTACAACTCTCTAGTTTCCGATACAGAACAGCAGGCAATGGGAGGATATTGGGTTAATATATGCAACCGATACGATAGAAAATTTGCCAGGCTTCTTCGGAAAATAATATGATGGAATGCAAGGGAGAGAAGGTGGCCAAGGGTGTATTCACTCATAACAAATCCCCTAGGTCCCTTCATTACACAGGATTAGGCCAATACTAAGAGATACTCGACGTGGTTCACATTTTAGGAGGGATCGAGCAGAACATAATATAATTTTCCCAAGCATATTTCATAGGCGGATCCAGACGCTTCGAGCGGGGAAGGAGGGAAGGTCCGGAGAGCTTCCTCCAGAAAATGTTCAAAATTTAAAAGAGTCTAATGTGCAGTTTGCGGTAACTTTGTCATGGATAATTACCAAACTTAAGCGTCTTCCCCTTTTCTTTCCTCCATTCTTCCTTTCTTCTTTCTAATTTTTTCGGGCCAACAGGGGGGGGGGGGGGGGGGGTTCCGCCAATGACCCCTGTATTTCATTACCCAACGACAATTAGTGCGTATTAAAGAGTGTTGAAGCCAGTATGCCAAAAAGTTATGAGCATTTTAAATATAAAATCTTAGTTTACTTTTCTAACCGTCCGTTTAAGTCTCCGAATTTTACTACTCAGTACCTTTATTGTGCTGTATTTAGTGTGACTTTTGACCTTAAAAACTAAAAAACTAGCTTTCACCCCAATCTTCAGATATCTCATTGCCTTGAGACTAATGAACAACGCTCACTCTGTCTTCCTTTGAAAAAGGAAATAATACAAATCATCGGAACTTGAAAATTATATCAACAGAGTATCTGAACTGCACTGGAAAAAAAAAAAAAAAACCACATTGAATCTAGAGTCCAGACTCTTGACAACATTGACAAGAAAAATACTCTTGATTCGATCGGATTTTTGCTTGAATCAAAACGAAATCCGCTTAAATTAAGAGGCTTGGTTCTTGATTCAAGCTAGATTCTGATTGAATCAAGAGCACTTTTTCTTGTCGACGTTTTTAAGAATTTGGACTCTAGATCCAATGTGTTTTTTTTTCCAGTGTGCCTAAATTAAAGACTGAGGAAAATCAGTTTGTCTTAAATACGCTTCCAACAGTTCATATTAAACAGTGGAAAAAATTCTGAAAGCAGTGAAAGGAACTAAAGTTGGGCTTACAATAAATTAGTGTGTGTCCACATTAATAGTTCAACCTCATTTATAAGAACCCTCTGCAATCTAATGTTTAACAAAAGGTTGTTCAAATATCCCCGGTTTACAAGTACTCATGCTGATGAGGATTTGTGTATCAGTAAAATATTTGTGACAAATTTTTTTCCAATCCCTGTAGGAGAACTGTCAGTTATCTTCTAAACATTATCAGACCTGCGCACATGAAAGCTGAGCTATATTTTCAGTGAATTCAGGCTGGACCAACAAGGAACTTTTCAGTCTGAAAAATACTAGGTGCCTACCTATTTGAATTGAAAAAGAATCAGCTTACTTAACTAAAGTTACATTGTAAAACCAGAATCATCATTTCACGGACGGACAATGCTCCCTACAAAATTTGATTTCTTGTCACATAAGTAATTATAACAATGCCTACGTACACGATACATGATTGAGGGTATTGTTGATTGAAGCTATATCATCTGACATTCAAATGCACGATTCCAAAAAGTGGAGATTCACAGTGTTGATTATGAGGCTTCCCACTTGCGAACAGAATTGCCGAGTGGGAAAAAGCGGGCTTATTGGTTATTTCTGCATTGTTATTAAAAGTGGTTAAAAATTGCGATGATAAAGAGCAGATTTAAGAGGACAAATGACTTGAAAGATTCCTTGTCAGTTGAAATTCACTTTTAAAGCGAAGTATATTTCATACAGAAGTTACCAATTTACTTACACCCACTACAACGAAATACCAAATTCAACCGTTTGATACAACACATGTTAAAGACGAAATGAGCATTCCATCTTTTAAATTGCCTATTCACTCAAACTCGTATAGATTAGATATTGATCAATTTTGGCTTTGGGGAGTCTGCTTCAGTTATATAACATTGAGAAACTTCAGCAGAGGATGGCTGATGTCACTGCATTTACATTAGCTACTTTCACACTAGAGTCTCCTTAACCCAGGCCATATGTTCCAAAATTGCATCAAAGGATAGAAAATCTGTCGGCGTAAACGGTCACAATTCATAAAAATAACATGGGTTCTTGGTCCACAAACAAGATGGACAAGACCTCATTTAAACTACAGAGGATTCGAGGGCCAATGTAATTTCAATGACCATATCTACAGAGCAGCAGTTTGAGCGTTCTAATTGAATGCGTCATACATTATACCCATCATACTTTGAGACATAAGTCGATATCTGATCAGCGCTGGATTAGAATAACTTGCAGGCTCAATGAATTTGTTAAGGTGACACCCTTGATGCACCAATTCAAGTCTTGCGCATAGCCTCAGTGTACTACGAGAAATCTCTGGGACAAGGATTCAAAGTACCAAAATTCCTCACCTTCTTAACAAAAAAAGCTAAGACAGAATTCAATCAGAAGAGTTTGTACAACCAGTGGGTAGATGTATCATCTCTAGTAAACTACAAGAAAGACGGTAGAGTGACGACAAGGGACCTTCTCCTTTAAGGAGCCGAAGTTGAGTTTATCATTTGCCTTCATAACTCATGAAGAGACCGGTGGTAAATGCAATGACCCAAATGGGTTTAGGCCACGAAAGCATGCATTCTAAAGCTGTATTGAAAGTATCATTGGTTGGTAGAGAAGCTAATTTTGGGTGGATGTACCCTCTAATGAAGTAGAGGGCTACCTGTGCTGAGCCAGAAAATTTAAATGATTGATTACCTTGCAATTTCTTCTCCGTCTCCCAAAACTTTTGCAGCTCAGTGAAGTACTTGTCCAATATGAACACCTTGGATAACCCTAAAGTTGCCATTACACTTGTGAGTTTTCATTTACTGAAAAATGCACTTGACACCGAACCAAAACAACCGGAACCAAGGATTTGTGGGTTAAGCGCCAAACGAGGACAACTTTCTCACAACACCAAACACAATAATCACACGCGATAATACAGATAATTAGGTCGGAAAAACATTAGAAACGAAGGTGCTCCGTGGAGAGCCGATATCAATATTTACGACAACGAAAGTGGACGGCTTTTTCTTTTCCCGAAGAGGCGAGTCCTAACCTCTGTCGAAACAATCACACCACGATTTTGGAGCTGGGGAAGAGAAACCGAAAACCGAATGTTTACCAACGACAAACCGACGGAAGAGTAACGTAAAACGACGGTTGAAAAGCACTAATTACAAGGGAAAACAACAGAAAACTCGGCTCAAAGTAACCGAAAGAAAGTAAGCCGCAGCCGACACTCGTACGCTCTCGCGAGGCGCTCTCTCAAACAATAACAACATCGCTGAGTTCCCGCGGAGGTATTCCAGCCGGTCCCTCTTGATTGAAATGGACCCTTCCTATTGGCTGCAGACAGTCAATAAAACAGGTTCAGAGATTGCAGGTTTTATTGTATGCTCCCCCTGCCCGACAGTCAGGTGTTATTGTCTCGAATGAACTTTGCCTACAATGGACTGAAGTAGGACTGGGGGCTCTCAACACACACACAGGTATCACCGCCCCCCTCAAACCAACGCAACCTTCCTTCGCCTGCGCCGTATCTCTCACTCCCTACCCTTCGCTCCCTTCTTCCTCACAGGTAATCTTTCCTTCTCCCAAAATTCCTGACTCTCTTACTATCAGGTTCCCTCTGATTTTTTCATTTGTTATTCCGGGATGTTATGACAGAGATGAAAGAAAGAAAAAAATTCTACCTATTATAGCTTCAAATTTGTATTCAATTCAATTCTTTTTTTCTTTTTTCTTTTTCTTTTTAAAAAATTAGGTGTGACAAATGATATTATTGAGGATTTCTAATTAGGAACATCCGCGAATTGAATTTAAAATTTTAAAGAAAGGGGAAAAACAGTGACTTACAAAATTATGGATAGACTTAGGTGTCCCCGAAAGATGGAATATAGATATAGCTACAATAGTATAAATGGCCAATTTTAGAGAAGACGAAAAAATGATGTCATTCGAAGGCAGTGCTTTCGTGTTATCTCGCCCAATGACACCGAAGAAAAAAAAGATACAAAAGAAGGGTAATTATTAATTTGCTTGGCTTGAAGCAGTAACACAAGATAGAGAGTCAGGTGTAAGGATTTTTCCGTGGTCCGGAGACATGGTTTTGGAATGCGTATATAACAGAAAACTTGCATGCAAAAAAAATATTTTAATCAATTTTTTAAGAGATGCTGGACCAACTTATATTAAATTATTGAGCTTCATTTGCTAATCCCACACTACAACTAAATACTCTCTCTCCCTCTTTTCTTTGTGATAAGAAATAGTCTTGCAAGGTTTTTAGGTAATGCACGGAAAATTGGAGGAAATGTAAAATAGGTACTTTTTAAGAATTAATGAAGAGTTTGAAACACTAGTAACCGAACGCTTTATCAGGTCAACAGCAACATAAGCTTGTTAGTTACCAATCGAAGAGGAAAGTATTGAATGCAGCTATCTGGTTGCTCACAAAGTGCCTTCAAAACCGTATGATACCACCCAGCGTTTCCGGAACATTAAAATAGTTGCCTACCTCAGCGCCTACGTGTATCCTTACGTATCGAGATCGACCTAGTCTAATCGTAATTGTAAGTGCTCAACTGGCAAAATAAGTAGAACGACGTATAGTGGATGAAAAAAGGAGTTTGAATATCAGACATAGGATATTTTTTTTATGTAACGTACATTATTTTTTTTCACTGTTCGCATTAAATTCTTCAGGTTTGCTGTCTGATTCTTATTTTTTTTTAATCCAAGCAGCTTCTTTGTCTTTGAATTGAAAGACGTAAACATAGTTGACATTCAGCTTTACTGTTAACTTTCGGCCAAGAAAATGGAGGGACCAGCAGTCTGGCGATCTCAAAATCATGCCAAGCTCTTTGTCGGGCGACTCTCATTTTTCTACCCTTGCGTTTGAATCTCCGACGGTGACTGCCGACGCAACGCACAGTGGATCGAGTCAATAGGAGAGGTCGGACAAAATTTGGAAACTTTAAACGCCTGTAACTCCATTTATACAAAACTTTAAGGTTCTAATAGTGATTCCATTGGCCTCCTCTTGAAATTTCCTTCCAGAAACACCCATTGAACTTGAAAATGTGACGAAATAACCATAAGAATTCGTAGTTTTTGTGAACAATTTCATGACCGATCTCTCTAATTGACTCGATCCACTGTGCGACGGCTAAAAACCACTATCAAACTCCTAATTTTTAACTTTACTGAAACAATTTTGCAGATTCGGAGGATTTTTTATGGAGAATTTACGCCTCGTGTTTTTTTTATGCCACGGACAAATAAGTATACTATTCCGCTAGCGCTAGAATTTAATGGCACCGAGTGATCGATATCTTTTCTTGCTTCTCATTATCCTTCTCATCATCATTCGTCACTATTTTCCTGACTTTCCTATTCATTTTTCCTATTTACTGATTACCTTCTTTTCTGTTTATCATATTTCATTTATATTCTTCCATTCTGTTACATGCAGTTCCGTTATAATTCCTTTTATTTTTATTGATCTTTCTTTCCTTCCTTGTTTTTTTTTTTTATTTTTTTGCAGAGGATTTCTTTAACTGCGCACCGCATAGAACTGAACAAGGATTAGGAATCAAGCACCTGAATATACATGTTTCCTCTTTAAAAATCTCGCATAGAGGACCATGAAAACATCGAACATTTGAAAAGTCAACTCTGAAGGATGAAATCAGTGTTTTTTGAGTTCATCATTTTCCTCTCGCAAAAAAAACCCCTAAGTCTACTGCAATTAAATTGGTCACTAAAATAATATCAGAAACTACTTTTTCGGGGTGTTGAATTTTGGGAGAAATTAGATTTTCGTCAAACCAAACAGAGGTTCCTGCCAAGTGTTTACGTTCGTTGCTGGAGGTCATTTCGATCAATGTTGATCATGCCCACCCCCCCCCCCCCTACCTCATCTAGTTTGCAAGCGAGAAGATCAGAGCACCAGATTTTCAAGTCAAAAATCAATGCTGATCTCTCTTGAGAGTTGACTCTAGGAAGTTTCAATATATTCAGTGTATTTTGCATGATCTTCGGATCAAAAAACTTGGTTTAACTTTTAGGATCTTTAATTTATCACCTTATAAGTGCGTGGTGATTCATTTGACCCCCAGACCAAAAAACAAGGGGAGGGGGTTCATAGCTTCGCAGAGGATCCACACTCTCTTTCTCTAGAATTTCGAATCACCCCACTTTGTCAGGCAACATTCGCTACGGAAAGTTACCTCACAGTAGTGAGCCCGTGTAAGTAGGATAAGGCAGGGATACAGGGTCACGATGGAATGGAAACAGGAAGACCACGGAATATATCAGCTAGTGGTAGGGGCTCGACAGATGAATACCATCATTTGAATCCGATGTCTCCATAGATCGCAACAGGCGAGCTTATGAATTCTAAAAGCCCCTCTTTGAATTGGAACTGGGCGATTGTTCGCTGAACTTGACACTGCCCGTAGCATTCTCGCTATCGAATCCCGGTTATCCTCAGCTAAATGCTGATCCGCTTGCCCATTAACTATTTCAACAATGCAGAATGTTTGTGCAGGCAGCTAAACTAGTAAACTCTGCTGCATTCAGCTTGTTGCCAACTTACACTCTTCAATGTCGCGCAATGCCGTAAATCAAGAGGTCTTTTATTTTAGCTTTGACTTTCTCGCGGGTGACAAAGTAGGCAATGGATACTCGTATACCATATACTTATTTTATACAGTAAGAAATTGGAACACGAATATGGCAAAAAAGAGATATGTTTTTGATACACACACACACGCACTGGTACGTATCAAGTCGGTGTAGTCGGCTGGACTTTACTTACTCAGGTTGCTGTTATTCGCCTTGGTATAGGTAATTGGAAAACTTGGTCCACCTATGCGCTTATGCACTGCTACACCTGAACAATTGACATTGGTGGCTAAATGAGTGATGGTAAGTTCAAGGGACTGTTATAATTTTACGTGCTATCTGCCAGGATCAAATGTAATTTTATTTATTTATTTTTTTGTTTGTGGGCGCAATCCATTTGCATGTGTGTAGAACAGATCGAAGTTTCTGCACAAAAGCTTACATTTTTCTCTCAAAAGCATGATTTTAATCATTCTGAGGCTGATTATAAAATACTTCAATGTAAGTCCTCTATTTGACCATTAAAATCTACGTGCTTGTAAAAATCAAGGGCGTTTGAATGTATAACTACTTTGGCGTCGCAATGTGTGCGAGTGGTATCAAGTCAATTTTGAAGGCGTTTTGCAATCAATTCTAGTTTTGTCATTGTGCTTGGTTTGATCCGGAGCTCAATGCATTCAGGGAAAAGAGTTTAGTTATGGAAATATATATATTTAAAAAAAGGGGGGAGGGGAAATCAACAACATTTGAACGTATATTTCTGCCAAATGGAACCATGTGCATTAAGACATGAGCCCTGAGACCCATAAGAATACATACTTAACAGGGCTCACGTCCCAATGCACATAGTTCCGTTTGATAGAAATACGTCCATTTGAGCTTTGCTATCGAAGCTTCCTCTCGATTCTACTGCAGCTATTGATTATTTTTTATTTTAATATTTGATCCTCCGTCTATTCAACGATCGATATGGATGGCCCAACAACCTATTTAACAGCCTGAGAGACGGCGCAACTATAAGTTTTCAACGAGCCTCACTATCGACAAAATGAGTTATTTCCGTGAATAAAAAAGTGTAAAGACTCTATTCGGATGCTTTTCAAGTTTGTAGACGTTTTGAAGTTTTCTGCGTTAAAGATACTTTCCATAAGGAGAAATTGCATAAGGAGAAATTGCATATTGACCATTCGAATGTTGTGCAATTTCTTCTGATAAAATATTTATTTTCGACGCAAGTCATGAAAATGTTACCTATCAATTGTCAGAAAGTTTGTAATGAATTACTGGTTAAATTCGCTACAAAATTCAAAAGAAAATATTCACAAGTTTTCTGAAAAAAATCGTATTTTATCCGAAGAAATTTAATAACACCCGACTGATCATGCAGTGTTCTTTTTTGACACCTCAAAATTGCTGTCTTCACCTACTAACATGCCTCGATATCGATGAGACCGCCTGGATGCAACTATTTTAGCTCGAGGGATGTCTGTGTTGCATACTCACAAAATTGAAGGCGTTCCGGGTTTCAATGCTCGCGCTGTGACTTAAACGCGCGACAGTGCACTAATGCAGGTGGGCCGGACTTTCTTATCACTCACCAGGTGTTGTTGCGATGTGATTGGCAGATCGTAGGAGGAAAGAGTCAATTACTCTCGTATCGCAATTTGCCACTTACATTACTACTCGTATTTTGATCTCCTTCCGCTTGCGGTATTTATAAAATTTCATTGGCTGATTTTAGAAAAAAAAATAATTTGCATGCATGAATGTTCGATAACATTTCAAGGCGGATAATTGACCCGTGGCGGAATGTTCTCTCACGATACACGAGTTTCACGAGTAAACCCATCGTTTCATGTACATCTACACGACTTAAAATTTGAGCCTCTCACATGAAGATCCTCCAGTAAGAATCTCTCTCACTGCTTTTCCCCATTATATATTCTTGTGAATTTAAGGTACATATCCATATCCTCATCTCATATTCTCATAAAGCAATCTGCTAAATGACGTCATATGACCATCACGACTCGAGTTGCATTTGAGGTGTCGCTTGGAAAAGTAGTGTCCCATTGGTTCTCCGGGGGCATGACGTCACCAACTACCTCGCCGCGGGTGTGGCCATCCACGTGTGCGGCTCGGTCATGATCTCGCGAAGTCGCTCATCCCTGCTTCTCGTTCTCCTTCTCTCTCGCTTCTCTCCTTATTTTTCGCTCTCTCCCCTTCTCTTATACTTCTGGGCTCCGAGTCGCCTGAGGGCTGGCACTGGCTAATGCCGGGGCAGGGATACGTACATTAGAATCCACACGCGCCCTTGCCAGATCACAGGGTGAAAGTTGCACACACATATAGTGGCCGTGCTAAAGAAAAACGCCGTATGAACCTTCAGGCGTTGCCAAATTGCCTTTGATAAAACACGACTTTCCCGGTAGACTTACGAATATTTTTCTTCCAATTTTTCAGATAATTTTGTTCGCAATTTCACTCAAAGTTCCTGAAAATTTCAGAAAAAATATTATTAAATTTCCTATAAAATAAATATTTTAATGAAGAAAATTTGGCAACTCTCGAATGTTCATACGGCGTTCTTCCTTAGCATGACAGTACAGTGGGTACACTCGTGGTGATGTCATGTAGTAAAATTAACGCTTGGTTGATTTAAAATTGAATGTACTTCAAGAGGTAGTACATGAGCATGGACCAATTCGGTACGTGGACTTATAGTTGAAATCGGTAGACATAGGTATAGACAAAGAGGTCAAAAAGGAAAGAGAGGGATCCTATTGGTGGAAGCGGGTGGTTGAAATGGATGAGAAGATAGGTAATATACTAACTAACGGCAACTCACGAGAGACCCTTTAGTTAGTCCCTCATTTACCCCCTTGGTTTGTAACAACCACCCATTTCAACCAATAGGATTGCTCCAAACTCCCTATGTTTTCTTTGTCTATCGCTTTGTCTATCAATTTCAACAATCAGCCCGCAGAGAAGGTAAATTGACGAAGTCCCTATTTTAAGCAGTCTTATAATGTAACCGTTCCTAGTGGCAAGGTGGTAAAATAGTGTTGGGTCCACACTGTTTTACGAGGAAAACAAGGCCAAAAAGTTCAAAAATTTTAATGAGATCCAACGATTTTGAGCTCTAATGAGTATCAGTACAAGACTGTGGGGCGTACTAGATTATGACATATTCCAGTATCTTCGCAATTTTTATTTTCGAACATCTTGTCCTTGTCCGTTAGTTGAAGAAGAAAGTTCAATATCATATTTGAAAGTGAATATCACACATCCTTCGCAGAATGTTGGTCTTTCTAATACAGTCCATCATGGATTTCATGTAAAGGCGCAATGCAATGGTTCTACCAAATTTTAACCGGAAATAAGGAGGTTGACGTGGAAATTAACCACAATCTACTGGACGAGCATCATTATTTAAAGCGAACAAGCAAATCTTTAACTCACTTGCGTCTGGGACAAATCTATTGAATCAGAAAGCTGATCTGTCTTACAAGCGTGGTGGACTGTGGCGTTTACGAGAAGGAACCCCATGATGACCATTGACCAAAATCTTCCGAAAATTGATATCGTCTCCTAAAGACCTCATTTCAAAATTGGAGAGATAACCCATACAGACAGAGGGTTATATAAGTGAATGGAATGAATTTGTAGATTTCCTCGTGACATTTTTCATTCTTCATTTCACTGGTTGTTGCTGGTAGATAACTCCCTCTTCCAACTGCATTTTTGGTCAAGGGTTGTAAAGTAAATCGTAATAGTTAGTTGACCCACCCTTTTCTCTCGCTGAAGAACTTGGTGCTGTTTAAAATCTTTAAGCGGCAGATGGTAATCCGATGGGGACTCCAAGGAAATCCCCCGCTCGTGGAAAAGATAGACGGCGGGGGCAAGGGGGGCTAGGGGAATGACCTATGAAAGCAATACAGGTCAAGCCCGTCCCCTGTCCCCGGTGCCCCCCTCCCCCCTTGGCCTGCCGTGTCGCGCTCAGAGTCGATGTTGGACCAGTCAGAGAGGAGGAGGGGGCCGGAGAAGTGGTCACAAATGCTGCAAGGACACCGACACCCATTTGTTTTCTCATACAGACCGCCTAGCGAGAAACTAACAGTGTTGACAGCGGGGCAGAGTGGTCGATTTGCGGACTACCAGCGTATCGGTCTACCTCCTGAATAATGCCAAGGAGGGGTTCGATCACCCGCCCCCTCCCCTCATTTCAAGGATGCAGTATTTATAAAATTCAAAATATTTACTAAATTGTAAGCACTTTTAAGTGAAAATCACAGAAATCACTTCAAACTAATTTTAAGACGGGGTTCGGGCCCCCCCAAATACATCAGTTCAAAGGTGATTCGATTTTCCCTCGAAATGACCCAATTTTCCCCAACTAGTCTTCAACATTATCTCAGTAAGTTCAAAATTAGTTCAACATTTCGATTAAAGCCCCCAAATTTCGGGCGATGCTCAAAAAAACGAAATTTAAACGGTCAAATTTAATCACCTAGGTATATTGAGTGTGAATAGTCAGCTGTTGCAAACACAAATTATTCTCACTCGATAAACATTGCTAAACGAACAGACCATATTGAGACGTCGTTCACTTTAGATCGCCTTCAATTTCGCCACGTAGCAAGAAGCGTACTGGAGCGCGAATTGGTATCTATTCGGAAAACGCACGGTTGTTGTGTAAGCTTCGATTGAACGGATGAACTATGTTGTGAACCCTGCAAGTTAGATATCATCCCTAATGTAATGTCGTACCTTATCTATGCCTTAACCGCTGGATCATGTGTATTTCTTGAAGTTCGATTCTAAATTTATAAGAGATATTAAATAACTCAAATTAATAAAATCGCCACCGGAGAAGTATCCACTAGCATAAATTCCGAATTTGCAAAGTTAAATGTGTAGCTTTTACTTTGTTTTTATTTTGATTTTGTTCAATGTTATCGTGAATAGGTTTATTTTAATGAACTAGTTGGTTCAAAATTTGGTAGCAAGTACAAAGAATACTATTTTAAAACTTTGAAGTGACAGTTATTATATTCCAAATACCAATGGAACTCCAATAAGAAAAGAGGAGACTAATTTTTGAGAAGTGTGGGTTTGCATTTGATCTATAGTGTGGTTCAGGAGGAGGGGAAGACGGTTAACAATGACTAAAGTTTCTTACATGACATGAAACTTACCCTTAAATCAAATTTAACTTCATATATTCGCTGATGGAACCTTTATTTTTTTTAGAAAACTTTTTTGAACCGGAGAGGAAACTTGGGAATTTCCTCGATGATTTTCTTCCTTGGAGAGAGGAATTCTTAATCTAATTGTAAGTGAAACTTTTTCTTACTAGGGCGTTTAAGTCTCCAAGGTATGTTACAGTTAAGAAGTGTGATGGGACATACTTTTTGGGAATAGTTTTCCTCCGGAATTTCTTCAATGATTCCTTCCTCTTTGGAGAAAGGGGCTTTCAATCTGAGAGGAAATTTTTCTTACTCGGGCGTTCAAGTCTTTAAAGTATATAATAGTTAAGCGTATTAGGAACGTTGCTTGTTAACTTTTGAGTAGAGTAGTAACCACGAAGGAACTAAGTGGTCCCCAGTGCTGTGGGGAGGTAGGAGAATTTTTTCCGAAATTGAGAATCGAAATACACGAGAAATGAAATTTCTAACTATTTACACTTGTTAAAATTATCAAGCTATCTGTCATTTATAGTTTTTTACCCGATGTGTGCCACAATGTATTTTCTCAGCAGATAAGTGTAGGTAGGTGCATGCGTACTTCCTTTTCGTTTTTTCTTGAAAAATGACACATCGTGTCTCATGCAAAATTTCTCGAAGAAGTAATGCTCAAATCAAACTAGGCGATCTCTCAATCCGACGTCAACTATTGTCCAACAAGCTGAGAAAAAAAAACGGGAAAAAATCCTTCCTCTTTGTGAATATGCAACTGCACCCAGCTGCACCCATTCCGTGCTGCCGCTGTTGAGTCTTTAAAAGCTGCACTTAGTTGAAGAAATGTAAATGAACATCGGTGCGTTGAATGACTTAAGTATGTCATATTTTTTTTAGACTTTTCCTCTTCCTTTGGAAGGGACGAAAGAGGCATTTTCCGTGCAGGCGATTTGGATATCCATCGGACAGGAGATAACGCTCTTGACTTGTGGTCTTCTGGATGACCCAAGTCTTGATCCAACGTTATAGGAATAGACGGGAAGCCTCGCAGATCCACCAATAGAGAAGCCCGCAGGGTAAGAATGAGGAGAAGAGGATTTGCAAGAGAGGTCTGCGCACATTAACAGGCTTCTACGCACCGCGCTTTCTGTAAATGGCCGACAATTTAATCAAACGCGGTGATGCCAGTCGAAGCGAGAAAAGTCAATCATTCAAAAAACATGAGAAATTCGGGAAATTGATTTACACGATGTGTAGGTACGCGGTTTTTTTTTTTTTTTTTTTTCCTTTTAAATACCTAAACTCTTTAAAATGCAAACTCCTACCAAAATTAAACGATTTACGAAGTATCTTTAACATGGTCCAGGAGTGAATAAACCGGTGCAGCTATCGTTATATCATACTAATTTCTTTGCAGTACATTCATAAAATATTTTTTGTGAAGCACCAACATTTTATTTTATCATTATTATTTTTTTTAAAAAAGAGAAAGAAATCTACCTACATTGCTAATTTCATTCGAGGCTTCAGTGTTCTGGCAAAAATTGCACGAACAAGCGAACGAAAAACTTTCAATGACAGTCAATAAGTATAGATAACTGTGAAGTCAGCAGTAAATTTTCCAGCATTAGAGACCATGCGATTCTGACATCAAACTTTACAGATTCGAAATTGTCATTATTTTCGGCCTCAAAGTGGCAACATTGCTCAGACGCACATCGCGGCACGCTGAATCGCGCGGGAAAATGGCAAGGCAGCGGCGCAGTCTGGCGGACATCGGCAAAAACTCGGTGACTTGCTATTCCGAGTGTGAATCGAAATAACCCGAGTTTTGAATCTCTGTCTTTTTCTCCGCTTCTTCTATTGTAGGTAAGCGGTGTGCGGGGATGGCATGGGACAGAGCGGACCCAGCTATATGATTCTCTGTCCCCTATTATTCTATGTTTAAGTGCGAGGGGATGAGAGAGATGGGAATTTCTCCCGCGACCCAAACCGGTTGCGTGATAGAGCTGACCGCCGCCGCCGAGTGGGCCGCACAGTGGCCTTGATCTTGGCCATGATTCGGGTTATCATGGCCTTAATTACGACGATCGCGGCTTATGCCGGGTGTTAAGAGGATGAAAGCTTCAGATACGCTCAAAAACAGAAGCAAGCGTATATACTTTTTATGAAAAAAATCCGAAGTTGTTAGGAACTTTCTTGGGCGAACCAGATAACATACTTACCTACCCTTCACCAACGACGAAATGAACAAGATTTAGAGAATCTCTCCTTAAAAACTTGTGCTCGAGTTTGACCACTTTATAAGACGGAAGTTGAAGATGCTCATCTGGGAAATAATTGGTTCGAGGAAACTGCTAAATCCTGACTCATTTATTGGCTAAAAAAAAAAAAAAAAAACACTCAAGAAAGTAGGTAGGTAAGTACCTAGAAATTTTCTTTGAAGTGTACCCATTGTTCATTCATGAGAGGCAAATTTGACACTGAAATTTGTAGGTGCACCGTGATCTTTTTTCGTGCACGCTGACGGTCAAAAATATTTTCGTTATTGACTTATTGTTGAGACAAGGGTTGGTAAGCTAAGTTATTTGCTTCTTTTGCTTCAGTGTCGAAGAATTCAGGAAATTCAATTTTCATTTTATGGGAAACAATAAATAAAAGATAAAAAATAGGATAAACACTCAGTTTTTTTTCACACAAATTAAAAAGGAGAAAACCTCTACGAATTAGGAATTTTCGGCTTCGTAAATGTGCAACATTTTAGCCACATTTTTCATGAAATTATGTGAGCCTGATTCAAATTTCGAATACTACACTATACGAGGAGCTCTACAAATCTGAGGACGCTCTTTAGGTATGTGTGAGTCTAAGTAGGTATGGAGTATACGCCCACAGAGATTTTTCGTATTTACGTTCAAAGATTGTTGTTGAAAAGTTATCAATAATTCAGTGGCGTAGGTGGGTTCAGTATAGACTTCTCTCCGCCAGGAAAGAAGCCATTGTAAGAGATCGAAAGGGTAGGTACCCGAGTAGGTCCTGACATCTCAAGTATCATAAGAAGGAGCTCGGTAGAATATAAGTCAAAAACATTATCCGCGTTACATTTGACGTTATAATACAGTCACTTCAAATTTCTTCTTTTCTGATGCGATCGTAATAGAATCGGCTGATGAATGCACAGCACTGCGAGTTGTTATTTTAGAATTCAAAAGAAGTTGCATCCATACCTATTACTTTGAAAATTTAATCTTAAATTTTTAAGAATGTAATTACCCGCACAAGAATGCTGTCTCCTGCTACCGTCACCTCCCGGTCAAAGTATCACAAGCGCCATGCGACATCTCAAAATTTCCGCCGCCATTTTATATTTTTATAGAGAAATCGTTGATTGAATATGTTTGAAAATTTCACTGAATGTTATCGGCAGCGCAAAGAAAATACAGTGAAATTTTCGGACAGCCTCGTTGAACAATGTCTCTGTTAAAAATAAAGTGGCGGTGGAGATTTTGAAACGTCGCATGGCGCTTGTGGTACGAATTTCATTTAAGCTCATTGATTTCGCAGCTTTGAGAAATCCTCTCATGTGGCCAAGATCGTGATGGTCGGTGCCTACTTTGTGGCCGGTGGCCGGTGAGTGGTCGCTAAGCTATCAGCGGGTCTGCGTGCAGCCTTGGTGAACTTGAGACTGCAGAGGTTAACAGTTAGCACCCTGCGTCACAGCAGAGTGCAGCGTCCCGCCACGGCCGTAGTGCAGTCGGTGGACGAGTCTCCACGCTTTGCACCGTGAGAGCGCGTCTACAGGGTAATTCCGATTTCGGGTGAAAGACGTTGCTCTTGAACTCCAATGTTGTTATAAAAAACAAAGGTGAGTAAAACTCGAATGGAACCAAAAAAATTATGCACTTGGCCACTATGTCAACGGTGTAAGTCGGCAATCACATAACTCGTTTGCAGTGTCTGAACATCTCCGCCACTAGGTTATTGTTTTAAAGGAGAACAAACTGACATCATGCCTTTAAAATTTTGCAGAATTTTCTTCGCACAGAAAAGAAAAATCACGGCAGATTCTAACAGAAAGTTAGAAATGACAACAAAAATATGGAACGAGGGGCATGTTAAAATAGCTGCGATTCTTACGTGACTCAAATTGCATAACCGTCTCGATGAAGGAGTTTTCAAATTCATGATGCCCATACATGTGCCAGTCAGGAGAGATTTTTCTACCGGTAACTATTTCTTAAAAGTTTACCCACTCCAAAAGAACTAAGCGTACCGTATCCAGTGGAGGGTAGAGCAAAGTTGATTTTATTTTATACATGTTGACCAGTTTTTGGAAAAATCGTACCATTATTTAAAGCGTGCTCGGTTTTGGTTCAATTTGAATAATGAATAGTTGTTTAATAGTTGACGATTCTGAAAAGGAAAATACTACTGATGACGGAGGAAGCTTCAAATGCATTTCGCAGAATGATAAAATACAGTAATTTGCTTCGTAGGCAAAATACCACGTATTCATAACACGTTGGAAAAAAAAAACACATTGGATCTTGAGTCCAGGCTCTTGAAAACATTGACAAGAAAAAACACTCTTGATTCAATCAGATTTAAGCTTAAATCAAAAGGAAATCCGCTCAAATTAAGAGGCTGGCTTCTTTTTTCCAGTGTTATTTATAACAGTTTAGTGCAAAACGCATTCATTCTCCTGTGTTTCATCGCTTCATGTTTCTTAAGAAACTTGTTATTAGGTACGTTTATGAATTTTTCGGCTCAGATCTTCGTCAAAAAACCGTTGTAGATTTAAAGGCACCCTGTATATACCGGGAACCCGGCGTGCTGATCTCAAATCACGTCACTTAACATAGCAGACCAATGCCGCAGTTGTGAATTCACTCAATTTCCACGACGATGAATCCGGTCCCATAATCATAACCATGTCATAACCATGACGTAACCATAGTGCACTCCAGAAATTACGTTTCAATCTACTACAGACCATAAGTTAATGCGGATGAATTCTTGTAGTTTATTCGTGATGATCCATGCTAGGGCCGTCGCTTTCATGCATCTACACGTTTCATTGAAAGATGAGCTGTTCGACTTGAACAAAATACGGAATAAAAGAAACAAGCAGAAGAGGGAAAGTATGACTCGCCTGATGAGACAATTGTGTTTTATAGAGAAAGCCTGATCCGTTGTTAAAAAAAACAAGTGAGGAAAGATTTAAAGTGACAAGCTAGGGCTACGATGTGTCTTCATTTTAAGAGACTTTTTCCTATCCGGGTGTTTAAGTCACCGAGTTATATCACTTTTAATACAAGTGAGAGGACATGCTTTTAGGAGCGTTTTCTCTCAGAATTCCCTCAATGATTTCCTTCCTTTTCAAAGAAAGAACTTATGAACTTAAGAGCAAATTTTTCTTACTCGGCGTTCAAGTCTCCAAAGTATATTATTGTTACGAGATGTATGAGAATTGGGAAGGCATGATTTTAGGAACGTTTTCTTTCGGAATTTCCTCAGTGATTTTCTTCTTTTATAGAGACATAACCCTTTAACCGAGGAGACACTTTTTCTTACTCGGACGTTTAAATCTCCAAGGTATATTACAGTTATGGGATGTGAAAAGACATGATTTAAGGCGCGATCTCTGTCGAAATTTCCTCAGTGATTTTCTTCCTTCATAGAGATATAACCTTTTGACCTAAGACACACTTTTTAATACTCGGGCGTTCAAGTCTCCAAGGGATATTACAGTTACGGGGTATGTACAGATATGATTTTAGGAAATTTTTCTTCGACATTTATTCAAATCTATGCTCCCACTGTTATGCATATTCATCACAAATTGAAATCCTGGAATTCGAAGGAATATCAAAATGAGTTCAGGTTTATAAGTTGATCAGAAGATTTTAGGGAGTAAAAATAATGAGGTCCTCGATTGATCAGCTAATTAGAATGTGGCTGGTGCTCATTTTTTAATGTTTAAGAGACAACTTTTAAGAGCTTTTAATCCCTCTTAATTTTCTGATAAATTTGTTATATAACCTAAATGTTTGTGTCGTAGATATTTTTTTATAATAAGGCAAAGCGCTTCACTTTTTCGAAAACTTTTCATTCTGTAGATCCACATTGTATTAGACCTCGCTGAGAATGAATGCGGCGATAAATTCTCACAATTGTAAAAGAATTTTCCTTCTTTTACATAGGAACTGGTATAATTCTAAACCTATACCTATCGTCCTCTAGTTAGGTTAGGTCCTAACCTATAGATCGTGAAAAAAGAAAAGAGTAAAGGAACGTTAAAATTCAACCTGGCGTATTCGGGTTGAAGATTTGAGAATAAGAAAAATCATTAGAGTAGCATATTTTACAAGTACCGAATCATGTCTATAACGTGCGGCTGTCCATACTCAAGTAGAGCCGAATACTGATCTCTTAGCGTTAAAAAAGGAAAAAAGGAGAAAAATGGTTTATTTGAATCGCGTGGTGGTGTACACACGATGCATTCTGTCGGGGCAACATCAACGTCCGCTCGACCTGAGTAGAAGAGGTGGCAATGAATATAATTCCGCGATAAAACGCCGGCCACATAGACCTCCATCAGAACGCCCAAGAAGTTGCGCTGTCTCACTTTTTTCCAGGCGAATCATGTTGATACGGAACTGTCCGACTTCTAGATTACCTGCTACTGCACTATTTTACCACCTTGTTTCACAGTTTGGACCACGTTCCACGTTTCTAGAGCCTTTTTCCTCTTTTTGCTCCTGATTGTAAGGGAGACGGTCGACAAAATCACAATTTAAAGGCGGAGCTAATAAACTGCTGTTTCACAGGATTAAACCAAGCTTAGGAACTTTTGACATATGCTTCCTAGAAGTGAATTTTACGTTCTTTTTAGTGAGCATAACAGTTTTGTTTCAGATAATCGTGACTGGAGATATGAAGCAAAGTTTCACCTAAAATCAGCAAAAATGCTTCTTATTTTAGCTAATTTTTTATGAAAACGTTAATTTTACGACCAAAAAATTAAGCTGGAAAAAACAGGGGAGGATGATTTCGGTCGGAAATTTTATGTTCTTTCTGCTGAATATTTTGTTGTTTCGTGGGCGAACTGTTGAGAAGATATTTGCAAAAATCTAATTGGGAGTTTTCTCAATTTTGAAAAATTCAAAATGGCGGCGCCCTGAGCATCAGACAATTTTCCTGAAGTTAATATGGGCATTTTGCGCACTTCTTCAGCACCTACGAATCGAAAAAAATTGGTTTGGTTCGAAGGACAAACCATGCAAAACCCGAAATTTGTTGTGTCGTGTTATTTGTGTGACGAATGTGAAACGAAAGTGATACCGTCCACGGTTAGGTTGGGGCGAAAAATTGGGATTTGGGTTGCCAAATGAAAAAACTCCTTTATTATCCCGAAGAATAAGTCAGGAGCGGCTTCACCACCCCCCTCCCACCCCTCCCCACCCACAATCAGGATGCAATGCAGTATTAAATTAAACAAATTTAAGTCTGATTTTTAGCAAATTGACAATGAAACTCGAGGACCACGTATCTCCTTTGCGGTATTTAAAAATTTTGAAAAATTGGTATGGAAAATTCCCTTTTCATTTTTTTGAAGGAGAACAAATCAATATTATTCCTTGAGATTTCCACGGAAGTTTCAACGTTAAGAGGGGAAAAATCACAGAAGTTTCACAAGAGCTCCAAGATTAGGCGTTGAGTTGTTTTTCATCAAGAAAATGAAGTATGACCGGAAGTCTGCAACTTCGCAAACCGAGATACGTGGTCTGGGTTAGTATCATCGCCAATATGCATTTGTGTAAAGGCTTATGGGTTAAAATGAGTGATTCAATTCATAGGTTTACTATCATAACTTGCCCCACTAGAAGAGGTGAATTTTTTAAATACATGGTTAAATCATGTCTAGGCAAATTTTTGATGAAATTGATTTGCAAAAGTAAAATTCAGACATACTATGATGGGTCTTTTAATTTCCTGATACCACCGTAAGTTCCGGAAGAACCGTAAGTTCAAGTTTGACTTGTTTGCTCTGTCTAAATTGTGTAGGTTTGTTTTTTTGTAAGAAGGCGGTAAAATAGTACTAGGTTCTCATTCATCAAAACAGTTTCCTAAATTCAAGGCGACGCCGTTTTGACCTAAGAAAATTGGATACTTGAAAAAAGTGGACAAGAAACGAAGTCTTGAATGAAGAAAACGGTATTGCCTTGGTCGAAGAAAACGCGATTTCTTGAACCAAAACTCCTGTTACATTGAAGCACGAAAACGTTTCCTTCAAATTAGGAAACACCGCCGCGCGAAGAGTTTCCTAAAAGTAAGTAAGTGTTGTGTTGTTTTCAGGAAACGCTTCCTCAAAAAAAAGGAAACAGTACCTGCAAGCGTTTCCTTAAAATTAGGAAACGGCCGGTTCCCGCCGCGTCGCTGCCTTGAGGAATCGGCTCCCCGCCTAGTGTCCATATCCGTTGAAGCGCATACCCCTATTGTTGGTACTGCCGGGGATGATTCCTTTACGTAGTTGACGCGCTTCGCGCTCCCTCTGGTATCCTGATGAAGAACTCCGTTTCGCCCTGGCTGAGATTTGATCCTGTAACCTTCGACATTGTCCCGGGAAGAGATGAAATTCCGACACCGTAGTCCACTCGGCCATCCTACCCTCGCGAGCGATGAGGAGTTATTTTGCTATGTTAAACCTATTCGCATCTATCTCTTTGGCTAAACAGATGCCCACCTGCTACCGTTCAATAGCACTTGGGTTTATCTAGCAAATACTACCTCAATTATCATTTAAATATATTAAATATCCACATATTTCCCTTTTCTCTCTGTTTATCAGCCGGTTCTCAGATATTATTTAAAGACCGTGGGCCATCGCCGCCATGACTTAACCAACGTATTCCTCTTTCTTTTTCATTTGGAGATAGTATGATCATGGAGTAAATTATTTTTTTATTTAAGTCTGGTTAAAGGACAGATTTTCATACGTGCCTCTCAAGGTAAATTATCACTCATTCGATTATCCAATCTGACGCCCATATCATTAAGGTTAATGCGTAATCAAGGAGGCTCATGTGAGAACCGCTTCTCATACTGAAAGTAAATATGATTTAAAATTCTAATAAAGTATAGACAAAATAATCTAAGATTATTTAATGTTGGCTATAAAATTGGCACATAAAAGATAAATGATCTTTATGGAGTTTTCAAAATGTACTCGGAATAGCGGTAAAGATGTGGTGATGATAAAGGCATGTATAGGTAATACTTTAATGAGTACATATCGGGCCGAGTCAAGCTTTCTGGGATTTGAAGACACTTAAAAATGTTCGAAGCTACGACCAGATTCAAAGAGTGTACTTGCAGTAAAATGTTGAAAAGCTTCACATTATTTATTTATACCTACATTAACGGACGCACGCTTTTCTATAGAAAATTTAAAGAAATTTTCGTCGAATTAGAAAATTCACCGAAAAATATTAAAGGAACTTTGGCTCTGATCCGTGCATTTCTAAAAAGCATTCTGACATTTTGGACTGAAAACAATATTTTTGATAAGGCACAAAAATTGCGTTTTATCAAAACCTCCACCTTTCCGACGCGTAAATCCTTTACGAACAAGAGATTAATTGATTAAATTTAAACATACTGAATTTGTTTGGAGTGGAGTGGATCTTACGAATAACGCCATCCAAGCGGTTCGGTCGGATTTCTGTAAAGGACCGTTCAAATAATATGTAACGCTCTAAGGGAGAGAAAGGGTCAAGGAGAGAGTTACGCCGTTTTGTTTTTACGTGTGAAAGAATAGGGACCTACGTCGCAAAAGTGTGACGAGGGAAGAAGTCAGTGGGGGTCCAAAAATTGGAAATTTAGCGTTACGTTTTTTATGAGCGTGATGTCACTCATGGGCGTAAGGGTGCATCGAAATTTTCACGTAGGTAAGCCGTAGAGAGCATGGTGGTATACGGACGGAAGGGCTCATCATCTCAAAGTGTAGATGCGCCCTTCCGCCAAAGGAGCGACGGTATATTTGGAAGGCCCCTCTTGAGCAACTCGCCGAATACATGGTGGTGTACGGCACGTTGCATCCACCTCCTCAGTAGGCGTTTGGTAATTTTTTTGTTTCCTAATTTTAAGGAAATGGGTTTCTTCGATCAACATCACATATATCCTTAAATTGAGGAAACAGGAAATGCTATGCCCGTTTCCTAATTTTAAGGAAACTGATCTCTTCAAACGACACTCCATGGATTCTTCAATTCAGGAAACGGCTTTGCTTCTCTCCGTTTCCTAATTCTAAGGAAACAGGGTTCTTCGATCAACACCACACGGATCCTTAAATTTAGGACACAGAAGCGATTCCCTCGTTTCCTAATTTTAAGGAAACAGTTTTCCCGTTTCAAGTATCCGTTAGTCTGTTTCAAGAAAACGTATACGTGGTTCAAGAAAGCATGGTTTTCTTAACTCAACACAATTTTGTTACCTTGGATCGAGATAACTGTTGGCTTGTTCCAAGCTAACACCGTGTTGGAATTAGGAAACTTTTTAAGGATACATGTTTCCTTAAATTTAGGACAAGTTTTTTTTCAAGCCAAAAATTTCAAGTAGGGTCAAACATTATGAGCTGTAATAAAGAATGAGCATCAATACAATACTGAGGGGGTAGAGTGTTCAGCTCAGGTAGATGCAATGGAATAGTATTAGCCGAGGGCCCCAGCAGATGGAATT
The DNA here is from genome assembly GCF_918797505.1 of Bemisia tabaci. Lineage (NCBI taxonomy): Eukaryota > Metazoa > Arthropoda > Insecta > Hemiptera > Aleyrodidae > Bemisia > Bemisia tabaci. Next base: position 26,774,694 of record NC_092797.1, read on the forward strand.
TTTTGGCCTTGTCTACCCCTCAAAATAGTGTGGACCAAGCGCTATTTTACCATCTTGTATATACAATTCGGGTCATGTTTCTTCGTGATTTTTTCTTGTTTGTTTATGTTTATACGTCGTTGCTTGATACAATTTTCGGTTCAACATTTTTTGTGATACTTCTTTCATGCGAACGAAACTCGCGAGAGATCCGGCACTATTTATTCCCTCTGTTTCCTACGAAAACTCTTGGTGCCGGAAGACTTCTTCCGCTTCATGAATAAGAGAGTCATAAAACGTGTAATAGAATTTTAAATCATCTCCTTGCAATTTACCGACGCTCCTTTCTATTAATCCTCAAAGCTTAAAATTTGACCATAATCATGCAAACAGTATCATAAAAAACTCGTGTAACGGGAAGAACCTGGGCTATGAGAACCAAAAAATCATATTAATTTTGGAGCATTGCCAAACCTTCGGAAAATTATGTATTTTTTTACAAGACCCAACAAATTTGTTGATTTTGTGGAGTGCCAAACATAGTTCCAGGTTTTAATATGACGAGAGTATATCACGAGTACAATCAGATCATCCTTTCGTCATTCTCGTCCAAACATTTTCGATGGTGCATAATGTATTTATTTTAAGAAAAAATGGATAGAATGTAGTAATTTATTAATACCAACTGTTTTTAAAAAATCAGTCCACGCTGGGGAGAGAAAAACAGGAAAGGAAAGGGGGTAGTGTATAGAACGTCAAATTGTCTTCAGTAAGTTGTAGATACTTAATGTAAGTGGAGTTACTTAGATGCGGGGTTTCAATCAGTTTTATATTCAAATCATTATTTAAAAACCCATATTGACAATTGCTTTCTTTCAAGCGATTTAATCCCGAAAGACCAGAATAAAGCCACCTTATTTTCATTCACGTGTGTTGATTTGGCAACTCTGATATCAGTATTCCGCGGGGATAGACGCGGCTCGCTGGCTCGGCGCTCGCCATGTATTGTAACCTGGAAGTCACTTGCCGTTCTGAGGGAACATTTCGTTTTGTTTCAGTACACACCGTCTAAAATAACGCGCAAGTTATCAACTTCGTCCGACATTGTCGTTCGAAAGTCGGAGAAAACCCTGGCATCTACCATTTAACCCTTTCAAAATCAAGAGGACAATGCGACCTGGCAACACACTGATTGGAAGTGGTGCCTCCAGCCGTGAAGCTCAACACTGACGATGGAAGCCGCGGTGCGCGTCACCAGACTTGTGACACACTTGTCGTTCCTCCGACGTGAAGGAGTATTTCCATTTACCGATGAGCCTTGAGAAACATGGAGTTACATGGACGGAAGGGCTCATCTCAAATTCCAGTTGCGTCCTTACGTCGGAGGAGCGACGGCTTGTCACCGCTTGGTCACTGCCATAAGAGCTTGTGGTTCGTCGGAAAGTCCTCAGGTGACCAGTCTGAGTTTTCCAACAATCTCACGCTACCGTACGGCCACGGCAGTGCTGCCGTGCTAAGGAAGAACGCCGCAAGACCCGTCTGGCGTTGCCAAATTTCCTTTGGCCAAATTATGAATTTCCACGAAAATTTAGGAATACATCTCCTCCTGTTTTTCAGAGGATTTTGTTCGTGGTTCGATCTTAAAAGTCTGAACACTTCAAGGAAGAATATGCAGAGCTTTCCTCAAAATTAAGTATTTTCTGAGAGGAAGTTTGGCAACATTCGAATATTTATACGACGTTCTTTACGACAAAGTGGTGGCACGGAAGCAGAGACATCTTCATTCAAACATACTGAGAACGGCGTCTTCAACCGTATGCAGTTTCGTGCAACTAGAATCGGAGGATTCAACAACAGAGAGCTTGTCAATAGAGCTCCTTACTTGTCATTGGAAAGTTGTATCGAGATGTATAGAGATTGTATCGCGAGATGATATAATTATAATTCATGCATTATGTCGGTGATTTTTGGATTAAGATTCAAATTCGAAAGTACTTTACATGGTGATCGAGTCTCTGTTGTTATAAAACCTGCCGACGCAGAGTAAATCGAGTCAATGAGAGAGGTCGGACATGATTATTTTGACTAAAACTGCAAAATCAGATGTTTATTTCGTGATATTTTAAATTTCAAGAGGTGCCTACGGGAAAATTTCACGAGGAAACCAATGTAACCACATTTAGAACTTCAAAGCTTTGTATAAAGTTGTAAGCGTTTAAAGTTTCCAAATTTTGACGGTCCTCTCCTGTGGACTCGATCCACCGTGCATTGCGTCGGCCGTCACTGTCGGAGACTCAAGCGCAAGGGTAGAAAAATAAGAGCCGCCCAATCAAGAGCTTTGGCATGATTTTGACTATTGACTCGATCCACTGTGTGACATCTCGGTCAAACTCGGCGAGCTACACAGTGGCATCCGTGTTTTGCCTGTTTTCAATAGGATGATCCTCTGTCGCTGTGTTGTATATACTTTACATGATCGAATTAACCTGAAGTAATGACATATTCTGGCGGTTAAATACAATATACCTCGGCAACCTACAGGCTGATAGTTGAAATTGATTGACAGAGCGATGGACAAAGAAGACAGAAGAAAAATGGAGTATTGGTTGAAACGGGTGGTTACTATAGACTATGGGAGAAACGATGGACTAACCTCTCATGGGTTCCCAATTTTTAACCTACTACTTACCTCCTTAGTCCATTGCAACCATACGCTTCCATCGAAGGATTGCTCCATTTCCCCTTTGTCTCCATTGTCTTTCGCTTCGTTTATCAATTTCAGTAATTAGCCTGATATTTGGCCGTCGGCGGATCCAAACACTTCAAACGGGGGGGGGGGGGGGAGAGGGGTTCGAGGACTTTTTCACAAACTTTTTGAATTTTTGAAGCATCTAATATGCAGTTTGAGTCAATTTCGTCATGAATAGTTATCAAGTGTAAATGGCTTTCCTACGTTCATTCCTTCTTCTTCCTTCTTTTTTACTTCCTCCTTTTTTCGGGCGAACTGGCCCAGGGGAGGGTAGTTACGACCCCTATGTACTGCCGTGCTAAGGATAAACAACGCATGAACCTTTAGGCGTTGCCAAATTTCCTTCGTAAATCACGAATTTTCGGGAAAGTTTGTAAATATTTTTCTTCCAATTTTTCAGTCAATTTTGTTCTGAGTTTTATCTAAATTATCTAAAAATATCAATGAAAAATATGCACCACTTTCCTTAAAAATATATACATGTTTTATCCGGGGAAATTTAGCAACCCTTGAATGTTCATACGGCGTTCTCTCTGAAGGGGCAAATACACCTGCGAGCTAGACGCGCGTCTTGAGCGGCGAGTAGGTCTTCGGCCGTGTTCGGCAATCTTCGTAGCCAATCAGGTCGCAACTCGCAACGCGTAACTCGCTTAAAGTAGGATGGGATCCTACTTTTCGGGTCAAGACGCGCGTTTAACGCGCAGGTGAATCTGACCCTTTAGGACGGCAGTGTATTGGGCAGTTTACTGAGTTTAAGAAGGCATCTACATTCACATCCGAGATACGACGATCCTTTTGGAGAAAAGCGAGGAGGCTTACCATTGGTGTGACTGCTGGGATGACTGTTGTGGCTGCCGTGGGTGGAGGACCTGGCCTGCCGTTGGGGGTGGTGGCGGCGTTGGAGGGCGGCGACGTTCTCGCGGAAGCGGCAGAAGAACTCCGGCCGGATTCGGTAGCGGGCGAGGAGCTGGTCGCAGGCCTGCAGCACCACCTCCTCGCACTCCTGCTCCTTGTACGTCTGGTCCGGCAAAAGCATAGCCACCGTCATAGTCCCGTTACGCACCCTCCGTGTCTGCGCTCTTCAGCGCCTCTCGAGGACCGCCATCTTTGAAAAGTTCCCCTGGACTTCTGAAAAAAGAAGAAAAATATGTGCTGAAGTCAGGCAAAAAGTCAACAAAAAACGCAATAAAAAAACTATGCCAAAACGAATAGGGTGGTTTTTAACCTTCATGAATTGCAATCCTTCATGTAAAGCTTTGCGAATAACATCTCGTCACCGTTGTACTATAATTAAAATTGTTGGGAATAAAAAAAAGGTTAAGGTCAAGATTAAGGTAGAAATCCAAATCCGTTTGTAAACAAAAATCTTAAGAGTAACGCGTAGCGCAGAACGCTCAAGACGCAAAGCGTCTCGGGAGGTTGTACTAGCTGAGTGGTGAGGGGGTGTGGCGTAGCCCACTAGTTACAGGGCCGGATTAAGGGGATGGCCACATGGGCGGCAAAATGTAGGGGGCGGCAAATTTTGCAATCTTTTTGAATGCAGGTATCAAAAAAAGAGAGCAAAAAATCGGATTCAGAAAATAAATTACAAACGAGAAAAGACGACAAAATCTCTCATTTCCTGAGAGTAAAAGTATAGTCATTTCTAATTTTGTCGTCTCTCGGTGATACATGAGACAACACCTTCAATTAGTCGAGTTAAGAGAGAAACCAAACACGCAATTTGACCTAGAACGGAGCGGCGCGGCGGTCAGCATGAAACGCATAGCGCCTACAAGACTGCATGAATACTTCACGCATTGCGTCAAACACACTGCGGTTAGCAGCAGTCGGCTGGAAACGCTTAGCGCCTGCAAGACTGCATGAATACTTCACGCATTGCGCCAAACAGTGAGGTCAGCAGCGGTCGGCGTGAAACGCATAGCGCCTACAAGACTGCATGAATACTTCACGCATTGCTCCAACACAGTGCGGTCGGCGCAGCGGCGGAAGTTAAAATTATTGACCTTATTTATGTTGAGAAGATATTTAATAACTATTAGCAATAGAAGAGGAAAGATAGAATAATATATATATATTTCTTTTATGTAAAATCTCATTTTGTACACATGATGAGAACACCGCACAATCTTAATGCTACGTTAAAAACCTGTACATTAGAAGCGCTAAGCGCCTTGAAGGGTGGACCGCGGAATATGGTCAATAATACGAATTCTCTGTTTTTAGCACTATTTCCCTCTAAGACTATTGATAGCATCCGATGATTGTTTTATGTCATAATTTACCTTAATATGGTTACTGAGAATTTTTTATAAGAATAATTTCTAATTTGACAACAGCGCCGTAAAACTCTTACCGTGTTTTCCCCAAATTCTCAATTCATTGTGTCTTAACCTTGAAATGTTCGCAAAAGATCAAGTTTTGGAATTTTTTGGTGTCCCTCGTGACAAATCATACAAAATTACCACTGAAAGTTGACGTAGGGTTCTCTCATTTTTAATCCTGCCAGAGAGTGTGCCCTTGCAGATTCCGTAGAGTGTCGAGGATACATATCATTATTTAATATAATTGAATGTATGGGTATTTAGCCCAAAAATTAATTTTTACAGATCCCGAGACTCGAATTTTATCAAGCTCAGGTTAAGTCCAGGACCATAGTGCGGCGCGGCGCGGCGCGGCGCCGCAACAGGTGACCTACGCTGTGGTGTGGTGAGAAAGATAGAAAAGCAATTTGGTTGTCGGCGGGAAACAAAACCGTGACATCTTCCTGTGAAAGCATTGTTTTCGTCAACGAGGCATCAAAGGTATTTATCATGCATATTACAGGAATGCTTATTAATTTAACCGTTCCGACGATTTAATAACGAGTGATTACCAAGATTTATACTAGCTCCAAGTCGAGCAACTGCGGTGTTGTCAATTTCTCTTCGCGAGTTACATCATTGGGCGGTTTTTTCACGCTCAACATCGTTAGAAGTTGATTTCAAAAGCTGCTTGGTGGCGCTTTGGGCACTGATATGGCCTTGTCTCCACGGGACGTTTCATGGGATTCGTCCTTTAGGGAAAAATCTCATACTTGCAAAGCTGGGAAATACACCGAGTCAGTCAATGTTACTCACAGTACCGAGTAGACTCCTTGTGGAATCATGTAAGAGCGACTCAGAGCGGAGAAGAAGAAATGTTGCTGTTTCGTGTGGGAAAGTGCCCAGAAGTTTCATTCTTGCTATTGGAACTTGGGGACAATCCCATAAAACGTCCCGTAGAGACTAGAGTACCTAAATTGAGAGAGTATGGCCACTGGTGTTACCACCTCTGATTGGCTCAGCCATCTTAAGCTAAATGGAGCCCTTAGGACCCAAAAAGGGCGGACGCCATACATTAATGTAATGCAAAATGACTCAAAATGTAGTTTTCTTTGCTTATCGTAACGAGAAATTTACTCAAATGCACTATTGCGACTTCTTCACATATTTTTAAGGCTAATCGTGTGCAATTTTTGAGAAAAATTATCTTAGATGTAGTAAGGTTGGCAGCAAGTGCGGTTGGTGATAACCGTCAAAAATTGGCAATGACCCCCCTCCCATCCACAAAAACCAAAACAAAGCACCGCCATTTTTGGGTCCTAAGCCTCTCCATGGGGCCCAGTGGCCATACTCTCTCAATATAGGTACTCTAGTAGAGACAAGGCCCACGATGGTTCCATCACTTTTAAAATACTAGGTTATCCTATTCGCTTCAATTAAAGAATTAACTCTTGACCAAATCCTTGGTCAACTCCCTGACTCAGAGTTAGTACTTGTCACTAAATTATTTCATAATTTCTGAGGAATTTAGAGAAGTAGGCTTCCTACTGAGGTTTATAGGAATAGAGAAGTGTTTCCATCTGTTTTTGCTTTTGTTTCTTGTAGAGTACCTATATAGTGAGAGTATGGACAGATCGCTTCATGGAGGGCTTAGGGTCCAAAAGTGCAGCCACCCTTCTAACCAACTTCTAACGCACAAAATTTCACTGCCAGTCTGCAGATTCCAATTCTAACCAAGATGGCTAAGAATGTACATAAATGAGCGTTCTTCCGCAAAAACGAGTAAATTTATGCAAAATTAAGTCAAACACGTGCTTTATAAACGATGGTTCGTAACAATTGTATTAGTAAAGCACTCTGGATAATTGAGACTCATAGGTTGGCTGCATTTCTGGGCCCTAACTTTATTCGCAGAGACATCGGTGAAGGCCTGATGGATTTTCGGAGTTTCACATCTGTCTATTCTCTCGCTATACAGGTACTCTAGTTTCTTGTCAACCCTTGTAAATTCAGGTATATAAAAGTAGATTTGGCGACGGAGGACGGCGCAATGGCATTGATGAGCTGCGATAACGGCGCTGGACATAGGCGGACGAGAGCTGTCTTCGCTCTCACTCCCGCAAACGGACCGTGCAATTACTGTCTAGCTCGTCCGAGTCTCCTTGTTCGGCTCATGTCGTATTTCAATGCGCAGAACAGTATGCAAGTGCATGGACTTGGGTGCATCCACGACGGAATGGGCTCATGACTGATGATCCTCCAATACGTGGGTCAGTGGGAAACTCCCTAGGCGTCCTCCATAGGTCGCCATTCTCAGTGGGTGTATTTCACGGCGGACGGCCGGTGGCGAGGCGAGAATGATCGATTATCGATATTCCCTTATTTGAAGCTGTGGTGAAGAATCGATTATTAAGGTGTTTCTTGCAAACACCTTGCTATCGATCTTTTTCCATGGGTTTAAATGGAAGATCAATCGATACATCGCGAAGCACCCACGCCACTGCGGACGGCTTCGTCGCAACTATGGAAGTCGCATTTTCACGGTATATATGCACGCGCGCAAAAATTGGACGGAGTTACGACGGAACGAGAGGCTCATAATCGCGGTTTCTTCATAAACATCATATACACGTGACGGGGTTTCCCTGTAAATTGAAAACTACAAAGTCTCCCATTACATTATTAGTCAAAGGTGTCTAAATCCCTGTTATTTTTCTCTCTTTTTTTCTGGTTCTTTCCTTGTTAATGGTGAAAACGCTGTAAGGATTACTTGTCTCAGTGAACATAGACGTGACACTTTACGAAGGAAAATTTAATATCCACTTATCATTTTTTCGACGCAGACTTCATTACTGATATTTCTTCATGTATTTCGTGAGTTTTTCTTCAACCAGTACAAAATGCTTCTCAGTTTAACTAGAAAACTGTTTTGATTTCTTGCAAAATGAATGTGTTAAAAATTAGATATATGCCATTATAATAGCGGAAAGTGAAGAAATGAAGGCAAAAAACTCTCTATAACAGCACGGATGTGCCTTAAGAATGTGGCTACATCCTTCGGATATCTCATATTTTTCTTCATTGAGTAAGAATCAGGAGTAGGCACCAAGCTATAAGCAATCGAATCTTAAACGCAAGATCTACAAATATACATGCTCCGTTCTGTGACAAAAATTTAACGTTACAGCTCATGGCAAACGGTACATTCGATAACTTTAAAAAGAGTATATTCCTCCGTGCGACCTTCCGTTGTGTGATTTTTACCCGTAAAATTTTGAAGTGAACGCATGTTTCGCTGTGTTTTAATTCAAACATTGTCTAGAGGTCTATTGCACCTTTTCTCTAACCGAAAGCAATCCTTCCCCAGACAATTTGTCCGAGGAAATTCCCGATTCTTTCCGTGGGAAGCAGTCTCTTCACAGCAGTAGATTGTAAAATAGACTAATGGTATCAATCGAAATGGATCTGTCGTCAAGGGCACATTATACTTCAGAGCGAATTGCTATGATGCCGTGCTAGGGAAAAACGGCGTATGAATAGTCGGAGGTTGCCAAAATGTCTCTTGGAAACGATTTATTTTCATGAAAAGTTTTGAATATACCTCCTTGAAATTTTCTGACACTCGAGATAAAATTACGATCAAAATCCTCTGACAAATCAGAGGAAAAGTAGGTCCAAAGTTTCCCGGAGATTTACAGTTTGTCGAAGGAAATTTGGCAACGTCTAAAGGTGCATACGGCGTTTTTCCTTAGCGCGACAGCATGGGAGAGGTAGTCTGCCGTACTAAGGAAGAACGCCGTATGAAAATCCGAGAGATGCCAAATTTGCCTCGATAAAACATGCTTTTTTTATGACATTCATGCATATCTTTCCGTCACATTTTCAGATATTTTAGATTAAATTGTGTGCAAAATTTTCTAAAAAAACTGGAAAATAAAATTCGCAACTTTCCCAGTAAAATCGGTTTTTATCGGAGGAAACTCGGCAACGTCTGAAGGCTCATAAGGCGTTTTTCCTCAGCACGGCAGTAAGTGCGGAGCGGTCGACCTGCTCTTCACGACTCGGAGGCGCAGGCGCGGCAATAAAAATTTTGGGCGGCTACTTTCCGAATTGAAATTCGATCGGGGAGGGGCGCGGGGGGCGGGTGGGAGGGAGTAATTTATTCAGCTATCCGACGTAATAAACTCGGGCAGCGGGCAATAAAACGCCGTTGAGCCGGGTGCCGGGAGTCCTGGGCTCGGTGACCGCTTTCCATGCTTTATGTCCACTCCCGGTCGACGGGACGGCTAAGTGGGCCGGAATTTATCATTGCGAGCGGGGATTCCGAGAAGCGAGCAGATACGCGATCGGGCGCGATTTGATCGAACGGCTTCGGTTCGACGGCGACAACGGCGAGGACGACGCGGAACAAGCGGATGCATCGAGATTAGCGAACGCGGGCGCATTCGAATGGATTTGGGTTACCCGAAAAAGTGGGTGTTGAAACATCTCGGAGGCCAGGCTCATTGTCAGCACTAAAAAAACACATTGGATCTGGAGTCCAGACTCTTGAAAACATTGACAAGAAAAAGGACTCTTGATTCAATCAGATTTTCGCTTAAATTAAAAGGAAAACCTGTACATTAGAAGCACGAAGCGCCTTGAAGGGTGGACCGCGGAATATGGTCAAAAATACGAATTCTCGGTTTTTAGCACTATTTCCCTCTACACTGGAAAAAAAACACATTGGATCTAGAGTCCAGACTCTTGAAAACATTGACAAGAAAAAGGACTCTTGATTCAATCAGATTTTCGCTTACATCAAAAGGAAATCCGCTCAAATTAAGAGGTTTGGTGCTTGATTTAAGCAAAAATCCGATTGAATCAAGAGTATTTTTTCTTGTCGATGTTTTTAAGAGTCTGATTTTTAGATCCAATGTGTTTTTTCCCAGTGAGTTGCATGTACCATAGAATCATGCTTTTGGGATTGGATCTCATTGGCTCTTGGTATGGTGTAGCAAGAAATGGGCCTGTTGCGAACTTTTGTTAGAACAAAAATAAGAGTTTTTCCTCATAGAAATGGTCTAAAAAATCACGACGAGGGCATTGGCAAACTCTGAAATGCAGTCCTAACTTCATAATCTACGTAAGAAATTTGCGCTTTTTGAGATTTCCGCTTCAAAAAAGATACTACAGCACAGGTGAACATTTAGTTAGAGGAGTCGTTCCATTCAATCCCTGCTCAACATGGCCAACGCTTCCGCGCGCAAGTTGAAGAGAGCACGAGGTCAATCAAGGCGGATATCTAACAACGCGAGAAAGATGAGAATTTACATTCCTATTTTACGTGTAACTCCCTTAGAAGCGATGGTCGGCTCGATTTTTAGACATACGCACCTCTTTCATGGACCTCTTGAGAGACCTTTAAACATTTTTCTTTCTTTTCAAAATGACTATTGATTTGGACATACCATAGCATACCTCAGACAAACTTAACCTTAATTTATCTCGAAATTAAAAAAAGAGACATCTAAAGTGTAAACGCGATACAACTATTCGCGCAAGATGGATGTCCACATTACATATGAAAAATGTAAGACGCGATGGCGTGAGTCGTAAACTCGCAATGCTCTGCTCTATGCTACTAGTTTGAAGCACCATTACGGATAAGACAAACGCATCGAACACAATATGAAAAAAAAAAAGCAAGGGAAAGGATGAGGGAAACGACGGCGCAGAGATACAACTATTCGTACTTGACGGACGTCCGTGCTGCATCTGAAAAATTGAAGGCGCGATGACGCGAAGCGTGAGCTCTTAATGCTCTGATATATGCTGTCAATAATGGGATGTCGCTCAGATTCGGGAGAAAAGTTAAAAAAGAGGCCCCAACACATCTCTCCTACCTTCGGCTACGTTACTCACGTAGTGCTTGAAGCACCATTACGAATAAGACAAACGGAAACAAACACAATATGGAAATAGAGGGAGGGAAAAGATGCGCGTTTGCGACGGCGCAGAGATACAACTATTCGTACTTGATGGACGTCCGTGCTGCATCTGAAAAATTGAAGGCGCGATGACGCGAAGCGTGAGCTCTCAATGCTCTGCTATATGCTGTCAATGAGGTATCGCTCAGATTCGGGAGAAAAGTTAAAAAAGTGGCCCGAATACGTTTTTCCTATCTTCGGCTGTGTTGATACTTCTTTTCTTTTCAGGATTTGCTTGCAGACCCACGTCTTCAGCTCGTGTAAACCGCAGTACTGATTCGGTTTTTTTTTTTTTTTTTTTTTTTTTTTTATTTTGGAAATAATGGTGCTTCGATGCGTCTAGTGGCTTTAATTTTTTATGTTTTCTTTAATTTCAGAAGTCTGTCGGTTACTTCAATACGTTCAATTTTGCAATTTATACTCTCTACGATTAATAAACTTTGAACCTGAAAGTAGCGTAAACTTGTGCTGATTTGCCAAAATTTTCCGAACCCCTCTCCACGCAGGGAATGTACTACCACGAAATATCACATTACGCCCCTTTAATCAACCAAGGGTCTACGCCCTCAGATGCGAGCCAGTCCGACCATGAACATACCTTGCGTTCGCTTCGTCAAAGGTCACACTTCTTTACCATAGAGCACGATACTTTTCACAATGGCATCATATCTGGTGCTTTGTTTGCCTTTGAAATGCTCTGATCCTAGAGCACCCCTTTTGTTTTAAGAGTTCCTCGATAGGGAGCATAACCAACCCCCCCCCCCCCCCCAAAAAAAAAAAAATTAATTAGTCACGGAAAATTGCTCTTTATGTGATCAAGTCTCAGGATGCACCGGGTTTCCAAAATCCTTTCGCATTCCCTTAGTCACACGCTCGTTTGATAAAAAAGAGTTAGTCTAAGGTCATTTCTTTGTTGGTTTTAGTGATCTACATTCCGTTCGGAACACACAGCCAACATTAAGTTTATTTATTGTTCTTGGACAAAAAAAGTCGGCATGTCGATGATCCGGGCTTCTCGAACTTTAACTTTTGACTCTCCAAAAATTAAGGCAAGTATAGTTACCTGTTTTCAGTGGACACTTCAGTCAGTTTCGTGAAATTTGTCACCCCTACCAGGATTCAAATAAGGAACCTATTAGCTTAGAGTTATAGACACGCTATGGCCACTAGGCCAACACTCCCGTGCTAAGGAAAAACGCCGTATGAACATTCGAGAGTTGCCAAATTTCTCCGGATAAAACATGTATTTTTTAGGAAGGTTATACATATTTTTCCGGGAAATTTTCAGATGTTTTAGATCAAATTGCGAACAAAATTATCTGAAAAATTTGACAAAAAATTTTAACAATTTTTCCAGTAAATTCGATTTTTATTGAAGGAAATCTGGCAACGTATAAAGGCTTATACGGCTTTCTTCCTTAGCACGGCAGAAAAGATACAGTCAGCGCCATGTTTTTGCATTTACCATCAATGAAGTTGTCGCCCGTCAAAAAACACAGTAAGTGACATCATTCACCGAGCCAATTCATCGCAAGAATTCTTCTACCTTGGTCTCATTAGTTATGCAAAAGGAATGACCAGTGCAAATTGCATCTATCATTGACTAATGGCACCAAGGTGGCGCAGTGACAAGGCGGACGCCGGCATCCGATATTAGTTACCCTGAGATGCAACTCTCAAAATAGAATTATGTGCCACTTATCACCCATTTTGCATTAGAAATGCGAAGCAAAGACGGAAAATCTTACAGATACATCTCATATTTCGGATGTTATTTGCGATTCCTAACTCTAATCTCCGTTTAACAATGCTCAGGATAACATTCATTTGCTGAAACTGACATTCATCGGTCATAAATGAACCGCGTTAAACAGAAAGGAGCCAAGCCGCATCAGCTACTGCCAAATTTACTTGGGCAATTTAATTTTTCACATGAAAACGGTTGCGCGGATTTCCGTGCAAACTTCAGTGGTATTTCTCCATAGTACGAAGGAAATTCCTTACAATTTTCAAAGAAATCCACACAAACGTTCTCTCTTAAAAAATTAAAATGTCCAGTTAAATTTGGCAATAGCTGATGTGGCTTGGTTCCTCTCTGTTAAACGCGGTCCAAATAGGCTAAGATCAATCCTTATGAGTAATTATAGTCACTCGTTTCATGTATCAGTAGACTGCTTATTTATTATATATTGAAGCAGTTCGTTGAATACCCTTAAAAATTTCTTCTAGAGACACGTTACTGTTTGGTAGAGAGAAGGTTGACTTTCATACCCTTGCGTTAAAGTCTCTGAGGCTTGTCAGTGCACCGATAAAGATTGGGGACGGAAGAAGGTAATGCGGTTAAGCGAAACCTAGGATTGGCATTAAAGGATGATTACGTAGTATAGTCTCAACAATCGTGGCAGTAAACTAGTTTTTCTGAGTTTTCTTTTGACATCATGATCATCCCGAAATAACCAAGTCTTTTATGAAATGACGAGCACGATACTGACAATGACGTTAGCAACACAAACTGATACTTCTTTACGATGTCTTTCTTTCGGAGTCCAATTTTCCATGCATTATATATTCTTACCAAACTTAACGGAGCGAACTTACCTTACTCTAACGTAACTTTCAGAACCATGAATCGTCGACATTTTGTTTGAAGATTTTTTTCGATGACGTTTTGACCTTTTCCTCACTTCCCCAATATTGTCTCACAGATTACGCGATTGTGTAGAATTTGAACCATCGTAAATGAAAGGTAATGTTTGTTTGTTCTGAGAAGGCGTGACACTTAAAGTGATCAGTGGCGTGGCGTGAATTGCGATAAATCGATTGTTATGCCGTTTAAACCTATGGTAAAGAATCGAGTATGAAGGTGTTCGCTGCGAACACCCCGTTTATCGATCCTTTTCCATAGGTTTAAATTGCATAACAATCGATAAATCGCAATTCACGCCACGCCACTGATAGTGATACCACTATCCGACCACATAGGAGCCCATATTGCCTACTCTAAAAACTGAAGGCGAACTGACATGACGTTAACGCAGTTTTTCTCCCGATATAGAAAAATCTATTTTTTTGTGATTGTTCCGAGTATCATGCAATTTCACGATGGTTTCACTATTCGATCACATGGATCATTATTTTAAATATTTTGTCATCTTTGTCATCTCTCTAACGATCACAATATACTCTCCTATTCTTCTTATTTTGTGATTTTTCAACACAAGAATGGTGGTCCTACGGAGAAAGGTCTTTAGTAGTTAAAAAGGCTTTTTAGGAATGAAAATAAAAAAATCGAAAGATAATCCAAGCATTCTGGCGAGGTTATATTAAATAAAAAGCCACCTCTTTCCTAGAAATATCTCCAAGAAGACTAGCGCATTTTCTATTCACTGACTGCGAATGCTTCGTCTATTTCGAGTCCAGTCACGATTTCGAAGACGACTGAAACAACATAGGGTTCACGGCTCGGATGCTCAGAACAATATCGAATATTTGAATATGACAAGCTTATTGTTAGGCGCAATGGCGTGGCGTGCTTTGCGATATATCTATTGATTTGCCATCTAAAACTATGGAAAAAGATCGATAAATCGGGTGTTCGCAACGAACACCGTAATAATCGATTCTTTATCATAGCTTCAAATGGGAAGATATCGATAATCGATCATTCACGCCTCGCCACTGGTTCAAGTAGCTTCTCTTCTTCCCTCCAGATAAGATCAGGACACCAGAAATGAACAAAGGAATGTTGTAAAATTTGTACGGGTACATTATTTTATCCACACGAAAGTATGTGACCGTTGGTCGTTGGTCCTTAGGGTGTTGTCTCACCGCAATGGCTTCACCGTTTTTTTACTAAAAATATCTACGTAATGTATATTGAATACTTTATCCATGGTCAAAATGTGAAACGACTTATATCCGTTTGCGACGTTGCAGATATCCTGTCTTATTTTTTTTTTGTTGGAAAACTAGTCTACTTAATTTCTTGAGAACATCCTTGATTTTTCTCTTCTATTGGCAGAATATTCCGTAGAAATTTCAAGCTTTATGTATTGTTGACCTGTTTCTCCTCGGAAAAATTAAGAATGAGTAGAGATTTTGAAACACCGCGATTGAGATGTGTGGCCTCGATGGACGTATCGATGTATAATTTTTGCAAACATTTTGGTTTCAGGTGACCAATCCGCAGTTCAGAGCATTTATGTGGACTCCTGAGCAGTGTAATATTTCTCGCATTTTGCAATAACTGTATTGCGACTGAACTTACATTACAATAGTTAAGTCGTTATTTTAGAGTACTCTTTTATCTTTTGTAAAAGAGTCTAAAAAGACTGTAGGTAGGCTAAATTGCCGTAAATAACAGACTGAATGACTATCACACTCACAGTCTGTATTTGATTAGCGCTAGATCATTAACTTTTACAATGACTGGTTTATATTGTCCAAAGAGGATATCATTGCTTGAGGGAACTTCTGAAGAAGGATTAACTTTGGAATGAGGTTATGAGATTATTATAGCTGAGGAATCTTATACGGTCCTCTTAAAATTTTAACCCGTGAAACAATTTACTCAATTTTCCTCTTATAATAATAATTTGCCTCTCTCAGTTGATTTCGATCAATTTTAAGTACGCCAAATTGTCGGTCATGATGTGAAAAGAACAAGCGGATGATGAAACTTTTATTTTTTCAATTGTTATCGGGACAATTTTTAGAAAAAAAATACCCCCCACCCCCCAAAAAAAAAAAAAAAAAAAAATATAAGCAACACTTCAAAGAATGATGTGTAATAAGAATATTTAAGCACTACACTTAAGAAAAAATAAATAAATAAATAAATAAATAAAACTGAACCCGACAAAAAACTTTTCAAATGAATCGAGTCTCTCAGGATTTTTTGCGAGATTTATTACACACAACATAACCATATAAAAACGTTTTGTGTAACAAGTGGAACAATAAGAGGCACCGAAATAAACAATGGAGCGTTGATTGAGAATCGATTCATGGTTCCTCCCCATGGAACCGAATAGAAAATGATTAATTTAGCTGTAATCGAGCTGGGGCGAGGGGGAGGAGAAAAGGGCTGAGAAACTGCAAGGTCGATAGCCAGAGGCCAAGGCGCGAGAGAGGAGAAAATAATACAAGGAATGATAGAAAATGAAAATGTTTTGACATTGTGTATTCTAGGCAGCGAGAATATAGTGTAGTGCCCAGGCTTATTGCCAGGTTTTCAAAGAAGATATTATTATTCAAATTTACACACGTCCGAGGGTCTGCATAGGGTGTTTCAAAAGTGCGAGTCTCTTTTTGCGTTTCAGCGATTAACTAACTGAAAATGTGGATGAAATCTCTGAAAGAAAAGTTTTAATAGTGTTTTCCTTCGAAAAACACACTAAAAATAGGCACGGCTGGTAGAAGTGCTTGGCGTCTGTTAAAAAAAGTCCTTTTGACAATTCGGTATTTTCAATAATTTAGTGTTTATCGATTGTAGTAATAATTTCTTCAGCTGATATTTTTTTTTGCATTAAAATATCGCCCCACCTTTTAAAATGGAAATGGTGGTGGTTTTCAGGCATTCTCTTGTACGTGGCAAGTTGATGGCACATGTGGATGACCACTTCTACATTGCAGTGGTTTCATTTTGCCAATCTGATTAAATTTGAAGACTTTTTTTCTCGATCAACAGCTATTTATAATTTATAGATCAAGTCGCTACCACTTCAAAGCTTGCCGCGTATTTGCTGTATGGTAGAATAGAACATTGACTCTCTATTGTCACCTATCTATCAGCATCGACATAAAATAAAGTAAAAAAACATTTTCTTTTTCGTGGCATAATTGGCGTGGTTTTTAGTAACTCAAGTTGATCTGCACAACTGGAACTGGAGTGGAAATAGAGAGAAGGAGGATAGGCCTCTGGACGAGGTATGAATTAAAGTACTCCTCAACGTGTTTTTTTTTTTTTCAAAAGTACCCGAGGAACATTAATCACACACAGAAAGGTCCGGGATAATCAACTCTTAAACAATAAGGTACAAAGATTTAGAAGTAATATTGATTAGATGGCAAAATTGTAAATGACGTTATTTGGATAACTGCATGACTTTCATTTCATCAGTTTTAAAAATACTTGTCAATCATAACTCTGTCAAAACTTTCCGTTGTGTGAATCGTTTTCCTTGTAAGATTATGAAAAGAAAGTATGCGCGGTTTCTTTCTAGTTCAGACTTTGCACAGTGGCCCTTTTGTTTGATTTGGACTTTCTATTTCCTAAAAAATGAAACAAATTGAGCCCGATTCTCTGTGATGAAATAAATGGCCTATAGTGAACACAGAAAAAAAAAACACATTGGATCTAGAGTCCAGACTCTTGAAAACATTGACAAGAAAAAATACTCTTGATTCAATCGGATTTTTGCTTGAATCAAAACGAAATCCGCTTAAAATAAGAGGCTTGGTTCTTGATTTAAGCTAGATTCTGATTGAATCAAGAGTACTTTTTCTTGTCGATGTTTTTAAGAGTCTGGACTCTAGATCCAATGTGGTTTTTTTTCCAGTGTAATTTATTGTGCGACGAGGAGGGGAGATATCCCCCCCATTTTTCATTTAAACCGACCCAAAATGGCAACATTGCAATGTGCTAGTGACTCTCTTCCTCACGAGGGCGGGGGCGGTACAGAATGGTGGTTTGGCGAACGTGCACGGATGAAGCGTATGGGTAGGCTTGAGTGATTAATGTTTCGATCCTTTAAGGGGGAGGATTGATCAGTCTCCAGGGAGGGGGGAGGCGGGGGAGGCGGGGGTGGCGGGGGAGCGGGGGCGGTTCGGGACACGATCGCGAACTCCGCTCGTGCATCGCGCCCAATCCACCTGTTCCCTTCCGTCGCGTCCGCGTTCGTCTTCATATAGTTGTCAGATTGTGCAATAAAATGAGGATACCTCACATGGGTTTTAATGAGGGAAAGTGCTGCAAAATCAGCACTATCTGGGAACGTGGTGTCTTGGCGAAGTTGAGGACCCTCGCCAACTTGAAGATTTCGTGGCCAGATTTCCAACAATAGTCTTAATTTTCCCGGATATGTAGTTTTTCTTGACGTCTTGGTGGATATTTTGAAGGAGGGTATCCGTATGTACTGCCGTGCTAAGGAAGAACGCCGTATGAACCTTCAGGCTTTGCCAAATTTCCATTTATAAAACACGAATTTCCTGGTGGACTTATGAATATTTTTCTTCCAATTTTTCAGATAATGTCGTTGGTAATTTCACTTAAAGTTCCTGAAAATTTCGAGGAAAAATATTCATAACCTTCTTAAAAAATAAACATTTTATTGAAGGAAATTTGGCAAATTTCGAATGCTCATACGGCGTTTTTCTTTAGCTCGGCAGTATACCTAAGCACGTCACGCTTTGGTTACCAGCAGAATGAATTGGAGCCTGTGCAGTAAAAATTCATTTCCGTGTTCATGGTTACTTTGAGTTACTTTTTTTCGGTGAGGGCAACCAAAGAGACTTGGTTGATTGACCTTAGACCATGACTTTAGACGGAAGGACGTCGCCAACTTTTCATGAATAACTCCTGTTTGACTTCTTGCCGACCTTTTGCATAATAGAGGTCTATGTTGAAAATGTTTGTCTATGAGGAATTGCTTCACAACTGATAAGACATATTTGTGTATGTAATTCGAGGAACAATAACGACGCGCTCTACAAATAAAAAAACAAATTTACAATCATTTTAAGTCGTCCGTCTTAACACTCTCCGCCATTTTTTTGAGGCTCTAGGCACCCTTATGAAGTCTCATTGAAAGATGGCTAATACCTTTAGCCAGGAGTCAATCAGAAACGACGCCCTGAGTCCTGAGTATCCATTTCAATTGCCTGTGTCACACTATCAAAACTAGCCATCAAAATATCAAGGCCAGGTGTTGTGATTGGCTTATTCGATGGCTTGGACCAATGACAGCACTTGACCTTGACATTTTGATGGAGTATTTGGATAGTGTGACACAGGCGAATCTTTTTGAATAGCAACGGCAACGAGAGCATGGCTGCGGGGGGTGGGGGTGGGAGGGTTAAGTTCGGAGAAGTTCATCGAAAATTGTACTTTTTTCAATACATTTTTGAAACAATTTTCCCAAGTTTGATTGTCGTACTATTTCCATCCTGAAACCAAATCCGCCATTCCTATCGTCCTCTCCTAATGTGTGCCGTGGCGTGATGCGGCGACCCTGGCGCCGTCACGGACAGCGGACGCGTCGCGTAGCTCGGAGCCGACTGACAGCGACCAGGGCTTGTGCTCTAATCCCCTTTGATCCCCGGTCCGACCTCATTTAATCCAATTAAAACACTCTATTTTCATTACCGACCTGCAGCGTTGCCACCGTCACCGCAAATGACGTCATATCGTTGCGTTGCCAAGAAACGAGCTCTGATAAACTCAGACCCGTCGTGAGGGGTACAAAATGTCCCGGGGGCTTGGCAGGGTCTATGCAAGGCGCGAAATCTATCATGCCTTCCTATCTCTCTTTCGTGGAAGAGACAAATTAGGGAGAAACTTAATGATAGTTGAAACATTCACGGCTCTCTTCTATTTTCATGATTCCTTCCATATTTCCTTCCATTGGCATTTACTGCATGCTTCAAAAGCGAGGTAGAAAGTATATTCACTCACTGCCTGGAATGAGAGAAGCTCCCTCGGAACTCTTATCAAAATGGTTTTTGTTGGATCGGATGATCCGAGACACCAACCTTGACTCACGGAATTTGTTTCCCTGATTTTGATTATGAATTTGAAGTAGAAGTTGAAGGGGAGGCTGTGAAAATTGAGGAGTTTTTCTCTGAAGAAAAAAAAAAAAAAAAAAAAAAAAAAAAAAAACCTAATGATAGGTGTCTCTGTGTGTGATAGTCTAGCTTCTTTGCGACTTTGAAAAATTAATAGGATTGGAGATAAAGGGGAAATTTCGTGATTCAATTATTCCATTTAGCAGCGACATTATCTGATCGAGTAGTATTAAAATTTGTCCACGTCAAAAAGAGGAAAAGAGGGGAAAATATTGGTCACCCTAAATCTTGACCTTCTCAGGCGAACTTTTCCGAGCGGACATCGTGCAATTCTTGAAGACTAAATTGAGAACACTGGAAAAAAATCACATTGTATTAGAGTCCGACTTTGAATCTGCAGAAAAATACTCTGATTCATCGATTTTTCTTGAATCAACGAAATCCGCTAATTAGAGGCTTGTTCTGATTTAAGTTAGATTCAAGTAGATTCGATTGATCAAGAGTACTTTTCTGTCGATGTTTTAAGAGTCTGGACTCTAGATCCATGTTTTTTTCCAGTGAAAAGGTAAAATTCTGCTTAGCTAAGTGTTCTCGTTCAATGACTCTCAGGCAGCGTATGCGTCAGTCGGCATTCTACTCTCGCATTCACGTTGGGAGAAGGGTCGAAAATTAATTTTGGATGTTGTCGTCATTGTTGCCACCTTAAAGGACCTCATATTAGTTAGAAAAAGTTTAACAGAAACACCAAGTCGCACCATTGCTTGCATTGCATTGTTGTTTATCGCTCCATTGAACCCGATTTCGAAATCAAAGTTTAACGACTGTTCTCTCGTAGAAATAGTTTTTTTTTAAAACTTTGAACTATGCTTGATGACTATGCACAACTAGGCGAATTCAGAGTAGGTACTCAAAACTTATTTTTTCCTCAAACGTACCAGTAGATAAGGTACGGATTTAAGATTAGCTTCCACTACTTTCTTATCCTAGCATTTAAGTCTCCAGAATTATCATACTAAGATTGCAGTGAAACGATTTTTACGATTTTTATTTTGGAGAAATTTTATAGAGTTGAACATCATAACAGACAACAGAAACGACACATCCACCATCACCTCACCACTGGGAAATAAAAAATGACTTTTTATTGCATCCACAGCAGAATTTGGTGTCCGCAATGGAGCACTGGACAATGCACGAATTTAAGCTTCCTGATAAATGTTCCTTATCAAAATTTCACGCCAAACACGAATCGTGCAACGAAATAACTGCAGAAATAACATAAGTGGGTCGTAATTATATTGATAACCGCGGTTACTTCAACCAGCGGGCTGATTGTTGAAATTGGTAGACAAAGCTATAGACAAAAGAAGACCAAAAGAATATGGAAGGATCCAATCGGTGCAAAGTGGGTGGTTACAATGGACAAAGAAGGCATGTAATAGACTCAGCAAGGACAACCCACGAGAGACTCTACAGTTAGTCCATCATTTTCTCCCTCAGTCTAGGAACCACCCATTTCAACCAATAGGATCGCTCCATTCTCCGTCTGTCCTCTTTGTCCAGAGCTTTGTCTATCAATTTCAACAATCAGCCTGAAGGCAATGCCTGCAGACAACAGAAACGACACATCCACCTCACCAACCGGGAAATAAAAAAGGAACTTTTCTTGCATTCACAGCAGAATTTGGTGTCCACAATGGACAAACTGGACAACGCACGAATTCAAGCTTCCTGATAAATGTTTTTTATCAAAATTTCACGCCAAATACGATTCGTGCAACGAAATTTCCCGAAAATAAAAATTGTGGATATCTGCGTTAGGTGCACTGGAAAAAAAACACATTGGATCTAGAGTCCAGACTCTTAACAACATCGACAAGAAAAAATAGTCTTGATTCAATCAGATTTAAGCTTAAATCAAGAACCAAGCCTCTTAATTTGAGCGGATTACCTTTTGATTTAAGTTTAAATCTGATTGAATCAAGAGTATTTTTTCTTGTCAATGTTTTCAAGAGTCTGGACTCTAGATCCAATGTGTTTTATTTCCCAGTGTATACAAGCAATTATAAACAACAAAAATACTTCAAATCTCCGTAAATAACTCAAATAGTGACCTGGCCATTGCCAGCCGCACAGTAGGTTTCAATACAATTACAATGATCTACGATAATTTTCCGTAGTTGTTTTAGAATTACGGTCTATTTTTCCTCCTGCTTATAAAAAATTTGCATGCATTACATTTTCACGCGAGCGTTCGAAATTAAATTGGTAAGTTGAGACCCTCAGCCTCGTACGTAACCGCTTCAGAGACTTGATCGCATGGGTATGAAAACAAACCCCCCTGCTGTCCTGCTGTTCCTAACGCCAGATACCTAACGCAGGTATCCAACATTTTTTGGTGCGTTTCCATTAAAGCCGGTCCAATGGGCAGAAATCCAGTAATATTCTCGCGGAGGTTGGCACCAGCTCCGAAAAGTGAGTCGATTCCGCACGCGAAAATTCGTCTTTTGTCTCCTCAAATTTGAATCGTCCTCGACGCGCGTTTCCGCTGGTTCCAGGCGGGCATGGGCAACGACCTTACTTTCCCTTGTTTCCAGCCGACAAACCTGTTTTCCGCATTTAAGCCGCTCCCGCGCCCCCTGTTAGCCCTTTTCCGCGCCGGACGGAGACCCGCGACCGGCCTCCGAGTGTCCGAGTGTCCACCCGGGCCAGCGAGCAGCGATATTTATCCTCCCGACCGTCATGTTTCATCTCATAACAACATGATCACTCCGGAGTTGTCAATGCGGAATTTCCCCGCACTCAGTCGCAAGTCACGGAGCTGGCTTATGATGGCGATTTTTTTTTTTTTTTTTTTTTTTTTTTTTTTTTTTTTTTTTGCAAGAATCCACCCAACAATCGGTATCGATTCAGACCTTTCGACCATTCGACCTTAAATCAATCGATATTTGAGGAGATCGATTCCCTTTAGTTTTGGGATTGGAATGAAGAAAAATCTCCGGAGTCGATTTTTTCAGAGTTCCGACTAATAGTTGACAAAAATCTTTTGATATTAATTGTACATTGATTTGAATCGTCAATTGATTCGAAAGATCGATTCCAATCGTTCCGATTTTCAAATTTCTTGGGTCGAAAAATCAATTCGCTGCGAGGATTAGACACAGGACCTTGATAATGGCACAATCAAACACTGGAAAAAAAAAAACACATTGGATCTAGAGTCCAGACTCTTGATAACATTGACGAGAAAAAATACTCTTGATTCAATCAGATTCTTGCTTAAAACAAAAGGAAATCCGCTGAAATTATGAGGCTTGGTTCTTGATTTAAGCAAAAATCCGATTGAATCAAGAGTATTTTTTCTTGTCGATGTCATTAAGAGTCTGGACTCTAGATCCAATTTGTTTTTTTTTTCAGTGAACCAAAAAATTATGGTCGGAATTTTAACGTCCAATTAAAATATTTTCGATTTTCTATGATAACCTACGGACTCCTCTTTCTTTTGCTTAAGCGTTGTTTTATACGTTCTGCCTAGGGATACAGTTCGTCGCTTCTCTATTGAAAAGGCATGCATCTATCGTGGTTTGAGATCTAGCGAGAATTGAGTTGTACGGATGACACAGCTTATCCAAAAAATTAGTTCCGTTCTTATGTTGAAGTGGCGACAATTTGAGTCTCGCTCATCCGCGGTAGCAGTAATCTGGCCACACAAAAAGGACTTGAAAAACAAAACTTTACTGCATACAGTCAAAAAGAAACAACATACGCATTACTCAGTGTCGATCAGACTTTTCAGTTCCTTAAATAGACTTCTCAGTTTTTGTAACAGTGTATTTACATTGTAGAGCTGACCCTCCAAGTATGACCAACCTGAAGTTTAGTAATTGGAATTTTTGCCACACAAACCAAATTGCAAAAAACCACTGACGCGTAAAATCTGCGTCGTTTTTCGGCACTTTTGTAAAAAAAGGGAAAATAAGAAACGGAGGAAGAATAAAAACAAAAGGAGGACGCCATCGGAAACACCTGGTGATTGTTAACTTTTTTTTCTGAAAAATTTATATTCCTGTTTCGGCACACATAACCGCAGGTGCTCTCAAAATGCAGGTCGCCGAGAGAATTCTAATCCCATCGACTAGACCCTTGTTTTATGGACCTTGACGTAGTTTAGATGCAGCTTTTGTTCACCAACAACGGGTCTATACCATGTTTCCCTCAGTCTACTCACTGCAGTGATCCTATTACAACCTCTTTGTTTCCAAGTGGAAATGCATCGCTTGTTGACTCGCCATGTTCCCGAATAAGTTTAAAGCCACCTCCATCAGTGGCGTGGCGTGCTTTGCGATATATCGATTGATCGGTCATTTAAACCTATGGAAAAGAATCGATAGGCAGGGTGTTCGCAGCGAACACCTTAATAATCGACTATTCACCATAGGTTTAAATGGCATAACAATCGATGTATCGCAATTCATGCCACGCCACTGACCTCCGTGCTGCCGTGGCGAAGAAAAACGCTGTATGAGCCCTCAGACGTTGCCATATTTCGTTTAATAAACAACGAATCAACTGGGAAAATGCTGAATATTCTCCCTCTGATTTTTCAGACAATTTTGTTCGAGTTTAATCAAAAATATTTGGAAATTTCGAGAAAAAATAAGTATGAATTCCATCATAAATAAATATTTTTTCGGAAGAAATTCGGCAAAATTTGAATGTTCTTACGGCGTTCGTCCTTCCCACTACAGTATAGTTGATACGCATCTACATACACCGGAAAACCCGGTCTCGGTGGCGGTGGCAATTGATCGTATTCGATACGTCAAACAGGTTAGATTGTATCGATATCGATTGGTTCAACATGTGAACATGGCCTCGAAAGTCAATTGAGTGATCTAAGAGAGCAGATTTCTTATGATAGATTTTTGAATTTTATGAGTATAAAGGAAGTGAAAAGTGAAATTGTTAGGGATTTTCTCATTTTCAGCTTTTCCTGCTCAAATCCTACAATTTTCGTATTGAGGTTATATTGTATTGTTTTGACCCAAACGATACATCGAACCACTATCGAATAATATCCACGGTGATCCTTGCAAGTTGGTAACCTTGCGTTTTTCTTCCGTTTAAATCTATTCTAAATATCGATTCTCGGCCTGATCCAGAATCGATAGTTTTACGCACATTTAAAAGGAGGATGAACAGTGTTGCCAATTTTCAACAATCCTCGCTGTTTTACTATATGAACGTGAGAAAAGCCTAGGAGCGTTTCGGAATCGCCATACAGAACTGACAACGTCACAGCTTGTCGCGCTTTCATCGGCGCGCATTCCCCCGCCGTTGATCCGAATAAATCTTGGAGCGCAAAAGGCAAGAAAAAGAAAGGGGGAGACGGGGGCGGAAGAAAAGAGGAAGGAGGAGGCGAGGAAAAAGAAGGAAATGTCGGCGCCGGTATGGAAGTTTGCCCCTGCGATACGTGGTGGTTGATTGCGCTCATATGCGCATTTGCTTTCGCATTCCAGTGTTGCCGGATTTTGAGGAAAAACGAGAATTTTCATCTCTGAACGTTTTAATTCATGTTCAAGGAAAAAACGGATCGCTAGTTTAACGATTAAATCGTAAAAAATAGGTCCAACATGTTTCAAATTTAAATTTTACAACAGTCGGAAAAGCTAATTTAACCACGAAGGTGGTTAAATTAGCACTTTTTTCTTATGCAAATTAATTTTTTTTTCAAAAACAGATCATACTAAGATGACTTACTTTTTTATTATTAAGTGATAAAAAATTGTGCAGTGTGCTACAACACAGAGTTGACTTAGCATTTTTTAATTGTAAAATTTGCTTCGAAACATGCCTGACACTTTATTCAACTAAAAAAATTGTTAAATCTGCAATTTCATTTTTTCCGTGCTGATTCGGTATAGTGTCTGTAAAAAGAGACCTACTCTTCCGGGAGTGAATTTTCCAGGAGGTCCGAATGTGAAGGGAGAACGCCAAAACTAAGCGAATTTTATTGAAAGTCCCGAACCTCTTTCGGAAGTCCTGTCCCGGTTTGTCTCATCAATCAACAACACCAGTGGACAACGTCGTTATCAGATTCGACCAATCAGATCCGTTGGTTTTCGATAGGTCGAACCTCTTTTAGACCCACCTCGCGAGGTGGTACCAAAATCACGCAATAACGTTGCGATTTGTTGGCCACCGAATCGGAAGTTCCGAGCTCAAATACAGTGGCAGCTCGGAGGTTCGGGCACAAAAGTAGTACCGAACCTTTAAATAAAATTCGTTTATTGGGGATTTAGGGATCTTGACGCAGGCCCGCCACATCCCATCTCAGGCCCTGGTACCAGTTTTAAGGCCCGGGCCCCAAGCACGGGGGGGGGGGGGTCCGAGGGGCATCCCCCGAGAAATTTTTGAATTTATAAATCTGTTCCGACGCATTTTGAAGCTTCTATGACGAAATTTTCCATCAATTTCTGCGGAATAATTACGCTTTTTTTCTACTTTCAGCAAAAAATACATGCGAATTCTTGCATTCAAAACATCTGGAAAATTTTTATTTTTTTGGGGGGGGGCATATGATACTATTTTCAATTCTAAGGGGGCCAGGCCCCCGTGGACTCCCCCTTCGTTTGTCTATGGCAAGGGAGTTGAGCCATGAGCCATGAAGTTGAGGATGCCCAGACTGGAGACTCTTAGCATCTGACGACAGGAGAAAATGAAACGCGCAGTTACTAAAATTATCCTTTTGTACTGAAAATCTTGAAAATAGATAAAAATTTTCCAAGAATTATACTTCTTTAAAAATTTAAGAAGAATCCTACAGTGCCCCAGCGTGTTTTTGAAAACACCTTTAGCGAAATTTTTAGGGTAAATTTTTCACTTTTTCCTACGAAACAAGGGTTGCATGTGAATTCGTTGTGGTTTCTCACGGGCAGCACGGGCCCCCTCCGGGGCCCGGGCCCTGGTACCAGGGACCCAGTATCCCCCCCTTTGTGGCGGGCCTGTCTTGACGGGAAACGCTCTCGAAAACCTTGGGAACAAGGCTACGCGCAGTTTTCTCCACAGCGGACACTGGCTGTTCCTTTTCTGTGCGCATCATGCCAGAATTTCGAATCTAAATTTAACCTAAAGCGTTAGCCTTCAAATTTTACCTAAATACTAACGTTGATCTTAAAATTTCACATAAAACTCCAAAATTCTTGTCTTGGAATCTCAAGACACCATATCCATTCAAATTTTTGAGCTTTCTGGGTCAAACTTGCGACAAAATATCCAGATTTTCTTCTTCTGTGCAGTGGTCTTTATAACTGAATTTCGTGTTTTTGGCATAGGGCCCTTTTCACAGATTCTGTCAGTTTATTGTACACCGATTCGCACGCGAGAGATACGTAACGATCAGAATATTGTAAGAAGGATATAGGATATCAGGAGATATAGGAGATATATAGGAGATAGGTGAAAGGATATCATCTAGCAGGCTGAGCTTTCACTTTTATCGCGGAAATGCATGCCATTAGACCCGGCTGAAATCAAAGCGGAAATGGAGTAGTATCATACAATGGCTGGTTTGAGCACGTTCGGTGAGCATCAAATGGACTACATTTTGCAATAAGGGACTACAATTTATGGCTTAGTTTAGGAACAACATATGTACCAGTAGTTTCCCTTAACAAGGAAGTATTTTCACTGATGAGCCACAAATTTTAGTTCCTGTAAGTGCAAAATTTAGTCTAAATCATGAAACCGACGTGGTAGAAACCATTCGTCCGTAAGACTTCACCCGCACTATGATTATCATGGGGAGAATGGAGAAGTGGCATGCAATTTTTTTATTACTTTATCTGAAAGTGCTTAAAGAGTTTATTTCACAGTACTTTTTATATTTTTTTCTGATATGGAAAATACTGTAAAAATAGATTTAAAAGTGAGAAAATGCACCGCCTAGTGACGTCATCTGGCCGCATTTCCTATTTACCTAAACACATGTATTTTAGTATGATTAGATCATTTTGTCATATCTTCTCCAATGATTGTTCAATTCATGAACCAAGGGTAATAGGGTATCCTCGTGTTCAGTTCACTCAGTAGTTTCCACTTTAACACGAAATTCATCAAATTTCGGACACTTGCAAATTCTCTATTCTCCCTAATGTTGGAGCCCGACTTTGAGTTTGGACGGACCTCAGTACTTTTTGATATCCAATACAATTTGAGTGACAGTGCACAAAATTTTGCAACCGTCCATTTCTCATTTTTGAAGATTATCGTATGAAACAAACGGAAATTGTGAAAAATGGTGTTAAATCTAAAATGTCCCCATTTATTCTCCGTTGCCTACGGTTTATCCGTTTTACTACCTACGTTTGGAGCTAGCGCAGAATTATGCAGGAGTCCATTGCAGATGGCTAGACTGAGATGTCGTTGGTAAGGCAACCATGGTGCAAACAGTGAACGAAATGTTAATGACGGTGGAATTTATATTCCAATTAATCCTGCGTCCGCATTCAGGCTCAGCTGAGCGGCATGCGTCACTCTTTGTCCACCCGAGCCGCGCCGTCTGTCCATCCAGGCCTCATCATTCGTCTCCACATGGCGGGAAACTTAAGCCCTAATCTATGATTGGATGCTGATCCATAGCGATATGGTCTTTTTTCGCGTTCATTGAATCGAATTTACGGTAGTTTCATCTAGAATGGAGATGTTGCATGTGTGAGAAATTTGCGATTTGACTGTTGGTTATTTTGTAAAAGTTTGCGAGCAACACGATGGTGCCACTGGTTTTCTCTGAATTTCAACTTCCAAGCTCAAAAAAAGCTCTCAAGTTGAGGCCAAAATGGAGGGGATATCCCACGCTATTCTGAGAGTCCAACTTTACATCAAGACAAACTCTCCATGCAAAGATAGGGAGCAAATACATTAGCAGGGTTGCCGTGTTTTCAGTTTTGGAGTCCTCAAATAAAGTGCAGCCCTGTCAATGTATTTGCTTCCTATCTTTGCATGGAGAGTTCGTTTTGATGTAGAGGTGGACTCTCAGGATAGCGTGGGATATCCCCTCCATTTTGGCCTTAACTTGAGAGTTTTTTTTGAGCTTGGGAGTTGATTTCAGAAAAAACCAGTGGCACCATCGTGTTTCTCGCGAACTTTTACTTAAGAATCAACAGTCAAATCGCAAATTCCTCACACATCTCCATCCTTATATAAGGAGAGTACGGACACGTCGAAAAATGGAGCTCTTAGGGCCCAAAAGGGCAGCCAACCCTCACACACGAAAAATGTCACCGCATGCAAATCTTTAGATTCCAATACCAAACCAAGATGGCTAAGAATGTACATAAATGAGCGTTCTTCCGTAAAAATGAGTAATATGTATGCAGAAACTAAGTCGAATACGCTCTACCAACGACGGGTCGTAACTATTGAAGGAACATATCAAATCTGGAAAATTTAAATTCATAGGTTGGCTGCTCTCATGGGCCCTAAAAGCTTGAGGCCTGGATACACGCTCAAATTTCCGTCTATTTCCGATCAAAATGATGACAAAAATGACGGTCAAATTTTTGCAGGCCGCAAAAATTTGATGGTAGATAGTGCGCACCAGTCACCATTTGATCGGAAATTGATGGAAATTTGAACGTGTATCCTGGCCTTTGGTGGCTCAACATAACTATTACCGGCATGTCCGTACCCTCCCTATATAGGTACTCTAATTATTGGACGTGTAGAAATTTGTTAAAGTTGAGGTCTCATAAAAATTTTGTGAATTTTGTCGGCCTCTTTTCGAAAAAACTAAGGTAACTTTAACTAGAACAAATTTTAAAATATACTCTGTGAAAGACTCATTCCTGAAATCCAATTTTTAAGTATCACAAGTTTGTTTGACTTTCCATTCCGCCATAAGGCTCCGTGTAATTTTGAAACTTTAAAACAAGTATTTATTGAAATAGTGAAAACTGCACTTATCCCACTCGTCCTCCAAGCTCCACAATACGTGAACTACTGAGAGAACAGTTTCATGAGCCGAAAACACGGTTGTGAGGACTGAGTGGTACGGTTGATATTGAACACCGGACTTTGGTTCACAAGGCCAAACTTTGTCCCATGGCGTAGATCAAATTTTCAAAATACCAGTGTCAAACATTGTTTCTCTCGAGTTTAAAATAAAACTAGAGGGTTAAAATGCGAGATATTTTCCTCTTCTCTATTGTCGCGAAAGAAGATCAAATTTCAAGCTGTCAGCCTCTTGTAAAGCCTGTGATGACCGCGGTGGTCAACAAACGTCAAGATAGAGACAACGTGACAAGACACTCCCTAATAAAGGCTCTTTAATTGGATTTCGCTGCGCTATGATTGAGTGAGAAGGAAACAAAAGGTTTTTGAACCCAGCATCCCAAATACCGTGTAAGATAAAGGGGAGTGTTGGGAATGAGGAGATGGAGAGGGAAGGTTATCATGTTTCTCTCTGAACAATGAATATGGTGGTAATCAGTCGGATACATTCCAGCCACCTGACTTGCTTTCATTAGTGGGGGAAAAATAACTAGTCGGTTTGTGATCCGTTTCATTTCATTTTTTCTCTACGAGCGTCGAAGTCTCCAAACTATCCTGCCTCATAGAGAAA